>NC_141325.1:24854040-25176540 GCF_037954235.1 Aulostomus chinensis
AGTAATGAGTAATTTTGCTGCATGATTTACTGGATGTTTCCTGACTCACACTAACCACATCCTAGTATGTTGCATGAATCTGATAAATGAAGTTAATTTGCATTTTTTAATTTGACCAAACTGAATTTGCATTTCATATGTTCTGCCAAGCTGAGCCGGTTTATGAGTTTTACAATGTGTCATTCAATAAAACCTCCCAGCATTGTACCCTCCTACTGTGCAGTGAATTAGTCCACAGTGGACCTCTGACCTTTACTTGTCCTGTAATAACTAATGTAAATGTCTACGTTTCACCATGGCTTCGTCCTTCAAGTGTGGATCTGTGGATTCTTCGAGCCCACATTTATTATCAATCACAATTACTGCAAGCCCAGCTAAGAGTTACAGTTGGTGGGAGGGAATAATATGCTAATGAGCGGAGGCTAGTTAGGACTGCTTCATTTTTCACGGAGGCTTTGTTTCCCTGTCAGGTGCAGGACTTGCCAGACCCAGAATAAACTCAGGACATATAACTTAGACCTGAAACCCTCTTGTGAGTGACAAATTCATTTTTTTGTTCATTAGCAATACATTTTCATGACCTTTTGATAACTTTTCCACATCTTTTAGGTACATTTTCATGACCATACATTCTCTGAAACATTTGTTAACATAAAAAATGAAACTAGGAAGTCCAAATTTTCCAGTTTATATTTAACTAAAATGAATGTCGAACTATTTGGTTTGATGGCAAATTGAATCAATGTTAAACAGATTTATTTCTGTTGAGCTAAGTGAACCACAAATACTCTTATAGGCAGCTATCTGTGAAGCAAATGTCCCTGTTTTTTTCAAAAATGTCTTCGGTATTCATCACCACATGACCGCTGTTTTGCCCTCTTAATTCTAAACTTGTCCTACCATGCTTCTCAAAGTGAAGCAGCTGCACTTGGGATGGATTTACCTTCATCTGTCCTAACATGAGTTGCGAGCACTTCTCAGGCAAAATGAAATTGAGACTGAATCTGCAGACCCGCCTCTTACAGTGTGTCTGAGAAGATTACCTCTGTAGAGAGTAAAATTAAGTAACTTGTGACTGCTCACCTCTCATAATGCTAATAACTGACATATCTTCAGGGCTTTGAGTTATTTTGGTGGTGGGACAAATATAGCACGTAAGAAGGAAGCCGTCTCCACTTTGGATTGCACCGCTCACATTCAGTTTTCATCAGACCAACTTTCATGAGAAATCATCATGAAATCCACTGACGGCAAGAACAAAAGCTTTCTGAGCTGTGGGGAATAAGAATGAGATATAGTATTAGGAGCTGTCAAAACCAGAATCAGTGGAGTGAAAACTCTTCAGGCTTAGAGGGGAGCCATCGAGCAGAAGCACACACAGGATCATAATATATTTACTTTTATAGCTTTTCCTTGCTCTCTAAACCTCTTTGCTTTTGTTGTATGCTGGCGGATAGACAGGTACAGACCCAAGTGTGTATCAGCCATAGATTGTCATAGTCGTTCTGCCTCCACAGCTCAATGATGTAAAAGTACAAGGGAGGCGACATAAACATCTGTATGATGACACTTCACCAGTCAGTGAAAATGCTGCGTTATGTGCTTTCTAATACGAGCTGCTGTATGAAGCTAATGGGCCTGATCGCTTTCATCTCAGGGGCTTTGCTCATTGTCAATACTGTGTTTTTAGTGGGAGTCCCAGAATTGACTGCATGGCCTACTTCTGTCATGCATAGATCAGACTATGCTAAATTGAAACTAGTTAGTTTTAATCTAAATCTGTGTTGATGTTCGGTCATACCACAGACACACAAGGTTCAGCTGAACTAGTCTGGCGTAATGCTAAAACAAACCCAAATATTCTCATCGAAACTTGAGATTTCAGTTCATGTGGCCGATCGATTAGCAGCACTGGGTCTCTAACACTGTGTTGTCTCTCTTTGAACATTTAGAATAGCAAAGAGTGGCTAACAATACCTTTAGTCAGCAAAAAAAACCAAAAAAACACAAATTTATCTAAACTGTGATCAACATTTTCAGGATAGGGGTGGTAGAACAATGTCAATCTTGTTTGAAAGAAAAAAAAAAAAAAGCTCGCCCTGAATCTAATTTTGTGAAAGTTCCCAGTGGTCCATCTCCAAGAGAGGTGATATGAATTTACAGGTCTTGTTAGATGCACAGGACCTTCGTATAAGGAGCTAATTCAAATGGTGAGGTTTGGAAAGAAAATAGAAAGTGACCACTCCTCTCTCTTCCCCCAAGGGTTTTTTTTTTTTTTTTTACCTAAATGGTTGAAGTTGTACTTTAACAAGTGAAAGCAATGTATTTAGGAGGCTGCGGTTTATTCACATCAAATCATTTAGTTAATTAAACTGTTTTCTGTCCAAAGAACAGATTAGACTGTTGTTTTATGCGCTGTTAGCAGTTGCTTGTGTTACTGCTGTATGATCCGGCTGCAGGCTAGGTTTTAAATCCAATATTGGATAGGTTGGAGGGTCTCAGTATGACAAATGCAGTACGACAGGGGAAATGAGTGTTGTGGGGCTAATATATTCAGCATCTCCCAGTGTACTGATACAAAAGTGTGAGTTTTGCTGATGGATAGGTCTATTTCAAGTGGAGCTCAGCAGCGTGGATGTTCCGATATACAGCCATTTCCATTTGTCCTCCAATATTTCTCATGTCATGTAAATGCACCCCTCAGTACAAAAAAAGTTCTCTGCAGAATAAGTAATTTAACAGGCTCTCTGCCTTAAAGTTAGCCAACCAAGCATTTTAAATGTGTAAATCCTGTTTATCTGAGCCTCACTTTGATTTTGTGTCTCACCATAACTGATAAGTGGAGCAAAACCGTTTGAAATTACGTAGAAAGCATACGTTACAGTTTTGCATATTGCACTTTTTGCAATTGCCAAAGCATTAGGTACATTGGCAAAAAAAAAAAAAAAAAATGGAAAAGTGCTTGTTTTTGCATGGTTCTGAAATATCAGAGTTAGTGGGTGAGGTTCTGGACCATTATAGAAACATGGGGGAATGTTGACACAGCAACAGGTGTGGTGGAGAGGGGGAGAGAGAGCATGGAGCTGCAGCCTACGGTTGAGGCTTCTCGTCTGTAAATGAATGTTCCAACAACACCTCACGAAGGTATAGTTCCTACTTCCTTAAAAAGAAGCTATCAACACTTCTTTTTTTCTCACCATTAGGTGGACAGCTATTTACATTACACAAGAGGCCATGTTTTGCTTCCTTTCCCACACCCAGTCGAAACAACTTTAACTATAAAATTAGCAGAAATTGCTTCTATATATCCTGTGCAATATCACAATTTATTTTGGATTCTAAGTATTTATTTTTAGGGCTGAAACGATTCCTATTATTTTAGTGCTAATAGTCCGAAACACATGGCATAGAAGACATGTAAATAGGAATGAAATGTAACCATTGATGAGTTTTCTCTTTCATTCATTATGTTAAATAGCAATCAAACAAAATACAAACAAAAGCAAAATAAACCACTTCACATACTAGCTATTGTATTGTACCATGTATTGTGTTGTGTTATATTGTTTTGCTGTCAAGACTTTCTAAAACACTGTTATTCTGATGTCAGGGCATTTTTCCATTTCAAATACAAGCTTTCAGGTAAAGGTAAATCCCTTTAGATTCAACTACTTCAACATTCACATACATCCCCCCCCCCCCCCTTTTCTCTTTCGCTCTCTCAAACTCCATCTTCTGTCAAGTATGGGGTACTTGGAAGATGTTGAACTTGACTGCCTTGTTTGCCATTCCCAATGCTATGTACCATCCCAACTACATATCATTCCCACTACTACGTACATTCCCATGACTGCATACCATTCCCACTAATATGTACCATTCCCATTTCTAGGTACATTCCCACTACTATGTACCATTCCCACTACTATGTACCATTCCCATCACTATGTACCATTCCCACTACTATGTACCATTCCCATTTCTACGTACCATTCCCATTACTATGTACCATTCCCACTACTATGTACCATTCCCACTACTATGTACCATTCCCATCACTATGCACTATGTACCATTCCCATCACTATGTACATTGCCATAACTACGTACCATTCCCACGACTATGTATCATTCCCATCACTATGTAGCATTCCCACTACTATGTACCATTCCCATCACTATGTACCATTCCCACTACTATGTACCATTCCCATTTCTACGTACCATTCCCATTACTATGTACCATTCCCACTACTATGTACCATTCCCACTACTATGTACCATTCCCACTACTATGTACCATTCCCATCACTATGCACTATGTACCATTCCCATCACTATGTACATTGCCATAACTACGTACCATTCCCACGACTATGTACCATTCCCATCACTATGTACATTGCCATAACTACGTAACATTCCCACGACTATGTATCATTCCCATCACTATGTAGCATTCCCACTACTATGTACCATTCCCATAACTACGCACCATTCCCACTATTATGTACTATTCCCATAACTATGCACCATTCCCACTACACTATACCATTCCCATTACTATGTACCATTCCCACTACTATGTACCATTCACGCTACTACATAACATTCCTACTACGATATGACATTCCTATTATTTTGTACCATTTCAGCTGCTATGTACCATTCCAATTACTACCTACCATTCCAATTACTACGTAACATTCCCATTACGTAGTACTACACAGAATATTCATGTTCATGATGGTTAAACCATTCAACCAACAAATAAAAGAAAAGATTAAAAGACTTTTGATAAAAGAACATTGAAAGTTGCATAAGATCCTCTCACTAACATTAAAAGAGCTCAGCTTCTTCGACAAGTAGATTTTCTCTTGACCTTGTGTGACTATAGATTCTGTATTAATATCAAACTTGAGTTTACATCAAACACAGTTCCACAGTATGATATGACTTCACAATCTAATCATCATCCTTACAGTGTATGATACTATCGTGGTGCGTTGTGTTCAGATTGTGTCTGAAGACGACAGTCATTTCCTTTGTGTTGGAAACACCGAGATCAAGATGATTATCATCGCATCATTCAACAAACTCAGATGATGCAGGACCATGATCAGACTCTCAGCCTTGAATTAAACAGGGCAATGTCATCAGAGATCTCCGCAAGAAGCCTGTTCTCCTTCTCTTGCTGGAATTTGCAATGCTTTACCTTGACAGAGATCAACAACACAACGTAACCTGATCATGTTGTGGTGGCTGCAGGACACAGAGTGATCGTAGTTATCCAGAGAGTTCAAAAATGTGGGTGTGGTTATCCATGCCTGTCCAGAGTCATATTCAGAGCCTTGCGTATCCCTCATAGGGCAGATGAAACCACCCTCGGCTGAAAGGACACACTCTTTTGCCACTAACCTGGTTCACAATAACACTTCATATCCTGCCAGGGCATAACTAAAGCTTTCATACTGGTATTTGATAAGTAATTTTAGCTGGCATCATCTGTTTTAACCTTCTTGTACTTCAGCTTCATAGTTCGTCTGGAAGTTAATAGCTGGCCTGCTTCCAGGGCCTTGTCCTTCATTTGGGTCAGGGAGTGAACCTGTGGTGCCTTTTCATATTGTAAATATGTCGTCTCAATACTTACTGAGAGTAAAGCTGACAATCATGGCACCCGTGTTGCATGTTGTCTATATGCATCGCTATGTTTAGACTACGTGAAGGTCACGTCTGTGCAGAATGTTCTAGTTCGGTATTACTCTGTAGTGCCTGAGATTATAAATATGACTATTTACGAGGGTCGGACACAGATGTGGGGGGGCTGACTCAACCTCCTCTCACAGCGAACCTTGTACCTCTGTTGTGGATGTCCAGTGAAGTGTCCAGTGTAAGCCATCTCTGATTATCAGTCTGTTCCTTGTGTCTGACGAATTCCTTCACCATTCAACATTTCTCTACAGTATTAATGGAAAAGTGAACTTTTTTTTTGAACAGATAAGCATCAAAAGGACTCTTTCTTTTTATGTGCTAGAGAGATCTCCATAGGTCATTACCAGAAGCCATTCATGAGGATGTTTCATGTAATGAGTTTTTAATGAGGTGTCAGATGTATCCAAACCTCCTTTTAATATGTTTTGTAATGTATCTCAACACTAGAGTGCTGCAGGGATGATGTATTTTTGCTGGCCAACTCAACAGTTAGCGTTACCATGGGTCAGTCTGTGGGTTATTTACACTGGATTTTGAATCATTGCCTAAAAAATGTTTTGAACAAATGAAAACCATGGCATATAAAAATATTAGACTCTCACCATGGAGTGACAATGATCTGTGTCCTCAATTGTGTCTGTAGTCTCCTTTACTCACTGAAACATGTCTTAAGTCATTTTAAAATATGTAAATGCATAAATAAATAAGGGAACCAGGGATTTTAGAAATTAATTTTAAAATATTTGTTTGCCGTTGACCTGTCGCCCACCAGTGTCTCTCTTTTGGCCCTCCAAGAGACAAAAAAAATCAACAACTCCATATTTTTTTTCTAATACTGAGAATCTAATTTAAGTGTAATGGATACAATGCTTGTAAAAATGTTGAGCTTTTATGCACTAACCTCTATTTCCCTCCTGCTGAAGTGCTCTCTAGTGAACTCCACATTGTATGTTGCTGGATTTAGAATCAGCCAAATAATGATAATCAATTGGGGATGCCTTCTCCACGCAGAGTGCCCCTGACCTTAGGCAAGGGTTGAACCATCCTCTATGCTTGGTTGTTTTGTTTTGAAAAGCTCAACCTTCCTTCGCTCTTTGCTGGGAGCATCAAATCCTCTGAGGTCTATTTGAGTAAACACACTGCCCCCCCACCCTCACCCCACCCCACCCCATCAGCCTGCTGTTTTGTTGTAAATGAGTGATGATTCATACTATATCGCCTGCTTGAATGTGAACATTGGTGCTTTTTCCAGCCTTCCTCGCAGTGGAGAGCTCTGCTATGGACCGCAGGGAGTAACAGTGCAGAGCCAAGGGCTGACTGGTTAACTGGCAGCTCTGTGCTTCAGTCATTTGGGAACAGCTCAGCCTGGGTCTCCGGTGTCTTGTAGCTTACCTGACCTCTGTCACAAATGTTTTGGTCTGACTTTCTATAATTGGAGGGCTCATAGTGCTGCCAGCACTCAGCCACTGGTCCAGTCCAAATCACAGAGGTCTCAAGGCTGAGTTTGGGTAGAAGACTTTCAAAAATGACCCTGGAAGTCATGAGGTGCATCAGAGTTGTATAACAGGTGTCAGCATGAGGCTGCTAGATTCGCTCTGATGAGCAGCGAGAGGCACATCTTTGCACCAGGGAATGCACATTAATATGTTTAAATCCCGAGTCAATTAGATGGTTGCAGAGTAATGTCAAGTCATGTTTTCTGTCACTGTGATAAGGAATATTTTTATTTTAACAGTAAAGTAAATGACTGCATGCAATTAAGGGGGGTTCACTCATAGTTACGACCCCACCGAGAATTATAACCTGACACTGCTGTTCCCTCAACTCTGCACAGCACCTTATTATTCTAGTTGTACGACTCATAAATTAGCTGTTATGATTCAGTGCCGCTGCTGTAATCAACCCCAACAGCAGCAGGCAGCTATCCTTGTAGTGAATGACTCTAAAACCCAGCATAATTTACCTAATTCAAGCAAAGTTGTGTAAACTGAAGAAGCTCTATAATGTTTTTGTTTTTTTTAATTATTATTATTGATAGGACTATGGGCTAGGGGCTGAAGTGGCCTTCTAGCATTGGAGGGTTTTGAAGTCCACTATGGTAAGTAACCCTGATCAACATACTAAACCCCCACCTGCCCCCGATGCTTTCATGAGAGTATGTTTTTGCATGTAGGTATCTTTCATTTCCCTGGTGAGGCAGCTGGATTTGTGGGAGCACGAGATCTTCAGGGAAACCATCTCCTCACGTCTCAAGTGATTGTGTCGTGATGCCAGTGCTTTTGACCAATCAGGGTCCTTTGAGGAAATAGGGGCACTGTTTAGGTGTAACAACAGAGATGGCAGCTCTTGAAGAGGTTAGCATAGGTGCCGTAGCATTAGCTATAGAGGCACTAGAAAGTATTTCTTCCATGAAATAAAAGTAAAAAAAAAAAAAACAGCACTAAAGCCTTTACTCAGCTGCCATTGTGTAATTATGAGTTCAGTAATATACCTTTTCAGGGTCATTTGTGTGCATCCATTTTCTTTGACATATTCAATTATTCCCCTCTACAACACCAACTGAGCTCATTTACATATATACAACCCTATCAGCAAATTAGTTTCCATATACTGAATGACCTTGATTGACACATCATTTTCACAGTGGCAGGCAGAGAGCTGTGACTGCAGTACCACCACTGGAGCAGTAAGACATCCAAACAGCAGCAGCAATGTTGCTGTTTTGAAGGAATCAATGCCACAAGAATAAACTTGAGTATCACAACTTTTCTTTCTGTTTTTTTTTTTTTTTTTTTTTTTTTTTTAAGGAAATGGGATTCAGTTTTGTCAGCTAATGCACAGAATTAGTAAGAAGATGCTGCTGACATCACTGATAGTTAAGAGAGAGTTGATGATAAAACTGCAGTTAAGAGATTTGTCCTGTAGAATTATCAGTCGATATCTTCTGGGCCATGTATAAGCTGCAGCTGGACAGAAACTGACTGTATTTTATCAGTCACATACCAATGTGTTAAAGGCTCTCCCCAGAACCAGACAAGAAGATAGATACCCTTCCCACAGAGACAAGGCTGACTGCAAAGAATGACTGCCGTGCTGTGTTAGCACGCCTCTGTCAAAAGTCATTGAATACACTTTGCCCTGAAACCGTCTCATCCTGTCCTCTGCATCCTTCTTATGCCCAGTGCCCATATGTCTGTCTCAACTGCCATCCTTTTTGGCCCTCTTCTTTTCCTCTTGCCTTGCAGCTCCATCTTCAGCATTCTTCATTCAAGCGTCACCCCGGTGCACATGCCCAAACTTCAATCTCTCTCTGTCTGGAAACTGGCCCTGTTCCTCTGATATACTACTGTCTTGTAAACATTCCCTGTCACTCTTGCTGGTACCCTTCTGTCACTTATCACTCCTGAAACTCTTCTTCACGCTCCACCCTCTCCCTGCATTCTTTTTCCACCTCTCTTCTGCACTCAAAGCAACTTTGAAGAGTTGACCCCACCACTTCTCCCTGCATCCTCACCATTCTGCTTTCCTCCCTTTCACACACTTGTATTCTGTCTTGCCTCCACTGACTTTGACACCTCAACCTCTCCAGGCTCTCCTCAACACGTTTCCTTGTTTATGATGCACATTTATTTCTTGGCTTAATGCTGGATGCCCTTTTTGAGACAACCATTTATCTTTAGCTTGGTATCGGAACTGAGATATGGCGAGGTTAACGACTGCAAAGAAGTACAATTTGAAATTACTAGACATTATAATTTTAGCATCATCAAATTCCCATACACATACTTCTTTCCTGACTGGGTGGGAGCAGTAATTTGATGTGGCACCTTCTAACCAACTAAGAAAGCATAATCCTAACATTCAATTTTGCCTTCATAATAGCAGAACATGTAGGACAACTTGAGCACTCTTTAAAAAGCAGGGCCATTTAAAACCTTGGGTGGTGCTTCCGACTGCACATAATGATAGTGGAATCTCAGCCTAGTTGTAGCCATTGTATTTTATTTATTTATTTTTTTAATGAAAAGTCATTAATGTTACATTATTAATTGTAATGCTGTCCCGCTTTGCTCTCTAACCGATATAGTCTCAGCAGGGACCCGCTGACAGCTCCTGAATAGCTTCAATGGCGCAGTGTGGGTTCAAGTCCTTTGCTCAAGAGCACATGGTTGTCAGCTGTTTTCCACTACTCAACTGCCTCCCCCACATGTTATTTATACTTCTGAGGATCAGTTTGTGTTTTTTTGTTTATTTCACTTCTCCCACAGAGCGGGTTCAGGTTCTGTTAGTGATGTTCCCACTGCTTTGGGAAGCTTGTGGGTGTTTGTCCCTGGTACTTTACAGTGGCTCAGGGGAGGGGAACATCCTGATCAGCGCACTGATGTGGCGGTAATGCACTATGGATTTTTCCTCAGCCCTGAATATGTCAAGCATGCACTTAGCTTGTCCAACTGAAGGCCCGTTCCCACACACTGTACTTACATTCCTAGCCATTTCTCTAATCAAGAGTCTTTAGATGGGACTCGCCAGCTGTAAGATGCACATGCAGCTTTAAATCTTCAGAGATATGCTGTATACTAATAACCCACAGGCTTTTCCCATCAGCCCCCTTTTAGTCAGTATCTAATGAGAACATCTGTCTTCCCATTGATTTACCTACAGTGCTCTCTGCTTTTGTCCTCACTCACCTGTGTGTGCTGGGCTATATTCAAATGGTTTGGCTCATTAACTTCAAATGATATACCCTTAATAAAGCTTCGGGACATTTTGCAAACACTCCATGTCACAATAATTGCAGTGCTTCTATTATTCAGTCCACTACCCTCCATCTATGCCTCACTTGTTGAAATGCCAATAACCAGAGTAGTTGTTAGCTCACACCCACTGATACCACACATAGGCCTGTTTCTCTTGTATCCCTGTTACAAATAAATGAAAACTCATTATGTTTTATGATGTGTCAGTGCTGTGTTAAGGTCCACTGGTCGTGGAAATGGCAAATAAGCATTTTTGATAAGGTTATGCAGTGATCCTTTTTAAGACCGTAGGGTAATGAACAGCAACCTTGAATTCAGTGAAACTAGCTTCAAGGGTTGATTTGTTAGTGACAAAAGAAAAAAAATCACAAATATAAACAACACTTTATAAAATGCTGCCTCCCATCAGTTAAAACCAACTCACTGCCAAATACATGTGGACTTATCTGGTGTGAACTGTCATACTTGGAGCTGTCCACTGGTGATGGGACCACCCAAGACTCATGGGGGGCCTCATTGCCCCGGTGGTGGAGTGGCTGTATTTGCTCTTAATGAATAAGTTGACACCTTGTATCCCTTTACCATTTACATGTAAAATGCTTAACAAGGCCTGTAGATTGTATTTCACCATACATAAAGTGGAGAGCTTTATCTGATAGTGATTTTGGGGCTGAAAACCTGTTGTAGTTGCTGTTCTGTTAGGTTATTAGAGAGTTCAAATGTAAGATTAATCAATCCATCCATCCATTTTCTTCCGCTTATCCTGTTAAGGGTCGCGGGGGGGGGGGGGGGGGGGGCTGGAGCCTATCCCAGCAGCTTTCAGGCGAGAGGCAGGGTTCACCCTGGATGGATCGCCAGTCCATTGCAGGGCCAACAGATATAGACAGACAACCATTTACACTCACAGCCACACCTACGGTCAATTTGGAGTATCCAATGAGCCTCGTCCCCAATTGCATGTCTTTGGATTGTGGGAAGAAGCCGGAGTACCCAGAGAACCCACACAGGAACAGGGAGAACATGCAAACTCTACACAGAAAGATCCTGTGCCCGAGCCAGGGCTCGAACCCGGAACCTTCTTGCTATGAGGCGACAGTGCCAACCACTGCACCACCGTGCTGCCCCGTTAAATTTATATTGAAGCTAAAAGATTAGAATTACTATAATGTCTTGGGAAAAAGCATCCATCTAGCTTGGAACTGGAAGTGTTTGCACTGCAGAACCCCAAGTATCTCTGTGCTGCAAATAAACTCCATCAGTGTGCAAAAAGGCACTTTGGGGTGACATAATGCGTCCAGCCACCAGTAGAGCAATTGACTGCAGGCTAACCCCCCCCCCCCCCCACCCACATACACACACACACACACACACACACACACACACACACACACACACTCAACAAAGTAAAAGTACTGATATGATTGGGGTGGTGAGTCATAGCCTGGTCTTCTGCAGATGGTGCCTCTGTGGTAGATACTGGCAATGACCCCACTGGAAATTGACTTTAGACTTTGGGTAATTGTCTTGCTCCTGTGCTCCATATTTAACTAACATATTTCCCCTCCACACTCTAAACCCAAATTAGTTGACATTACTAATCATTGTGAGTAAACGACTGCCTTATACCACTTTAGTTTTTACATAAGCTGATACTAAAGAGTTTAAGTTGTGTTAACATAAAACCTTAATTTTAAGCAGTAGGCATACTAAGTGTCTAATAGTAGTCTTTACTTAAAATCATGAGTTCACATAAATTATGTCCAAATACTATGAAATAATATTGTTGATTTTAACTTGCATAAACATATATGAAAAAGTGGCTAATGTGACAGTAGTAATTTCTACTTAACATCATTTTTTATTGTAGCCCATGTGTTTTTTTAATGAAATACTTTTATTTTAAAGATTATGGAATGCATTCTTACCATGAAATTGTAGCGAAATGAGGGCAATAAACAGTATTTTAATGTTCCAATATACTTTATTCTCAATCTCAAAACTAAACTCTTAACAACGGCAGTATCCTCGCATTCAACTGGACACATGTAATCTTGAGAATGAATTTAACAATAATAATAGAAAAAAAGGCTTAGGAAACTGAAGTAGACAGCCCTTAGTTGTACATCACGTACTTTAAACTCAATCGGCATGACAATATTGCTACATTACAGCAGTACCAAACGATGTACTGGAAATTGTACCATGAGACATTGTGAACTATTCAAATAATGTACTGGGAAAAAACAAAACAAACTACAGTCCTAGCTCAGACTTGACATATTTCTCTACAATATAAGCTGATTTTTTCAGTGTTTGTAGCTTTGGCTTGAGATCAGTGTTGCCCAATGAGAGGAGTACCTGCTGGATGAAGAGGAATGTGAGCCTCATAGACATAGTTGAGATGGAGTGCATATATAAGTCCAAACAGAATGCACAGAGCCTTTGGCAGATCTGGAAGGTTGTCCATCACAACTCCTCCCTCAATGATGATCTTGTATGAGGCTGGACTGAGATGTAGCATAGCACCTTCATGGCAAGTGAAGAGCATCCAAATTTCAAGGTTATGGAATGAGTCATCGTCATGACGGTCCTGAAAAAACAATGTTGACATAAGAGCACTGTCATTACATTTCTCATTAAAAAACAACGCAATGTTATTCAATATAGCCGGGTGACATACAAGGAAAAGTATGAATTGCTTGTGGTTATGGCTTGTGGTTGGAGAACATTAAACAGAGAAGAGCTACTATCAAGGTTTCCGTGTGTAAATGTTCAGATAGAAATTATTTTTAAAAAGTGACAATTGTGAGAAATTATTAAAAAAAAAAGAATGTAAGAATGTAATACTTAACTTACAAAGCCTTGCTTGTAGAAGTTTGTAGGCATGTCACCAAGGATAATTGGAAGTCCTCTGAGCACTAGTGTCCTTATATCAGTTGGCTCTGTCGTCTTTTGGGGAGAAAAAGATTCTAGTTACAGAGCTAGAATGAAAAGAAATTCACGAGCTAATGATTTACGGCAAGAAAGCTGAACCAAGTGCTACTGTGATTATACTGAACAACTAATACAGTAGCACTGTGACGTGCTGTCATGACAATAGCTGTGGCAAATCAATGCAATCCTCAATCCTCTCTTGGATTGAAGTATCTCGACAAGGCGATCACTGTGCCGATCAATGCTTTCGTGGAATTCCCGCTTGAGGTTTTTGTCAACAATCCTGCTGAACACCATGCGTACCTGAAAAATACAGCACAAAATGGAAAAAAAAAATACTGATCAATTGAACTACATGAGGCAGCTGAGCCATCTCTAAAGTAGTGTAAACGATATATTCAATTATATCAATTATTGATTGAAAGATAGCGAAACAAAGCATTAGCATCATTGTATAAAACCCCTTGTGTGATTGAGGCTTGGACTATTCCACCTCACCCCGTAGCAGCTGCAAGAGTGGACTGTGCCGTCCTGCAGTTTAAGGAGATTGTGCCAGTACATGTGGTTCCAGTCGATCTTCAACGCTGCTAATAGACTGGAGTCAATGTTTGTTCATGGACATGTGTATGCGTGAATGGAACTGTAAGTTAGAACATGTTGTTATAGTTGTAAATAGTTTGTGGGTAAATATTCCCTTGGTATGGCAGGAAGTTGCTAAGGCTAAAGGCTAACTGTTTGCCGTTTAATTACCATCACCATGTGCACTGCTGTTACTTTTGTGCCGCCTATAGAGGGCAGTCAGCTAAATGACGAGACCCAATCCAACTCTATACCGCAGTGACATGAGAAATCAGTCGTGAAACATCACGTTGGTTTACTGAGTGAATGATTTGTAGTTACTTGTGTTTATTTGTTGCATTTGAATGACTGATATAAATCATAGTTTATATATGATAGTTGACTTTAGAGTTTATGTATTTGCATATATTCATTTCCTATTTGTTGTTAATTTCAGATACCATTACACATGTTCAGTGTGTATTTTGGTGAAAGAGGAATAAAGTCCTGAAAGTAATGCAAAGGAAGTGGGAAATAAGTTCTTCATTGTAATCAGTCACCAACACCTTCTTACCAAGGACAGGAAAATCTAGCCACAGCACCCCAGTGTTATCGCATACCCAGTGTCTTTAACAATCATCTTTCTCTAACATACCTGATCGTCAGTGAAAAGGGCAGGCCAGCGTTCAACATTGTGCTGATTGCAGGTTCTGACTGCACCACCTCTGTTCTTCTGAATTCAAATGTCTGGTCCATCTTCTGTTTCACAAGTGTTCCATTTGGTGTTCTCCTCTGCATTTCATTAACCATGTCTTTACGGGCACCCTCAAGGGCTGCCTGATCAAATCCATCCGGAAAGTTTGGCAAGAAGTTCAGTTCACCTTTCTTTGCCTTCTTGATGCACTTATTGGCTGGTTCTCCTTCGGCTGAATGCCTTCCTCGTTTGCCTGTATTTACAGCAACATCAAGGCAGCCTGATCTTCTGCGCTTTGTTCTATAATTGGCCATTTTAAACTTGAGACTATTTTTCCAACCACAACAGCGACTGCTCGAGCCCCGTTCCTGCAGACACGGGTGCTTGCTTATCAGTGCTGCTGCAACACTTCCAAAGTGAGCAGCTGTTGGGTAAGGATTGTAGCTGTACATTTGCTCTGCCAATCTTTCTAGAATCTCATGTTTTAGTTCTTTTGTTACTTTCAGGTGTTTCCCCTCACTCATAAACAGCAGATCTGCTTGCCTAAGCCTATGCTGTACATCCACAGAAAAAGTTGGGATGTCCAAAAATTTTGGCCACTGTTTCTGTCGCTCCTGAGATGAATGTGAGAGTATCTCCGTATCTGCTGTACTATTAGTGTCACTGAAGACTTCACTGACTGCTGAGACAGGTGCCAACTCAAGCAAAGTGATGACTTTGATTGTTGGCTTTTCTGGGTGATCTTCAATGTCTGTCAGATTGCATAGTTCATAATTGAATTCAGGGTCTTTGTATTGAAGACAGATGTTGCCACTAAGTCCCAATGATTCTTGAAGCTTGCTGATCAACTCCTTGACAGTGGTAGGCCTCTTGTTCAGGGTGACCTTTCTTATATCTGCCTCTGTCAGAATGACCCTCATGATCATCTTCTAGCAAGGTGCCACCTTGAAAATAAAAACAATCATAAGGTCATTAGAAATACGCATATCTTCAGGAACAGTTGGTTGAACCCATGAAAATAATCTGTACACATTTTGTTGCATGGATTGATTGTAATGGTCACACTGGCTTCTCAGCACAGAATATAACGCCTCAGTGTCACAATTGGGTTGTCACCATATCTGTATGCTGAAAGAGGGAAAACATCATTCAGGTCTTGTATTTGCACCATACACAGAGATGGGCTGGTGATGTCACAAAGTTCGAAAGATCTGGAATGTTCATGGTACCACATCTTCATTGCGCTGCAAACAAACAGGATTTCAGAGTTTATTGCCACTATCTTTTTGATCTGCATAAATGCAGGGAGGCCTGAGCATGAACCAACAGAGACTATCATATCAGCACAATATCTAATTCCATCTACAAAGACCGATGATGCAGCTAGAACTGTTGCAAGCTGAGGAACTCTCTGGTGGAAAACCTGTTGGACATTCTCAGGATAAGATGTGATCAATGGCGTAATAACCTTGTCCACTTCAACTGAGGGCTTGAAAAATGAACTTGTGTCCAAATAGTAAGCCATCATTTTCTGAAGCTTTACAGCCAGTGTGAGAGCTACATTTCGGACGTTGTGAGCATTACGAATGACCTGTTTGAAGAATTTGTGTTTACCCACAAAACGCATCGTCCAAACATCTGAAAGTGGACGGAACGCCTAATGAGCTCTGGGTAATGCTCAATGTAGTGGTGTTTTGGCCGTAATCTGAAATCTGGGAATGTATTTTGCAACAATTGCCTGTGTTCTGACACCTTGCAATCAAGGAAGTCTATTGACTCATCAGTGTGCTTTGTTGCTACAGACAACCCAACAATATCTTTAAGGAGCATCGGAATGTTCCATGCATTGTCTCCTTCGGGGACTTTCTGGCCAATAAGAAGTGGGAGCAGCTTGATTGGTGCCCAGTTCTCATGGCCATTGCCACCCATGGTTCCTTTGATAGAGAAACCAGGGGCAATAGGCCGAGGCTGGTCAGTTTTGTCATGGAAAGAATATGGAAAAGTTTTGATAGCATGGTTAAGTGTTTGTAAAGTGAAATATTTCTTACAAATCAGGTCTGAAATACAGAGCGATAGCTCTAGAGGAACAATGCCTTCCAAGAGGTGGTGGAGGATGTCAGGGGGCAACCCACGAACAATGTGAAAGTGCTCCAGACTGTCAGTCAGTACACACCCTTGTTTTACACCATATTGTTTGGCCACATCATCATTCTCTCTTACCTCCTGCACCTGCTGATTGTGAGTGTCTACGGTGCGGGATACAAAGGAGCCTGAGCTCACCTCCGTGTCTTGCATCTCATTCCTCGACGCCATCCAGAACCTGCAGAACCTGTCCACAGTAAAACTCTTCTTCTCTTGCAGGATTCTAAAAGAATCCTGCAAGAGAATGAGCAGCCAGGTTATCAGCAGTCACATACATCACTGTGCCCTTGACACATTCTCCCAACTTCTGAATATACACACCATATTGCTCCAAACAAACAAGATCTTGAATGAGTGGATGAAGAAATTTAGCATAGCCATATTCTTTCACATCAGAGGCTTTACAAAGCAAGCTGTATGGAGTGGAGTGTGGCCCTGTATTTAGATGGCACATTAGCTATCACCCAATACACTGCACTCATTTTGTGTTTCTTTTTAGATGTTCCCAAAGGATTGGACACTTCAGAATCATCTGTGTAAAGTCCAACAGCAATTTTAAATTCCTCCCCCTTGAGAATGCCAATTTCTTTACAGTATGAATATGCATGTACTCATGTCGCACATGCTTTTGCACAGGAAGAGCTTTGTCTAAAATGTCTGCCCTGTTCAACATTTTCTGTAGCATTGGAATTAGAGGAACACACATATGCTGCTCTCCTTTCTGTCGTTGATAAAGAGCCTTCCTTGCCACAGAATCTCTTTATCACACTGCTCTCAGAGGCAGCCTTAACTAACTCTTTCACAACTGAATCATCATCTACCTCTGTGTTGTTTCAGAATGTCTTTGATGGACTTATACAACAGTGGCTGGGACAGTTCACATATCTGTAAAAGCTGTTGTATGACTTCTTGCACTGAACCTTCTGGAATGTGAAGGACAGTTTGCATCTTTAAAAAAAGAGCTGCTAGGTTGTGTTCCAACTGTTTCTCTAGATCGAGAAGCTCTTCATGGGTGGAATCCTCACTCTCCTCCTCACTCTCTAAATTCAAAGTGTCATTTGGAGGGTCATGTTCAGTAGTTATGTTACCAGTAATTATTTCCGGCCTGAACATCCTCCAGTTGTCTGTTCTGTGCTCTTTACTTTTATGTGCATTAAATGTGGAGCGCACTTTAGTATTAAAGTCACACTCATTGTATGGACACTGGACTCTGTGATTAACTTTCAAATGCGCATTATGCAGGTGAGTGAGAAAAACTGCTTCCGTGCAGGGTGCAGAAAAATCACAGGCCTGACAGTTAAAGGTTACCTGGGCAACTTCACTCTGTTGTGCATCCTGGATTTTGGAATGAATGATGGCTGAATGGACTTTAAGTGCATTAATGGAGTTAAATGTGCACATACATTCTTTGTGCAAGCAAGGAAATTGAACTGTTCTACCATAGCTCCCATGTTTTAACCTGTAATGTTTTAATAGGTAACCCCTTTTCTCACATAAAAACTCACAATACTTACACTGCCAGTGCATCGTCACAGCTCAGAACCTGTAAAAAGAAAAATAGAACACAAAAAAATATTAAGCTCAACATGTCAGTAGTAGTAACAATTTCTTCACTGCGTCAGCACAGTGGATGTTTAGCTTACTTGTTGACAGACCGGTATTTTTAACCTATTCAAATTCTACATAAAATAACAACCGTCCCAAATATTTATTTTACTCACTCACCATTCCAGTTGGTGTAATGTTGCTTGCAAAAAATGAACTCCAAGATGCAGCAGCCAAGACAAGTGGGAACTCCACGCATCACAAAACCTGTAAAAGAAAAAAGAACCCAAACAAATGCTCAACAAGTCAGTAGCAATAACAATTTCTCCACTGCAAAAGTTTGTCAACCTCTGTTGACCACCCGGTCCCTCAAAAAGTTAGCTATATCACGGCAAAAAAGCCACAACTAACTTGCGTGTAACCCCAAAAAAAAAGCTATTTTGAATTGGTAGACGTTTTATAGCATTAGCAACAAGCACACGCTAACTCCAAGCACTGGGCAGATTACGCGCAGCGAGTTGGAAGTTGACGGGAAAAATGCGTTGTCTGACCGGTATTTTTAACCGACTCAAATTCGCCATAAACAATAACCAACGTGTCAAGTATTGATTTTACACACTCACCATTCCAGTTTGGGTAATATCGCTTCCGCAGCCACGACAAGTGGAACTGACACTCCCAACGGACTTTGGCGCTCATCACATCGTTGCTGGCAGATTTTTGAAATAGCCCCTCCCCCTTTTCAAAAACTAAACATGCTAAATTATTTCAATTTATTATAATCATTACAATGCATTCTTCAGCAGAATAATTCAAATGACTAATTTAAGTAAGTAATGTGAACATGATTGAATAAAACATGAAAGAATAATTAATGATTGCTCCAACTTTTAATTAGGAACAAAATCTGGGTTTACAGTGCAGTCGTTAACTCTAATCACATGGCTAAAAGGAGCTAATGCCATTTTTTGCATGTTATTTAAATTGTGCAAAGCATGTTATCAAGATGCCCTATTACTAATGTATTTAATGGTCAGAGGGGAACATGTGAATATGAATTGCCCAATATTTCTATCAATGCAATACTTATTGCATTTTTTCTTATTCTGTCACTTGGCTTAAAAAACAGGCTTATGTCGGTTAAGTGTAAACATATATTACTCTATTCCTAAAACCCTGAAAATAAAGAAGGTCTCATTGATCCTGCTAGATTTGCATGTTCTATAACAGAACAACATGCAAGCAGAGATGATGACATATGAGTATTGAGACCAGAGTGTTCCTGTGTGTGTGTGTGTGTGTGTGTGTGTGTGTGTGTGTGGGGGGGGGGGGGGTCACTTTAGTTAAAACCGGAGAGGGATAAGTAAGGCATGTAAATATATGGCACAGAGAACCAATTAGAGATTTATCTTAGCCACTAACAACAGAAAGGCTTGACTGTCCGTTAGAGTACTGCTCTCAAAACCAGCTCAACAAATCAGTCATGGTGATAAACCCTGCTGCTTTTATTTTGAAGGTGTAATAACTGCGCTTGAACCATTTATTTTTTTAGAGGTAACTGATCCAGGATAATACTTGAAAAGAACAAAAAAGATTGAGTTTCTATATAATGGTCAGAAATCTATATCCCATGCCCATCTGCTGCTTTAATACAAATCTACTGTGACGGATACATGATTTTTCTTTTGTATACGAGTCTCTCAGGTGATGAAATCTCTGTCAGGAAACTAGGCAGGCTAAGCAAATAGATCCCTGCAGCCGATCTCTCACCCCCTGACCGGGCTGGATGACTTTGACCGTCATGCCTCATGTTCCAGCCACCTGTCCATGGTGCAACTGGGCCGCTCTTGAAACCCAAACTCATCTGTGTCTTCCTCCCTGATGACAGAACAGTACTAGCACAGGAGGTTTTCCACTCTCTGAATCTTACTGATACCTACTGCTGCCACCTCAACCCCCCCTCCACACACACACACACACACACACACACACACACACACACACACACTCACACACACGCGCTTTTACCTCCTCCTCCTCTTCCTCATTCTGTATCACATCTCTTGACAAGTTGTCCTCAGCAGAAGCATTTTCAGATAAACTAATCTGTCCTTTCGAATCCCATCTTCACTCTACCATGGCCGCGCTATCAGATCCTGGGCGATCAATGGGCTGCTGGTAAGAAGACACCTGCTTCACCCTCAGTGAACCAAGCACTAATTATCAATTCAGTCCAGTGTCAAGGAGCGACAATCTTCTCCTCTTTTAACGGGACCTCTACCCCACGAACGTAAGAGTCTGAAACAGGAGTGTGTGTTGGAACAGGCAGGAGAGGCACGTCCCATGAATACTCCATCACACAGCCTTGTTAATTTAACCTGCTCCGATATCGCTCAGCCTTTTGCTCTAAAAGCAAGGGAGTGAACAGAATTGTCAAGGCGAGGCAGTTAATGTGGCAATTTTTCATCATAATATCATCAGTACGTGATAGTGATTACCCAGTTTTGTGTTGTGCTGCATCCGAGCAGACATAAACCCAGATTTTTGTTCATTTTAGCTGTGAGCCTTCTTTACTCTGTTTTACTGCTATTTTGGCATTTGAATTACGTTTCCTGGACACCTATCCATGAGTTAACTCCCCATAATGTTTTGTTTCTTCATCCCAGTAGTCATTGAAATAAGTTAGTATCTCCAATAAGGACGGTGGATGCTGGCATTGCCACGTGAATTCACTTGGGATGCTCCTAGTACTTTTTCGCTTCCATTTATCAGCTGTTGCGGGAAACACATCAGATGTATCAGAGGTCTTTGTGCTCTTCGGCCGGTAACTTATTCGTTGAAGAAAATCTACGCCAGCACACGTTTTAATCACCCATCGAGGCAGCTAGATCGCAAGATCTCATCTCATCAGGATGCAAATTATGAATATGTGCCAGCATCCTTTGGGGAGAAACGAGTGTGATTTAAATGACAACACTGAGAAACAACTGTTTGTTCAAAACAACAATGGCGGCTTGTCATATAGCAATCATGGCCTACTGCTGTCCCCCCGATTTTGTTTTTATGTTTCCACCTCCTCAGCGGTGCCCACAACAACTGAAAAACAAGCCCGAGTGTTTATTGTACTAAAGCAGCATAAAAAGGTTTCTAGATGTGATTACAATGATGAGAATGCTTTTGCTAACTTCAGGCATCCCACAAATTCTCATTAAACTAGGAAAGCTGACAGCCTCATCAAGCTGTGCTAGCCAATCCTGTTACAGAAACTGCAACTCTTTTGATGTAAAAAAAAAAAAAACTTCCGTAACAGCAAGACGCATGATGCTATTAGTTAATTGTGGGTTTGAGTTGATTAAGATCTTTCAAGTTGGGGAAATCTTAATCATTTACAAATTAATTTCAATGAGATGACAACTGCAACAGGTTATTTTTTACTGGACTCATGTCATTACCATTACAATGATTAGACAAAGTGTATTAACTGAATTCTATTGAGCTCTGCCGTTACTACCAGTGCTCTCCAGCTGGAAGGAGACAGGAGTTCCCTGTTTACCTGGTCAGATTAATAATAAACTCTCTAAGTAGTATTTGTGGAGCCCTGTAATAAAGGCAAGAGTTCCACTTAAACCCACCCTCTAATGAGGTTGCAGCTGCCGTAATACACTATCAAGTGTGAAGTCGAAATGTGAGGAAAGAGGCAACTTGTAAAATTTACAAAGTGTTATTGTGGCTTCACATAAAATGAAATGCTTGATGTATAATTTCAGCACAGTAAAGGGGGCTGTGTGGCTCAGGAAATGGAGCAGCCATATAGTAAGCAGAAGGTTATTTGTTCAATCCCCTGCTCGCCGAACACCACACTGAAGGCCTTTTTCAGATTGTTAATTCACATCAGCCTGGACAACCAAAATCGACACAGAACGTGATTGTTACGTTTATGTAATTTGAAATCTGATTCCAAATCAGACAGATTTCTACAGTCTGAATGCTCAAATAGGATTACAAAGTCTTTTGCATCACTGGCAACCCTTTTTCCATGGAAACTGAACAGTTGAAGTTTGTATCTTGCTGATAGGTTGGCGATGTCTCCTCTCGTCCCTTCCAAGTAACAGCATGAACAGAAATAAGGATAAGATTTGAGAAACAAGTTAGATTTGCCTGCAGTCCGAACGAGGCCTTTAATTGCTTCCGATGAGCTGGTTGGCACCTTGCATCGCAGCCACTGCTGCGTGTGTGTGTGCCAAAGCAATTATCCAGTCCTGTGGTAACAATATTAAAATGAGAACCCACTACTTTAATTCTGCTTTATCCTGATAAGTCTTTTCCTCTTCCAGAGTCGGAAACACGCCAACAAAGTGCGGCTGTATTACATGCTACATCCTGCAGATGGAGGCTGCCCTGCCAAGAAGCTCCGAACAGACAATGTAAGTCATCTTGCTGAATGTTTCCCCACAATCACAGAAGCCACTGTGAAACTTGCCCACATGTATCCACAGCTGCCATTCTGACAGAGACCTTTTTTAGTAATAGGTTTTCCAGTTTTTTCTAAAGTGTCTTCATGACATCCCCCCACAATCAAACACGCACACACACCCTTCATCTGTGTCAGCATAGCTGGCAGAGCAGTGCCACAATTCTTAACCAATGAACAATGTGACAGTGATGGCACTGCTGTTGGATGCCAACCTCTCAAAGACTGATTGTGAAGAATCCAGCCCTCCCTACCACGCTAATTAGAGGTACAGGCAGGTTTGACAGATGCAGTCGTGTGGCCTGTCATTCCCGGTTTGATAAGTGTTTGGGTGGTGTGGTTTGGTTGGTGTAGCCTTTTCTAGCTTACAGCATCTCCTCCTTTTTTGTCTCCACTGGGGAAAGACAAAAAACATGCTTTTACATCCACTTTGCAGCTCTGCCCACTCTCAGATAAGCAGAACGGTGCTGAGTTTCACGGTGCATGTTAATATTTTAGTGTCACAGCGACAGTTCTTTTCCAGTGGAATTTAGTTTTGGTGTGGGGTGATGGAGGATTGTGGTGGTGGTGGTGGTGGTGGTGGGGGTTGTAGTGGAGATGATGGGCTGAATAGAATGTGGTCTCTGCTGTGATTACCGGGAGTTTGCAAGCTATCAGTCTGGAAATCTGAGCCTCGACTAGATAAGGACATGTCAAGGGACAACGGACACTATTGTTTCTTCTGGCTGTCTCAGCTCATCATCCAGGCTCACTACTCATGTTTCTGTTGCCTTGTGCGTTTGCCTGCTTGGCCTTCGTTCTCTTCGCTGCCTCTGTATTTTTTTTTGTCCTCGTCTCCACTCTGTTTCCTCAGTTGTATGCCTCTGCCCATCTGTTTCACTCCCAGTTCCTGCCTCTTATTTTTTTCCTCTAGTTTTGCTTGTCTATTTTCTTTCCTCTGCCCCCCTCATTTCTCAGTTATTGCCCCATCACTCCATCTCTGCCTGCTGTCTCGGGGTGAAGCAATGCAGCAAAAACATTGTCTCAATCTTTCTTTTTAAAATAGGTTGATATATATCACAACATAAAGCCACTTACTGCCAAGCTTAAAGATTGAACAATATATAAAAAGTTCAGCAAAATAACAAGTGAATTGTATAAAAGTAGCATTTATTTGGGTAGCGACGTTTCAAGAGGATAGGGTGAGGGACTCATGCATGGAGGAACTTCAGCGGGAGGGTTGTGTGACCTGAGATGAACCGCAAGGAGAGGGACACGCTTAGATAGGTATGCAAAGGTGACTGAGCTAACGAGGGACAGACATAGCTTGTCGCATGATGTAATGTAGCCTTCCCTCTTGTCTGTGGCAGTAAGATTCTAAATAAAGGAACAGAAAGAAAAGTCTCGTCATGACACAAAATATAACGTTTCCTCTGTATTCGACCGTGTCCCATGCAGAACCCAATTAACATCTCTGGTTGGAACCAGTGTCTTGGTCAAGTCAAGCTTTTAATGGTGAGAAAAAAAATCTGTCAATCAATCTATCTATCTGACTTTATTTGTATAGCATATTTCATACAATTGTATTATAGCACGAAGTGCTTCAAAAAGAATCAAGCACAAAGAGAAAATGTCAAACGCACCAAACCAACAATGTACGCTCAGTAAAAGTAAAGCATAGAGAAGGAACGTCAAAGCGCCCGCACGGACAAAAATGATCTCTAAAACAAAGCAGATCCGGAAATGAGGAAACATAAGAAATGGAAGGAAGGAAATACCAGAGGCAGGTTTGAAGTAATGATACATAGTAAAATAATGAATAAAAGTAATAAGTATCTACATAAAATATCTAAAATAATCACGATGTAAAGTTGTTAAAAGGTTATAAATAAAACTGAAAAACTGAAGTAAAAGCGACATTACAAGTAAAAGTAAGTAAAAGGGAAAGACCAAAGAACTACATAAAAGAAAATGTGTGTGAGATACATGAATACATTAGATTAAAGAGAGAGGACTTGAGTTTGTCTTTAAATATCTCCACACTGGCTGCTCCTCTCAGGGCTTCAAGACGGCTGTTCCACAGACCTGGGCTATCATGAAATAAAGCTCAAAGATGCCTCACTGTGGGCCAGAAGACCTGAGGGTTCACAAAAATAGCAGCACCTGACACAAACTCGGACAGACAGCTGATAATGCAAAGACCTAAAGGGATCTGAATCCTAAAAGTTTCGATGTTTGCAACTGAAAAAGCAACACCATGCATTGATTTTATGCCTCTTAGAATTGGATGGGTTGTCCGTCCAGTCCTGGTTGAGGCACAATCTCAAAAACTTTGGCTGAGTTTCTGCAAAGTTTCCACTGACGTCCACAGGGATCCTTAGACGAACTGAAAAGATTTTGGTGCTCAGAGGTCATAGTGACTGGCACACTTGGCAAAGGCATCTCAAAGTTTCTATTTCAAGCCAAAAATGTATAAGCAAATGTATACATCTCCCACATATAAACTGGTATTTATAAAAGAACAATGTGAGGCGAGAGTGTTGATCTCTCCTGGACACTTCACACTGTGTGTGGATGTTTTTTTACGTTACTAAGCAACAATGTAGGGTGAAGTCACCTCTCAACCATCTTTGTTTGACACAAATTAGCTATCAGCTTACTATGAAGTTTAGATTCTGGTGAACGTGCACTTCCACTACCAGGAATATCAAATCTATTGAAATGTTAGGATTGTTATATTTACCCTATTTCAATTCATCTCCTAAAATACTACCTAGTCTATTTTCCTTCACCTATTTTGCTGTCTTTATCCCCTCATCATTTTCACCTTTTCACTCTTTCTTCCACTTCACTCTTGTTTTTCTTGTCTTCCCCCAGCGTTCCTCCCCCCATCTCATTTTCTCTTGTTTTATCTCTCCCTGACATTTCATTGTCTCCTTTTCCTTACACACCGTTCCTTTACTAAAGGTTTGTCTGTGTCAACTCTGTCTCTTGGCAGCTCTCAGCTGATGCTTTTATCACTCACACCGAATCCATCTGCAGTTGGAGTGAAGGGACTCCGATCATTCTTTCACTCTCATGTGTTTCATTTACCTCCCTGTCATCCTGAGCTCGTGATCCAGCGCTTAACACACAGCTTAAATGTCTTTCTGTTACTTCCCCGCTGTTTTTATGGGTGATAGTAATTATGGATTGGAGAAGGTTTTGGTGCTGAAAATCAGAACATAATGGTTGATCCTGGTCCTGGACCAAATTGCATTATATTCAAATATATTCCTAATGCAATGAAATGTGTATGGATCCGTCATTTATCTTACTTCACTGCGGGCTCGTAACATTTGACTCGTTCTGGAATCAGAACCCTCCCTATAAGCCAACCAAACCACTGCCTCGGGGCCCGTAGCCCCAGACTCATGCATCATATGCTGAATGTACTCTGACCTGGCAACCCAGTTATCTACATACCTCTTTACCCCCAACCGGTCAAAGCAGATGGCTGTTCCCATTCCTGTTCCCATGGGATTCAATGAAGTCACCTTAAATGTAAATAATTTTATGGTCTCTCTTGTATGACGATTTAATGCCTTGAAGCACCCAAAAATGTGTATATGAATTTCAACTAGATTATGCAACCTGCAAATATTATGTTTCCCTCATTGTCTCTGTGCGCTCTGTCAGTACTACAGCCACTCTTCAAATATCTGTGAATTCAACAGGGGCCCCTGATCACAGCAGTCATGCTATCCCGTCTCTAGTCACATGACAGCAGACCTCTCAGTAGACCAGTTAAATGTCAAATTTAAATGTTAAAGTGCAACAGTTCTTCAGAACTCCGGTGATGAAAGTGCAGTACTCCAGTAACATAGCTGCTTCCATCATTGGCTACTAAAGTGTAACCAGCTGAGTGATTCAGTGCTTGAGAAATGCACCTCAGGTGGAAACATTTATTCATTGTGTTTTTCCTCTGTGACCTTACTATTATTCCTGCAGCTTTCAGTATCAAAGCTGTTGGTATTTAGTGTATCTCTGTCAGGTACCTTCATACTAGCTGTGTTAACATGGATAGCAGGGAAATTGGTTAAATGCGTACAGCGGTTTTCTCTGAATATCTCTGATGCAGGATTGCTGAGCAGAGCTGTTGACTTGGAGATCTGGTTGAAATTATAAGCGAGTTCATGTAAGGTGACCTTGAAAGTTAGTGTCATCTAAAGGGCTTGGTGTGGGTGAAGGTAGGGCTCAGTTTCCATGCAGCTCTACTTAGATCTTTAAAGGCTGAATTTATTTATGGTGCTGCTCAAAACCTGCTTGCCCACATTTTTACAGATTCAAATCTTTCAGCTCATAAAGCTTCTTACAAAGCAGCCAACACATCCCAGACCTTAACCTTGCTGGTATATTATTCAAGACCTGGGACCTGGAGCCATACAGAACTGAGAAATGACCAATGATCCAGTTCTGGCAAGTAGCCGCAGACATGATTAGCTGATTGGTTTTAACAAGTAAACATGGATGAACACGTCGAAACCAAACTAATACAGCATTCTCACATGTGGTTGGCTGTGACCATTAAGTGGTAAACAATTACTTGTCCTTAGAATTTAATGAGTTAAGGGTTATAAATGAGTAAAACACAGTTATACAAAATACGATGTAGGATCTTAATGGTCATTACGTCATGGGCAATCATGTGTTGACGATTTTTAGGCTATCCAGTATTTGAAACATCTAACAGATATTGCTGTCATACATGCAGGAAAAATTCTTCCTATCCTAAGTCGTGCAACTGTATTAGAAGCCCTGTTAGTGGTAACATTTACTGAAAAGAAGTAAAATCGTTTTCAATTTCACTGCTAGTGAGTTAATGTCCAAAACCACCTCAAGCTAATTTAAAAGGCAATAGCTAAATATGAGCCTGTCATGTAGGAGTGTTTACTGAAATTGTCATTGACAACTAAATAGTAATAAAACTAATCAAATTAAGTCATATTCTTATACTGAACAAATGGTGTTTATTGCTTTCATTGTACCAGTTCAAATGTTTAATTCATATGTTCAGGTTACAAATCCCATGATGATGCTCTTCAGCTAGAAATGACAGAGGCTGGGTATTTTATAAGACTATGAACTGAGAGACTACTTTCTTTATGTATCAAGCAAATAACAACTATGCAATCAACAATAAACTGAAGCTCATTCAACCATAAACGCCTTGTGTTGAACTTCAGCTCCATGCTAATACAGCTGCTTTTGTGGAAAGTTTTCCTCTGTGGCTGCAGTGGTGTACAGTCAAAATAAATCCTCCTTATTAAGCCTTCGTGACACTTATTGTTGACAGTGAATGTATTGCTTATAACAAGATGCCATCCTGCAGAGACCATCAAATTTGCCCACAGAGTCCCGTTCCCTTCCAATTCCACGAATCAGCTGACAAATGTCAGCTCGCTAATGGGCACCCCAACCTCCTTGCACTAGCTAGAGAAAAGTCTCTGGGTCATGAAGCTCAATGCAGATTGCTGTCTGGAGAATAGAGTGAGAGCAAGTAGAACAACTCCTTTGAGCATCACTATTCAAATTAAATCAACCTTGAGCTTAATATCAGTTCCAGGCTTGTGCTTCATTGGGAGAGGGAGAAATGGAGGGATTAATAAAGAGGTTTGGACAGAGAGCCAAGCAGAGATCTTTACTGTCCTTGGCTCTTTTCTGCTGCCGTTGCTCAGCTTCCCTCTGGGAGTCGACTGTCTGCAGTCCCTTGATCTGTTGTGTGTCATCTATTATGTATTTGGATCATGTAGATGAGTTAAATTTTACACCCCATATCATACAACGCATACATTAACATTTGAAAACAGTGGCTCTTTGGGCTCTTACAGAATGTCATTAAGCAGTCAAATAACTGGGAAAATTGAGTTCAAACTGGAATTCAAATGCTGAATATTTTCAAAGCAGGTCAGTCATCCAGGGATATGTTGGTCCCACTGGTAGCAAGCATGTGTACATACCAAAGATTGCAAAAGGTTAATTACATGTAAGCTATATTTCATAAAGAAGCACAACATTGCTGAACTTGAAATTATGTTGAACATGCCACTGACACCACAATGTATGAAACTGTTTAGTTTAAGCTCAGCAAATTATGGCCGTTTTGCCGTTGTTCTTGTTTGTGCTTCAAACAGCAAAATTCTTCATTGAAAGTGTTTGATGGATCACCAGCATCTGAAAATTACATTCCTGCACACCTCACTCAATATGGCATTGGAACTGCTGCATCTGACTTTCCTCTGTTACTGACAACTTGACTTTTCACAGCAATTAGGTGTGAATGTGAAAGAGAGGAAGAAAAAGAAGCCTTTATTTTCATTGGACAGAACACAATAACAACATGTATCTTGTGCATTTGTCTCATCCTCTGTGGGGTGGTGGACTCTCGGACTGCAGTCCAAGGAGACCAAAATCTTGTAAATGTATTTTCTTTCTGTGGGGACAAACCTGAGCTCGGCGCAGACAACCACGCAGACATGGGGACATCACACGGAGTTAATGCAGGAATCACCTGCTGGGATTCCAATCAAGTGTGACCTCTCTGTGTGAGGCATCAGTGAGAGGTACTGAGCAACCTCTCTCATAAGCTCTCATTTTCATTCTTCATGTGCAGTTCCTGAAAGCCCTTCAGTGTGTGTCCCTGTTGGTTAGAGTCATCGCACCTCAACCCTTTCTATGACAGCCAACTGCTTCCTGTCTTGTGGCTTGGCCATCTGGACCACCCTTAAAGATTTCTGTGCCAAGTACCTTGTTCCTAACATATCCCAGCTGTAGAGGCATCCAACAAACGAATGGGGAAACTATGATTGCTCAGAATCAATGTTGAAAGTGTTTAAAGTCTTGGCTTCGATTGTAAGTCCTGCTTTACTGAAGGTTTGCATGGGTACAAAGGTGCTAACTTGAGATCACTTTCAAACAAAGGAGCAAACTGATGCACTGAGGTTCTTGTCTTTCAAATAAGCTTGATAGTGCCCACTATCAATTTAGCAAATTTGCCTTAATTAACATGCAACATCATTTTTACCCAAGTGTGCAAATACTGGGAGGAGAATTTTCAAATAGGTCAAGTGTGTTTGTGTGAAATGCCTTCAAATTCTACATGGCCCAAAACAGAGTGAAAAGTATGTTGATCAGAAACTAGCAATGGTGCTTTTGAAGCTCTTTGCACTGAGGGCCGCTTGTTTTTGGAAGCCCGTGAAAATTTCCTCTTGTACTGCCATCAGGACAAAACGTCAAATAATTTGCAACACAAGTCAAGACCGAAGGACATATATTCACTAGTGACCTTATGGATCTTACTTAGGGACAAATGTCATTCCCCTACTGGGAGGGCCTCTTGTGAAGAGTTACAACCCCCTGTAACTATAGCTACAGTGAAAAAAATGTTAACCCTCTCCTCTCTACAGCAACTGAATATTTCAGCAGGATGACTTCATTCGTGATCAAACAAGGGACAACCTCACACATTGTCGTTCAATTGTTGTTTTTTTAAGTGTCATTCTAAATCTACATTGGCTTTGCATTCTGACTTTGGGCCCTTGGTAAAAGGGCACATTGCCTTGATGGTAGAGGGCTCCTCTTTAACTACACAGATGTGATGTGACCAGGCTGCGCTTATAAGGTGGCACTGTCTAAAAATACACACAGCAGCACTGCCTCCGGAGACTGTGAGAGTGCGTACGGTCTGGCATGGCCTGGCGTCTGGACCCAGTTGAGTTGATGGCATCTGACAACTGAACACGCTGCTGGTCATGCTAGTTGCTGTGATAACCTGCTCTCATGCAGGAGGGGGGAAGGGTGTCATTCCAGTTGTACGTTGTTAAGGTTTTGCAGTTTAGGTTACTGAGATTGGAATGGACAAGGTTTAGATGGATATTATTATTTTCTGTAAGCATAGCAAGATTGGTACATCTGCTGGGTCTCCATCCAATGCAATTGTTCAAATTCTGAAATATCACTTTTGTTTGCCGTTTATTGTGTATTGTCTAGTCAGCAACTGGAGAGAGAGAGAGAGAGAGAGTATGAGCCTCTGTGACTAGCTTGTTTCATTTTTTAGATCATTGCACATTATATATAATTACAATTAAACTACAAAGCTAAATCCATCCTTATCCTGTTAAGGGTCGCAGGGGGGCTTGAGCCTATCCCAGCAGCCTTCGGGCGAGAGGCGGGGTTCATCCTGAATGGGTTGCCTGTCCATCACAGGACCAACACATATAGACAGACAACCATTCACACTCACAGCCACACCGACTCTCAGTTTAGAGAATCAATCAGCCTAGTCCTCACTTGCATGTCTTTGGACTGTGGGAGGAAGCCAGAGGACCCAGAGAGAACCCACACAAAAAGATCCCGTGCTTGAGCCAGGACTCAAACTTGGAACCTTCTTGCTGTGAGGGGACAGTGCTAACCACTGCACCACCGTGTTGCCCTAAAGCTGAATCATTATTAGATATTACATATGGTTTCTGTAGTTCATCCACTGTGTTTTCCTGCATGGAATGTATCAAAACCAGTGCAAAGTGATTGAGCTATGACTGGAAACCAGTGTCATCCCAATATCTGTCCTCGCACACAGGACCTGTTGAACAGTGGTTTGTAGCAGCGTTCTGAGGCACCTTAACATTTGGCTCACTGCGCACTCACACTAGGAAGAGATGTGCTTCTGCACAGTACACTTGCATGACATGGAAAGTGACCACACACACACACATATATACACTCACTCACACAGCCGTACATTCAGAAAATTTCATGTGCCCCTTGTCTCTCACTTCCTGTACATTAGCAAGGGGCAGTGGGGGGGCTGACTTGTGTTTCAACACTGTACAAGGCGACCAGCCATGTTCATGTACTTCTTTGGAAAACATTGTCTTTATGTTATTGACTTGTCCAAATCCCCAGTCACACATTCACACAATAATCAGCAGATCCCATAAGATTTAGTAACAACCAGTTAATAAAAAAAAAAAGTTTTGTTCCTGAAGGCAACGTTTAAAAGTGTCACTCTGTCATTGCATCACACTGTCTTGAATGAGGATTTAATCAACTCTCTGTTAAGAATAGAAATTGATGTTTTATTCTATGTTGGCATCATTTTTAAGGGGTGGTGTATGCACAAAAAGGCTTTAGTTTAAGAAGAAATTATGCAGTAGTTTGGGTTTAAATACAAATGAACTTACTTTTAGTCAATGTAATCAGATCAGGTAGTGACAATGGGCCTCATTTATGAACATTTTCTTATTTTTTTGCTTAAACAAAATAGCAAGCAACAGGAATAAAACAATACAATGTACAAGATGGCCGTCGAGGGATTCATGATCCTCAACTGGATGTGTTTGCCAGAAAATATTCATAACGAAACATCTCAAACAAACCAACAGGGTCCGTTTTAGACATTAGTCTCATTACAATTGAGGAACCCAGTTATTGATTATGTTTTCTGATCAATGACAAAAACCCCAAAATTCATTTTTCTTTGCACTGTCTGTCATACCCGGTAACCACTGTATATGATTTAGTACTTTACTGTATACAGCAGAAGTAACAGCAATTAAAAATAATGTTCACGTGTGCAGACTGCAGCAGTTGCTCAGCTGATTCTGTTTTTTGACTGTAAGTTTATTCAACTGCCAGCTTCCATTAGATCAGGCCTCCAGTGTTGCCACCGGAACCTGGTGGGGAGATGGAGCAGTCGCACTGGAGAAGGCACAGGTGTCCGAAGCTGCCTTGACTGAACAAGAAGTGACTGCAGTCTTATGCTTCATTGCCTCGACCTCTCCTTGAGCGATATCCCGATTGCACACTTGGCACACGCACACATATCTTATACTATAGCATATATATATATATACACAAAAATCTTCACTGAAGTATGCACTAAATCTGTAGTTTGGATTTCCTGGCTATAGAGCAGCTTACAGAGGAGGAATAAAAACTTAATGAGGTTAAATTCAGGGTGAAGAAAGCTTAAATATGTTGCATGGAGCTGCAGTTGTAGGAACGTCTGACCCAGACCATATTTGGCACAGTATTTTCATTTAATCAACATATCTGTTCTACTGCAGCGACTTTTAAATCTTCACTTTAAATTGATGTCATAGTATGCCTTGTTCTTCTGCCTCCACTGTCATCACAGCTGTTATTATCTATACTTCAGTAGTAGTATTTTACTATTTAAGTAGTGAGTAGTAGTATAGTATTCATTTATTACTGTTGTGCAGTGCCAACTGAAACGTAATTGATTTTTTTCTTCTTCATTATTTTTTACACCCCTTTTGTACATCACCAGTTCACCCCACCAAACTGTCCTTGTCATTCTATCCCCCACTCATGCTTCCTCCATTACATGTGGTTTAACCTGCAAATTTTCACTTGACAGTAAGAATTCTCACTGGGAGGATGTAGGGGGACATGGGGAGAAACCGGTCCCTGCCATCAGGCTGTAGTCAAACCCTTCTCAGTATGTTTCAAAATCATAACCCAGATGACTCAATGGAAGAAAATGTGTTGCCATCTTTTAAAATTTAAATAATGAAGAAAAAAAATCTATGAGAAATATAGGTACATGACAGTTTCCCCATTTGCATGTCTTTGGACTGTGGGAGGAAGCTGGAGTACCAGAGAGAACCCACACAGGAACAGGGAGAACATGCAGACCGCACACAGGAAGAAAGTCTGAACCCAGAACCTTCTTGCTGTGTGGGGCGACAGTGCTAACCACTGCACCACCGTGCCGCCCGACTCCATCAAAGTCATACTGGTATATATTTGCATAAACATGACCTAAATAATAGCCTTGGTGGAGTTAATAGTCATGTCATTCATTAAATTCAAATGCAGATTGAAAAACAACGCACAACATAACCACCAGTAAACCTGACGTGACCTCAAAAAGCTGCCTTTGATGTATTTGGTCATATTGGATTTCTGAATCAGTGACATCAGGTGAGAGGAGATCGGATCGGTTTCTTAGTTGGCTCTGATTCACCGCTTTGGGTCTGTGTTTTTGACCGTCATTATACTTACAATCTCATCCATATTGTTTGAAACTTTGAAAACGGCACCTAAGTATCAGTTAAAGGCTTAGCAGTACACAGACTTGACTGGAGATGTTTTAATGTTTAATAAAGTTTCTAAAATGCAAACCCAAAATGTTGATCCTCTTCATGCCTCTTTCCCCTCCCCAACTGTACTTTTCATCACTTCATACTGGAACCTAGATTCCATTCTTCCTTTTCTATTGCAAAAGTACTTCCACATGTGAAATATCCTCCGAGTTTCGGCAATGTGGGTATGTCTGATTTGTCTCGGTATGAGAGAGGTCGCCCATTTTTCCCAGTGCAGAGCTATGATTTAGCGGAATTGTCACCTATAGAAGAAAGGAGAGCCATGCAGAATGATTGTAGAAGCCCAGAGGTTTATATTTGAAGGTAATGACCCTTTTGGAAATGGAGCCTCCGAAAATGAGCTAAACAATGGCTGCAGAAAGAAAGCTGGCTCCCATGTTCCTGCTCATTGGAGGGTCCGTGCGCAAAGGGGGGCTGTATTTCTCTTTTCCTCTGTGGTATTTGAAAAATCAGGGCCATTCTAATATGCCCCATATTCACATGCTTTATACCTCAAAAGAGGATATATGGAAGAAGACGCAGGTTTGAGGTCAGCTGTTTCACATGTCAAGTGGTTTTTGAGAAGGATCAGGGAACCGCTAGAAATTCCTCTTAAAACTAGCAATGCAGCAAGTGAAGCAAGTTTGAAATTCCTCCATTGTTGGGCCACAGAGGACATGTTGAAATTATCAACCCACACACACACCATAGGCCTCCCCTGAGCGCATCTCGCAGCTTTGGTGTTCTCTGATTTTTTACACTGATGGATTCCAAAAGACAGAAATAAAGGAAAAATTGGTTGTCCGGTATTTGATCATCCGCCTGTCTTTCTTAATACAAAGGTTCCTCCTGGATATATCTGGGCTCTGTGAGGGGAGGGCTGTCTTCTAGTGTGGATCTAATCTGAGAACATGGCTGGATACTCGTCAACCTCAGTTTTCATCTGTGATTTAGACCCCATCATCAAAGTCAGAAGTGACTCCAAAAATGGATAGATTTGTAGTAGACCTGAGCTTGCAATAATCACAGCTGCATGATTCGCTGATTAGTTGGTGCAAGTGATGCAATGATTCCCTCCCCTGGGTGAGCCACAGTGGGAACCTGCTGTTCATAATGATGTCACACTCATCTCACATAAGGATGGGTGAGTGGTAGTAAGGCAGCAGATGTGGGCGTTTTATGCCTTTACTTGAAAACAGGGAATGACCTCTTGGCATCTTGTGTGTGTACAGTAGTCTTTTCTTTCTGGGAGGGATGCTCATATCCGTCCCACTTGATTAACTATCCAAATGCATTAATGTGAAGAATTTGACCTGCATGAGAATTAGGTTAATTGTTTATCTATTGAAACTTTCCCAAAGTTGGCAAGAAAATAAATCAATTTCAAGATTTGCTACAGCAGCAAGGCCATTTTTTGCTTTAGTTGACCTTTACTTCCATTAGCTGAGATCTGGCTAGCATGCTAGTTCTTCTGTGTTTCCCCAGCTGGCTTGGAGGTCTGCTGTGCCTGATATTGGCAAGATAAGGTCTTCAGTACTTGAGGTGACCACAGCCTTTTTAACAAACATTAAGATGGAGCACATGTTCAAATTATGTGGCAGCACCACTGAAATCTTGCATTGTCACTGAATTAGGATTGTTTTTCATAACCCGGTGTTTCTTTTTTTTTGAGTCTGATTTAAGAAATTGCCCATACAGACTGTTTGAAAAAGGGAAGACTTAGAAAAAATGCTTGTCAGGGGATTGCTCTTCTTTTGAAGAGAAAATAACTCCCGTGTTCCATTATAACTGATGCTTTTGCAGCAGTTGTCCTCTTCAGGTGCCACAGTTGTAGTTTTAAATCAACAGCCTTGCTGTTATCACTTCCAAATCACTACAATTATATTTCCTAAAAGGACACTGACTGATTCAAATGCAACCGCATAACTTAAAGCCTTACAAGATGTTTGTTTTTTTTGTATGATCTGGTTTTGTTTATTATCTTGTCAAACCAGCTGTGTAAAGGGACTGTTTTTATGGCGGACACACAAATTCCTGGACTCGCCAACATCACGCAACAAGTGATGGAAAGCTTGCATTAGCAGGCAGGTGGTGGTGGGGCGGTGGTTGTTACTAGCAAAGTAACTATATGAGCATCTTTGTTCTGACAGTATAAATATCATTAACTGCTGGCCAGAACGCTTCTTTGAATCTACAACAAAATTGTGTTGGTACTGTTTCCATTGTACTTGCACCATATTTTCTCAGCAGTAAATCCTTGGCCAATACATAGGCATTGTTGAGGGCTTTCTTCCATTGGGGCCGGGGTCAGTCCCACTACTCTGCTCCTAACATCTTACACAGGAGGGAAAAGGAACACCTTCACACCAGCGTTCAACAGAGGTAAATGTACTCCTAACAAGGAAGTCACTGTGTTAAATAACAATTACTGAATCATACCGTGGATCTTTGAACATTCTTGGTTAAAGATCTCAACAACTACAAACTATTATTATTTTTTAAAGCCGCAGCCCTCAGTTCAGTCAGGAACAACAGCACAGCACTCATCAAAAAGAAGAGCTGAGTTATCAGATGATCTCAAAAATTGTCCCAACTGGACCACGAGTCTGAACCGTCAGCACTCTGATTGGCTGTAATCAAATCCCTGTTTAGAAAAAAAATTGCTCAGTTGAGAAACGGAGGCCAAAATTAAATTATCATTGGCATCATGATTGAGTACTCAGGTGAGCCCCAGTAGCACTTGGCATCCTGTGCAATAACAGATTAAGGCGATGAAACGCTAAGATAACCCACAGAAATAATACTGCAAAAACCAAAGCCTTGCTGAAAATATTTGTCTCAGCTCATTTTAATTAAGAATTTACTTTTTGAAAGCAAATAAATATCAACAGTATATATTTTTTTGCTTGTAATAAGTACAATTTATTCAGATTTAAGGGTAATGGGATTTTTGACCAGAAATTTGATAGCACTGACACATTTAACATGATGTCTGTTCATCCTGGGACAGGTATCCCAATATTGGGGCCCCTCCGTTATTGACTTCTATACTCTCATGAGTTCAGTTCCCTCCCGGCTTCTTTAAACCAGCTCTTTTAAATCAATTAATATTCTCTTTTTTTTATTTTTTACTTGATCTAATGTTTTTATTGTGATCTTATTTTCAATTAGGTCAAAGTGAGAATGCGTTAGCTTTAAGAACGGTTTAAGAGAGGTTGGACCTCCAAGTGAACAAATTTGGAAAGCTGGTCAGGTTCAGGTTTTTACTCAAGGTTGGGTAAAAATCTGGACTTCTACTGAGGAGTCGATTTTAGAATCTGGAATCGGGAGTGAAGGTTTCGTTTATGTTAGACAAGATTCAAGAAAGCGAGCTAGAGATAAACCTGAGAACCAACATATTTTCTATAAATCAGGATCATAGTCCCTTTTAACCTGAACTTAATGTTCTTAAATATTTTAATCTGAATGCTTTTTTTCTGTCATTATATTCTGTAAAGCACTTTGAATTGCTCTGTGTATGAATGGTGCTCTATAGATAATCTTGCCCTCTGCCTGTTCAATACCTCCAGGCTAGCGACAGCCATAGACCAAAGGCTTTATGCTTTCTGGTTGTCTTCTGTATGTCCCATTCTTGTTAATGCAATATTTCTGAAACGTACTGAGGGATTTTTTTCAAAATTTGCCAGAGGCGTCCACTTGAAATCAAGGATGATGACCATGGTAGAGGACAGAGGATGTCACACATTATACTGAACGTAAAGCCCCTGGAGCCCCTCCGGAATTCGCCCTTGCAAATTCTGGGGTGTGATTTAGGGCTTCATAAATACAATTTTTACTTGATTTGAAGGTCATTGTTCATGTGTATTCAAAGCAGCAGTGCAGCAGTGACCACTGTGTTAGCCCCGCTGAGTGATCAAATATCTGCTCCGTTTGGCACCAGCAGACTGCATTATTCTCCTCTATGTTCGGAGTTAACGATTTTTCAGGCTTTTTCGCTGGGATATCCTTACACTTAGCTGTCCTCCTTCCTCCCTATGTGCAACGAGGGAGATGCACACAACCAGAGAGCGTTCCCTAACCTCCAAATTTAGCCCGGTCATTACATGGTGCACAGCCAGGCCAGGATGAGTCCAGCGCAGATGAGCTTTTCTACCTCAAGAAGCAGTGCAGCTTTGGCACAAGACAGATTCATCCTAGATTAACCCATCGCATTTCTGATGCAGTGACAAGGGACCTGAAAACAACGGTGCAGCAAGACACCCCATTGCCCATCCATATCTTGCCACAAATACTGGCAGGGCGAGGACATGCTGCTTCACTTAGACCAAGATGAAAATCTGCTACACAGTGCTGACAGCAAAGAGAATTTACTGCTTGCAAATCAAAAAGATTATTTTATTATGCTTCACATGAATGGGAATGAGGCAGACCCTCCCTCCATATACACGTGCTCACACACACACACACACACACACACACACACACACACACACACGTTCCAAATTGCAATATGTCTCTCTGTGCCTCTTTGCCTCCCTCAGTTACATATAGGGAGAAGTGCAGTGCAGCAACATATCCTGCCAATGCAGAAGTCCAATTATTTTTTCACTGTTAAAATTGCACACAGAGAGGTGAGGTGGGCTGTGTTTCAGATGACTCATGGAAACCAAAAATTCTGAATTTTTAAAACTATCCCAAATCTCTCTCTCTGTCTTTCTCTCTGTCTCTCTTTCTCTCTCTCTCTCTCTCTCTGTCTATATATACTATATATATCTATATCTATATCTATATCTATATCTATATCTATATCTATATATATATCTATATATATATCTATATATATCTATATATATATCTATATATATATCTATATATATATATATCTATACCTATCTATATCTATATATATATATGTGTGTGTGTGTGTGTGTGTGTATTTATATGTGTGTGTGTATATGTATACCAATGATCATTTCACATTATTACTCTGCTTCACCTGATGTGTCCTCAGGTCTGCATCCTGCATCAGGTACTGGTACACTTTTTTTGGGGGGGGAAAGGAAAATAGTCAATCTGGCAACATACCTGCCGCTCCATTAATTGCATTTCCTTGCAATTAGTTCCTCATTTATTCAGCTTTAATTAACCATGAAATTATGGATCCTTCCTACTTGCAAGTGACGTTTCATCTCCTGGTGTATTTTTGTCTCCTCTTTTGTCTCCTCCTGAATATATATTTGCTCATTATAACAATAAAATGCTTCTAAAAAAGAAGGAAGAGTAGCTTTTCAGATGCTAGCCCCTGAGAGCAGTGGGAAGGCTGTGCATGTATGCGTCTGTGCTAAGAGTTAGTGAAGGACGAGGCCAAGGGCGGAAGGAGGGGCTGTGTGTGTGTGTGTGTGTGTGTGTGTGTGTGCGTGTGTGTGTCTCAGAATGACTCACAGTGCTGCAATGTTTCTCCGTTATCACACACCGTGGGAGGAAGAGCTGTATCTTTGTCATCCTCTGCACACACACACACACACACACACACACACACATGCAGAGTGATGATGTGTAGATCACCACAAATAGCATTTCAGGGTTCAAAGTGAAATTACAGCATTGACTACTGCTACTGGAATTGTTTACTATGAGACAGTTCTTTCCTCTAATGTGTAAACACTGATTGAAGTTAATACATCTCTACATCAGCCCTTTTCATATCCAACCTCTATTTTATCGTTTCTAACCAATAAAAACTGACTTCTTGATAAAGTGAATTCTCAGCAGACATCAGACTTTGTCTATTTTAAATAGAGATACTGCTGTCACAAGGACCTTCTTTGGTCGCGGTTTTGCTTGTTTACACTGAACCAAAAAAAGTCGTGTAGCCTCACTATGCGATTTTTTGACAGCCTGCTGGCGTTCTAGATCACAAGTGTGACCTGTAACACAACATGTGTTTGCCTCGAGTGTGTTGCTGGATCCCTTTTACACAGACATCCACTTATCTCAGCAAATGCAAGGAATATGACTGAATTTTTTGAGGGGTCGCTCACCTTCAAAAATATATATTAGTAAAGGTGAATTTCTTAAGTGATCCAAGGTTGCTTTACAGCTTCGTGGATCAGGGCAGGGAGGGAGTTCCAGAGATTTGGGGGAATGCCACATTGAAGGCTTTGTCCCCCATAACAAACCATATGTATTAGTGATATCCACAGTTCATCAAACAGTTGTTATCAGTGAGCTATCATTGCTGTTATAATGCCTCAGATGGGGCAAAAAGCATCTTCCAGTCAGCCAGAAGATAGCCACCAATCAGCCATACTTTCACCCCAACCAACTTATTGTATCTGTAAATGATTCCCTTCTGCTCTTTGCTCTGGTCACAGATACTTCCGCTGAGGACATCTGTTGCTTTAAGAGGAGCTATTAAAAATAATTTAGGTGTCTTTGTAATTGCTTTTGGACTCCTATAGAGCAGCTAGATGCTGTTGACTGCAGAGACAGCTTTGTAGTTCTCTGGGGCCACGTGTGTCTTGCTTTCTCTTTTTCTGGTATTCCTGCTTCTGCGTCTGTGTTTTTTTTTTTTTTTTTTACCTGTCCTGTTCAGTAGCTGAGGCAAGCAGCATCAGTGTTCCTGGTGCCTTGTTGTACTGAAGCAGTTTTATTCTGCATAGGAGGAATCTGATAAACTCCTCCTATTGCCATTTATGTTTAACTTTATTAGGAATGGTGTTGGTTCATTGATGAAGTTACCGGACTGAGGCTCAGGAGTGGACAGGAAGAGAGAACAGGGACAGGATAGGGAAGACAAGGGGGAGTGGGGAGACAAAAAAAACAACAACAGCAATCGCAGAAAACAACAACAACAACAACAAAAACACTAAAACAAACAAAGACAAAAAACAAACAAACAACGACAAAAAAAACAAAAAAACAAATAAACAAACAAAGAAAAAGTAACAACAACAAAAGAAAAAGAAAGAAAAAAAACAAAAACAAAAAACAATGGTTGCAGAATTTCCGGTGCAGGCTTACCATTTGGTTTAATATAATTTTAAGATAAATGTCTGAGTGTGTGTTTATGGGTCAGCTGTGCGCTCCATGCGTGTATGTGTGTATACGCGTGTGTACGTGTATGTGTATGTGCTACGGTTTATCTTGGATGCTGTGCGTAGCTGGCTGTAGCTGATGTGGGGGGCCAGGACATCGCACCCCCAGTCCAGGATGGCAGGTAGGTCAGGACCGGGTCACCAGAGCACCCCGAAATCCCCAGGACACGGGGAGCCCCAGGCCACCCCTCCCCCAGGAAACAGCCACAGGCCCAACCCATGCCAGGACCCATAGGAAAGCATAGGAGCAGCAACCCCCACCTGGAAGCAACCCACAGAGAGACGGGGCAGAGATGACCCCGGTCCCGCCGGGCACCCCGGCCCCCAGTTCGATCAGCATCAAGGAGGTCAGCCCCCATCCTCAGACGTCCCCTAGCATCCTCCCTTTGTCCAGAGTGGTGGCAGTCCAGGACACCGCGCCAGGGCCCAGCCCGCCCGAGGGTGGGCCGAGGCTAGCAAACCCCTCCCAAATGTGGGTGCGACCCCCCCAGGTGAGCGGCAGGGCCCCAGGTCAGCAAGTCCCAGGCGCCAAGCAGTCCACCTCTACCTCACTCTCCAGCCCCTACCTCCCTCCCGACCCCCCTCCCCCTGACCCCCCTCCCTCTCTAACCCCACCTAACCTTCCTTCCCCGCCCTCCTCCCATCGTCCGGGGGCAAATATGCCCCAGCCGCCACGGCAGGCCCCAGCACGCCCCGTCGGGGCCCGGGGACCGGGCGACCACAGCCCCCCACCGCAGGACCCCACTGGGGGACCGGCGCGAATCCCCGGCAGCAGAGCACAGGGCCCCCGACCCCCCCCCATGCCGGGTGGAGGCCCCGACCCAGCCCAAGGACCCCCAACCCCCAATCCCATAGGGTGCCGCCATGATAGGGGAAGCCGCCCCCACGCCCCCCACGTCGTCCCTCAACAGGCGAGACCCAAAGCCGCCCCAGAAGGCAGTAACCCCAGGCCCACCAGCCCAGCGAGCCACCGGACACCCAAGGCAGCCAGCGTCCATAGCCACCCGCCCCGGGGCCAGAGCCACGAAGCCCAGCCCCCCCTAATCAAAACTATGTGATGGATTTAATTATCGGGGACCAGATTTGTTCAAACTCTGATGATCGACTTTCCTCCCAAGCAGACATTCTCTCCATGGAAATGTGGTCTAATAAAAGGTTTCTATATTGTGTAATGCTTAGGTTGTTCTTTGATTTCCAATTCATCAGGATGGCCTTCTTTGCGATGCTTAGAGCAGTGAGAAGCATGCAGGATTTGTTTAATTCCATATTAACATTAGTGAGGTCACCTAGCAGACAAAGTGAGGGGGAGGTGGGGATGGGGTACCCTAACCACCGTGATAGGTCTTTACAAACCCTCTGCCAAAAATTGTTAACAGGTGTACAAAGCCATATAGCATGCAGATAGCAGTCTGGTGAGCCAGTCGCACAATATGGACAAATGTTTGTTTGTGTGAGGCCCATCTGGAACATCCTTTATCCTGTGTAGTGTGTTCTGTGGAGAACCTTGTAATTTATTAATTGTAGGTTACCACTGCGAATCATTCTAAATGTGTTGGAGCAGATTTCTATCCAAAAGTTAGGGTGTGGGTTGATCGACAGATCTTTCTCCCATTTGGATGAAGGAATAGAGATTATAAGTTCTGTTGTTGAAACTATTGAGTTAATTTTAGACAGTAGCTTAGGGGGTGAAATTTGTAAAAAAATCTGTTATTCTAGGTGGAAGCTCTAAGTCTAACTGGGTAAGGTCAAACCGTGCCTGTATTATAGATTTGAGCTGAAGATATTCCAGAAATTTGTTTTTGTTGATACCATAATTTGCTGTAATTTGGTTAAATTCTATGAATTCTTTGTCTTGGAAGATATGCTCTAGATTTTTAATCCCTTTATTGGCCCATGCAGCAAAATGTATTGTTTTTTTATTTTGCAGGATGTCAGGATTGTTCCAGATAGGCGTGAGCCTGCAAGGGGTGTTCGAGAGCCCATTGCTTTTGAGAAATTCCCACCAGGCTATGAGGGTGTTGCTGATGCTAATGTACTTAAAGCAGCTGTGATGCTTGATAACAGGGCTGATAAAAGGGAGATCAGATATTTGGATTTCTTTGCAGAATGTTTGTTCAATATCGCGCCATGCTTGGTCTTATGAGTTTGGCCTTAACCATTTTAGTATGTATTGCAATCTATTGGCCAAGTAGTAATTATAAAAATTTGGTAGTTCCAAGCCACCATAGTCTTTACTCTTTTGTAAAGTCTTTCAGCTTATACGTGGTGGCTTAGCTTTCCAGAGAAATTTGGAGATGTTAGAGTCGAGTGTTTTGAACCAAGTCCGGGGAGGTTGGGTCGGAACCATCGAGAAAACATAGTTGATTTTTGGCAAGATCATCATTTTTACTGTTGCTATTCTTCCCATAAGTGATATGGGTAGTGTCCTCCACCGGGTGAGGTCGTCCTCTATTTCTTTGATTAGGGCGGTATGATTTAGCTGTGTCAAGTCAGACAATTTGGCGGAGATGTTGATACCGAGGTATTTAATGTTTCCTGGCCGTAGTGGTGCGGCGAGCGTACTCTGGAAACCTGAGTTGATGGGAAGAATAGTTGACTTGCTCCAATTAATAGAGTAGTCAGAAATGGTTGAGAATTTGTCAATGAGTGCTATCGTTTCAGGGAGAGATGATTGTGCATTCCGTAGGAAAAGTAATGCATCATCAGCATAAAGGCTTATCTTATGGTTCTCATTTGTAGCATCAATTCCCTTGATGTTGTTGTTTTGCCGGACTGCAGCTGCGAGTGGCTCTATGAATATAGCAAAAAGGGAAGGGGAAAGTGGACAACCCTGTCTGGTTCCTCTTTGGAGAGAGAAGCTTGGAGAAGTTTGATCATTTGTTCTGACACAAGCACTGGGAGCGCGGTAAAATATTTTGATCCAGTTCACAAAGTTATCTCCAAACCCAAACTTTTGTAATGTGGTGAGGAGAAAGTTCCAATTTACCCTGTGGAATGCTTTTTCTGCATCTAGGGAGACAATTATGGCATCCTTGCTCTGATTGTTACAGTAGTCTATCAGGTTGATAAGTCTACGTGTGTTGTTAGTAGAGTGCCGTCCTTTAATAAACCCGGTCTGGTCAGGATGTATTATGTGAGGTGTTACTTTTTCAAGCCTTCTAGCTAGTGCCTTGAAAATAACTTTAATATCTGCATTTATAAGTGATATTGGACGATAGCTTGATGGAAGTGCTGGGTCTTTGTCCGGTTTAAGGAGAAGGCTAATAATCGCACGGTTCATGTCGGGTGGCATGGTCGAGGTTTCCTGTATTTCAGTGAACATTTTGTAAAATATTGGTGCAAGCTCAGGCCAAAACTCTTTGTAGAATTCTGCAGGAAAGCCATCTGGTCCCGGGGCTTTCTTGTTTGGCATATGTTTAAGGGCTTCTTGAAGTTCCTCGATAGAAATAGGTGACTCCAAAGCCATTATTTGGTCTTGATTTAATTTTGGCAAGTCAATTGTGCTTAGAAAGTTTTCAATGCAAGATTTGGATGGGTTAATCTCAGGTGAGTAAAGTTTTTTATAGAATTCCCTAAAAATGTAATTGATTTCTTCTGGGTCACAGGTTGTTTCCCCATTGGAGTCCTTAATGGAGGATATTGTTGCTCTTTCTTTGTTCCGTTTTAGTTGGTTCGCTAAAAATCTGCTGGATTTATTGTCATGTTCAAAGTTCTCCAAGCGTAGTCTCTGCAGCTGAAATTGTGTTTTGATGTCGAGTAAATTATTTAGTTTTAGTTTTAATTCCCTTAATTCTCTCAGTAGGTGTTCCTCTTGGGAGGCGGCATAAGTTGTCTCCAAGGCTTTAATTTTTTCATTTAATTCTGTTTCAAGAGCTTTCTCCTGTTTTTTCTTATATGAAGAGTAAGATATTATTTTGCCCCGCATGACTGCTTTTGCCGCCTACCATAGCACACAGGCTGAGACATCAGGCTGGTCATTTATCTCACAGAATATTGTCCATTCCTCCTTAAAGAATTTAATAAAATTGGGGTCCTTGAGCAATGATGTATTAAATCTCCATTGTTTAGAAAGCGGTGTTCTAGTTTTTTTTGTGAGTGTCAGAGTGACTGGTGCGTGGTCGCTAATGACAATGGGGTGAATCTTGGTGTCAAAGACATCCTTCACAATTGAGTTGCTAATTAAAAAGTGGTCCAAACGAGAGGAGGAGTGGTGCACTAGTGAGTAGTAGGTGTATTCCTTAAGCGTGGGGTGGTGTGAGCGCCAAGCATCACAAAGACCGAAATCACTCATGTACTGCTTTATTATGTCGGATGATTGGCAGTTGCGCTGACTAGCTGCTCTACTGATTCTGTCCACTTCTGGGTTCAATACCAGGTTGAAGTCCCCTCCTACTATGAGTGCTGTGTCTGAGTGGGCTGAAAGTGCAGTGAAGAAGCTGTGGAAGAAGGAGGGGTCATCAACATTTGGACCATATATACTGGCAATACATACCTCTGTGTTGTGTGTGGATATGGTGACTATTACAAACCTACCTTCTGGGTCTACAATGGTGTTTTTACTAGTGAACCTGACGTTTTTGTGAATCAGAATGGCTACGCCTCTTTGCTTGGTGTTATAACTCACTGTGTATGTGTGCGGGAACTGTGGGCTTAACACATGATTACCTGTTTTAGGTAGATGGGTTTCCTGTAATAGGACAATGTCTGCTTGTAAATTTTGTAGGTGTGTTAAAATTTTAAGCAGTTTTTCACGTGAGCCAATTCCACGTACATTCCAAGTGACAAACCGTAGTTTGTTCGTATTCCTGCTTCTGCGTCTGTGTTGAACACTCCCCTTTGCTCTCTGCATGTATAATTCCGCCTTCGGCTTCTGAGTCTTCGACGCAACCATGTAAGTGCTTTCCTTTGGCTTCAGGTTAGCTGCTAATCCAGGTACAGGTTGTGTAAACAGTCTGGTGTGAAGTGCCACAAACAAGCAAATGTAGCTGGTGTTTTGTTTGTTTGTTTTTTCTTTTGCTGGCCTGGAGAATCACCTCTATCCACTTGTGCCTGGTGTTTCCTTCTTTTCGATTGTGAAATTAAGTTGGTTTTCCCTCACTCCTCCAAAAACATTTTCTGGGAGCCATTGCAATGTGACCAACCAAGCAGCTCGCAGCAGTGAAACATCTGAAGCCATGTGTGGGGAGGGGGTGGGTACGCAGGGAGCATGCCCATATATGGGAGTCCGGGACACCTTGATGTCACTTGAGTTAAACTATTTTTTTTTAAAAAGATTGTAATACACAGTGTATAAAATCAACTAAACAGCCTGCAGATGTTTGCAAATGTGTGTACCTCATAATGTGACACTTTGACATTGTTTAACATAAATATCATAAATGTCCAACATTGTAGCAACATTTGTAGGTCAGAAAAGACACCAAAAAAAGCATAACAGCTCCTCTTTTAGCATGAAATTAGATTGTTATAGGAGGTGGTGCCGTGCTTTCGACGACGACGACTGATAACGGCCTAGCTGAGAACATCGGAAACTGCTGATTCATGAGCTCTTGGTGAAGCCATCATCTCTGGTTTCCTAGTGGGGAACCTCATCTAACATATGATTTGTAGAGATTTACCAATCCGGGTTGTTCTCTCCTGATACTGATTACCCAACTCAGAATATCAGCAAACACTGATTGCCCATCCCATTCCAGTGCTCTTAATTAACCTTTTTGTCTCGCTGAGCACAATAACTGCTTGAAATTAATGGAGACATGGTTTTTAGGCTTGTGAAAATCGGATTATTTAGACAGTGTAATGTTTATATAATTACAACTTCCTCTGCATAATTACAGAGATTCCAAACCATTTCACTTTTTTTAATGTACTTGCTAAATAAGGCATTAATATAAATCCTGTTTGTTAAATGTGTAGTGAATGTTCATTTATCCAGTGTAATGATAGAAGCATCTCACAACACGTGATCTTTCACCCTAAGTTGATCGGATCATCATGTTGCCGCATTAACAGACGTATTTCGGAATGTTCACGTCAAACATCCCTGGAATCAGAGATCATGTGGCTGGGGAATCAGATCCTTATTGACAACTGGCCACCTCTCCCAGTGGATGATACACCACAACCACATTAATGTATTCAATTGATGTATCATCCCTGCTCATAAAGTGGCTAAACGTCTTCTGCCATAAGCTTATTTAGTGAGCTCCACTCCCACACAGTGACATGAGTTTCCCCAGGGGAGAGCCTGTTGCGTTGGAGCCAAATTCTTGTCTTCTGTCATGAAAATCAACACTGTGACATAGGGTGCACTACTTTTAAAAGCAGGGGAAGAGGGGAGTGGAATTGGCTGAAGTCTCTCAATTAGAAGAATAATTAGCTGTTGCGGAATGTTTATGAGTACTTTTAAAGACTCAGAAGGTCACTGAACAACCCTTTTTTTTTTCTTATTAACTGACATGTACAGTATGTTCACATTGGGTTCCAGGTTGGTATTTTGGGTGTATTGAGGTTTTGTGTTTGTGCTCCTGCACTGATGAGGTCAGGTCAGCACAATGATGAAAGCTTGTAACTTGACCTCCACCCTGTCCTCAGCCGTGGTCCTGTTCTTGGAGGTTTTCTTGGTTCGCTCTGTAGGATTTGTCCACTCCAGTTCAAACTGGTCACTGCTAACAAGATGTGCAGTGTGCAAAAGTATTGATTAAGCTATATATCCAGTTTGATAAGACACAATAAGTTGGCACTGTTTCAGGTTCCTAGCTGAGCTTCTCTGGGTGTATTATCAATAGATGCTCACAGTGACTTTATCTCCTCAGAAAACTGCATTACCCTCATTTAAGTCAGAGGAAATTGGAACGAACGGACAAAACGAAAGTGTTTTAACTTCTCACCTTCCTACCAGGTACTGTCACATTTAGATTCAAGAATAAACTGTCCAGGAACAAAATTACTGGTCAACTTAACAAGCCCTGGTCTTAACTCTTCACTGAGAAGATCAGGAGGAAGGCAAGAAGTATCTTAGAGGAATGTTCACATCCTCTCTTCAGCCAGTTTGAGCAAAAAATGTATTCAAGGAGTGCTTCATCCCTGCTACCCTGTCTTTCCCTCTTTTTTTTTGTTCTTACTGTGTGTTTGTCTGCTTCTGTGTTATTTCATGCATTTGGTGAGACGATGACCTATTCCAGTCTATTCTGTTGTTTTCATCCATGTTACACAAACAGCCACTTGTCACCAAAAATAGTCCATAAAAGCACCGGAAAGTGTGATATGTCATTCTGGTGCCATTGGAACAATAAGCTGCCCTTTTTCTGTCATTCAACCCTTTTACTTTCCCAGATGTTTGCCTCTCTGTCTCTCTCTCTCTATCTCCCCCTCTCTCCCTCTCTCTCCGACTTCTGTTACATGTTAGACATGTCAGACATGTATGATAGAGATGTGAGCCTGTCAGTGACAAAAACAAGTATGATTTTACAAAGATGCTGCAGCCATTGGTGAATATTTAGTTCTCATCGAATATTGAAGTGATTTTCAATCATTTTTGTCCAGTGGGAAAAATAAAATCGTTGTTGACAAAAATTGTACAGAGCCCTGGGTTAGTCATAGAGAAAGAAAAAAATGTTTTCTGGCCGTAATATATGTTGTTCCATGACTTGATTACAGTTGTTTTCACCTTTCTTAAAACCTTCCATCTTTTTCTCAAAACAGTGAGCACAAAATCAATTCATACATCAGATTTTTATTGCAAAACCAATCTCCTCAAACCAGTTTCATCTGTGCTCCAAACCTGTGAAATCAATCTGCAAGCCAGGCAAAATAACACCTCTCCACAGCATTCATTACACACTACATGGAAATAGAAAACAGTGTTCAGGTTGTGTAGCTCCAGAATTTTGCATTGCAAAAAGATGAATGTTTCCCAACTCAGTTGATTTATGGGTCACAAATACTAAAAGTAATGCATTCGAAAAAAAATATCCTGTGAATGTACTTTTAAAAATTTGGTTTGTGCTTAGAGTTTGAAGAAAAATGAGACACTTAGCAATAGTGGAAAAACTAAATGAGAGGCATTTTTTAGCATGCTAGAAATGGAATTATAAAAGTTGCTACCATGGTTACCACATTGTCATAGTGCCAAAGAAGTTAGTGTGTGTGAAATGTGCTTCATGTTTTGCTGTAAGAGCCGATGAAGTCTGCATCTTGTGTCTAACTGGGTGAAAACTGTGTATTGCTAAAGAGTGATGGATTTGTGGCTTCAGTTCAGTGTTTGGCACTTCTGAAATGCTGTAATATTGTGGTCACCACATGCAACTTGTTTTCAGAATCGAATTACATTTCGATCACAAGACATAATCTGTTCCCACAGTTTGATTAGGTTACATCTCATGAGACAAACAATGTAAACAAGTTACATCTCATGACCACAAATGAATCAAAGCATGGAAACCAATTATATTTTCTAGCTGCAAAATATGCTTCTCTTTCTATGGCTGCTTTTTGAATGAAGAAACAAACAGATGCCCAGTGATGTAATATCTTTTCTAATTTAGGAGTTGTTAAGACTTGTGGATTGATATCTCCTGTTGTCAGGCAATCATTGGGATTAACAACTGCTCCAGTATCAAACCTGTTAGTGTTGAGGATCATGAATGTATATGGACTGATTATCTTCGTTCATCTCAAGCTGAGACAACTCAACTGAAAAGGCACGCACACATTTCTCCACAGTCAGGCCTGCTGTTCACTTGCCATATCCGTAAGCTGCTCTGGGCAGAGCAACAGACATCTGACTGAGGTCATACAGTTCACTTGGCTCTCCTCTTCCTCCATGCTGAAAGTCAGTCTTTCCTTGACCCAGCCTGCTTGGCAGGGCACAGTTTCCTCACTACCATCCATCTCTCAGTGCTTGGTGGCCTGCTCTGTGTCCTCCACAGTCTCTGAGGATAATGGGTCTCGGTGCTACTTGCACAGATGGAGGCTCAGGGAGCGGTCCCCATCATCCCTACTGGCCGCGCTATCACCATTTAAACTACAAAGTCGGCTCCATTTGCATCCCACCAGGATCTAAACACTCCAGGCAAGAAGTGTCACAGGGTTCCCTTCCATCTGAAGTTATAGAGATTAGTGATGTGTTCACTGTGCAGCTGTCTCGCTAAGATAGTGCAATGTGCCGTCTTCTGTTGCACTTTTTGTGTGATGTGACTGTATCTTGCTTTAAAATCTCCAAAGAAGAGGAATACTTTGATGTGTCATTGATAAGATGCTTGATACTGGTGTTACTGTGTTTTCCAGGGCAGCGATGAGGGCGACGTGGACAAGAACAAGTGTTGCACGCTGTGTAACATGTCCTTCACATCAGCAGTGGTTGCACAGTCACACTACCAGGGTAAAATCCACGCCAAGAGGCTAAAACTGCTACTGGGGGAGCAGCCTGCCATCACAACCAAAGGTATAGCTCCTGTTAAAAATACATTGTGCTTATAAATGATGGAGGAGCACCGTGTGTCCAGAGGGGATTTATTATTGACGAGTAAAATAATTAAGGAATGAGACACAGGACGCCATATGTGTTGACATTGTTTGGAGGGGTTGTTATGTTCGTGTGAAGCGGGGTAGCCTCGATTCCTGTTGTTGATATTAAATAATTATATGGCACTCAGTTTAGTGTGTGTGTGTGTCTGTGTGTGTGTGTGTATACACTTGTTTCATACTAAGGACCAGAATACATTTCTACCCAACAGAATGAGGATATTTTGGCCAGTCATCACAACCTCAAATGGCTGTTTGAAGGTTAACACCCAGTTTTTAAGGTCTTGTTTTCCAACAGACACGTGCGCGCACACACACACACACACACACACGCACACACACACACACATACATGTTAGTGTTTTGAATCAATGCCCTGTAACACCCTCCCACACACACACACACACACGCACACACACACACGACGGTGCTGTGAGGGTCTGAATACATCACCGGAGCCCACAGGCCAAATCTATACAGCAGAACAGCCGAGGGCTACAGGAATGCATCACTTTCAGTCAGTGTTTTAATGTTATGTTCTGGTAGATTAAATAGTTTAATAACTCTTCCTTCCCTTAGTGAGATCTCACATCCTGATAGGATACATATCCCAACATAACACTACCTGCAAATTCTAGGAGTAAATTATTAATCTAAACTCACCAGGGACCTTTTTCATATTATATTTTAAATAATATTCCCACGTTTGCTGACTTTTTCCCCTTTTATTAAAAACTTTGGTGCAGATTAAAAAAAAAAAAAACATGAAATATAAAATGTACATAAACCATAGCTGCAAATGAATATAATCACAGGCGTACAATGAGAATTTTCTTGAAAATATCAAAGCCTAACATGTTTTTGCATTGGACCTCCTCTTCTACTGTTATTGTCTCAAATAACAATTTTTCAGTCATGAAAATAAGGACCATTACTGCCGTCATCTCCTTCCATCCTCTCGATTCTTCATCAAAAGATGTTCGGCAGGCAAAAATGGACGATAGGGCATACTAGGAAGGAAGAGGTGTTCTCCTATTGCAAAAGGATACATTTTGTTATATTCCACCTTGTATGATTCATGAAGATGTGGCATGCAATCATTTTGGGGGCCAATTACAGCCAAGGAACAGCAACCTAACCAGCTGGAATTGTGGCTGGTTTCTCTTGCGAATGTTTGTGTTCACCAACTGCTCTTTACCTGAGGCTGACTGAAGTCTGCAGACAGCTGCTCACCTTGACTCTACTTACAAATTGGCATTCGTGAGAATAATGAGAAAAGGTGACATGAGGAAAGAATGAATGAGAAGCACAGCAAACATTATACTCAGAGATTGTTCTGGAGCCCAACACCTGAGTCCACGGTCAGCAGTGCAGATTTGAATAGATCAGCCTTGAGCCTTTTCCATTTTTCTCTCCAATTTACTGAATAATTTATCTGCACTTCATACTTTTTGGTCTCAGATCTCCCTCACCACTACTTTTCCTTTTATTTATTGAGAAGCCTCTGCTGACTGATAAGGTGCTGTGTGTGTGTGTGTTTTTTTTTTTTTTAGTGGTTTTAACTTTAGTCTCCTATTGTTGGGCTAAATTTATGCCACATTAGCACATCCTCAGCTACTTTTGTTGCCCTAAAGTCGTAGAATTGGATCAGCAGATTGGCGTACAAACCTCTTATTTCTGGATTAATGTTTGACGGACTAATCCTTGAACCCTCTGGCTGAAAGAAATATATAATTATAATATAGTAACATATTTCCTGTCACTGCCGCAGCACCAGAATAGCATTTAAGCATAGAAATTGGGGCAAGGGGAAGTCTGCAGAGATAGTTCATTTTCAAAGGCTAGAAAACAGTGTTTTGCACTGTAAAATTAATACTCCAAGCAAAAAGTGTATTGGTCCTTTCAAATACTCAGAAAACATGTGCTTTGAGCTCATTATGAAGTTTTCACCGCTGCATCACTTCACATCTAGAATGCAGAAAGAGCCAGCCAGGTTTATTTAGCTTGTAGCTAACAATGAGCAGTAGCCACCAACTACAAACAACAGCACAACTGTCCAAAAATGTCCATTTACATACTCTTACTTTAGCAAATTTGAAACCAACTCACTTGTGCACTCCTTCGTGATAGCGCCGAACTGGAAGGGTTGTAGTTTATCTGGTTTAAGCTCAAACTTAAAACTCATTTAATAAAATAGAATATATAACATTCGGACATTATCGACGAATTGCTCCTGAAATTCTACGTCCAGATCCAGCAGTTCTGATGTTTAATGGTTTGGTAACTCATGGTCATTTGTCAGTAGACCAATTAATGACAGACATTGCTCATCGGGTCCTTTAGGGTCCTTTAGTAAAGAACTGAAAACCTGAAATTCTGACGTGACGATGGTGTTTGAGGCAAATCAAGGGGATCACCAAAGAAGATGGCGATACGGCTACATCGATGGACATCAATCAAGGATAAATCAGCACAAAAGCGTATCAATACGCTTAAACATGACACGCATTTCTTTGATTTCCGTCATTGTTGTTTCTTTGTCCTGTTTTTTCTTTCTGCTTTGCTCACTCTGTGTGCCTCCACTGCTGCTCTCTCGCTCAAACAAAGTGAGTGCTCCCCTCCCTTCTCCTACTTCTGCTCAGTGTTTCCTCCAAAGCTTGCAGAAAAAGATTTGATATCACAACACTAAATTTTCATATATTTTGAATGTTGATTGAGTTCAGCTTTCATAAGAAATATGACAGATGGTGGACAGCATGGTAAACAGCACTCATTGGTGGACGTGCCCTCTATCCATCCATCCCTCTATCTATTTTCTAATACTTATTCTGTTGAGGGTCACGGGGGGGTTGGAGCCTATTCCTGCAGCCTTTGGGCGAGGGTGGGTTCACCCTGGACAGGTCACCAGTCCATCACAGGGCCAACACATATAGACAGACAACCATTCACACTCACATTCATACCTACGGTCAATTTAGAGTATCAAGTAGCCTAGTCTCCAGTTGCATGTCTTTGGACTGTGAGAGGAAGCTGGAGTACCCGGAGAGAACCCATGCAGTGACAGGGAGAACTCAGACTCATGCAGACTCCACACAGAAAGATCCTGTGCCGAGCCGGGGCTCGAACCCTGAACCTTCTTGGTATGAGGTGACAGTGCCAATCACTGCACCACCGTGCTACCTGACATACCCACTAGTTGTCCTTAAAACATGATTGTAGTGTAGTTTAGCCACAGGAGGCCGTTCATGGATTGCCCACAGTGCTGCTGTGTTTTTTCACTATGAACTCTTCCCTTGAACACGTGATGTTTTCCACCCTGTTTAAGGAAATTGCAGATATAGTTCATCAGTATGGACCCAGTGTTTCCAGTGTCCTTCCTGTTTTATTCATAGACAATGTAGGTTTTATTTCCCCCCTCCTGTTTCCTTCTGCCTGTTAGTTTTCACCCGTCTCAGTATTTATTCAGTTTCTGTCTGTCGTGTCCTCTTTATGCCACCAACCAATCACCTTTGCCACATGTTCAATGTCTGTTCATTCCACTGTTCATGTCTCAGTCCTTGTGATGCTGCTTTGTTATATTGGTTAATTAAGCCAATCATGTTCATTCACTTGGGTCATCCTGCCTCCTGCAACATCACCGAATTTACAACAACGCTCCAACTGAGATGTTTTAGAGGGAAAATGAATATTCTGAGAATGCTGTTGATCCTACGGCCTAGGTTTGTCAGAAAGAAAGACAGAACTAAGGTGGCCTGGTGGTGCAGTGGTTAACGCTGTCGCCTCACAGCAAGAAGGTTCTGCTTATTCCTGTTAAGGGTCGTGGGGGGCTGGAGCCTGTCCCAGCGTCTGCGGGGGAGAGGCGGGGTTCACCCTGGACAGGTCTCCAGTCCATCGCAGAGCCAACACATATAGACAGACAACCATTCACACTCACAGTCACACCTACAGTCAATTTAGAGTATCAATCAGCCTCGTCCCCTCTTGATGTCTTTGGACTGTGGGAGGAAGCTGGAGTATCAGAGAGAACCCACGCAGGAACATGGAGGACATGGAGACTCCACACAGAAAGATCCTGTGCCCAAGCTGGGGCTCGAACCCGGAACCTTCTTGGTATGAGGTGACAGTGCTGACCACTGCATCACCGTGCCACCGAGAGTATTTTTGTTATCAATGTATTTACTGAAATCACTCCTAGAAAACAGCACTTCCCGCATCGACGAAGATGCAAAGTTTTCCAACTCTTTGCTATGAAATTGCTGTTTTTTTGTTACGGAAGTATCACGGAGGATTCCAAGGAGTTTGGCTGATTTTGCATTGATTCATTTGATGGCAGAATCCCGATTTTTCTTGAGGGTCTGGTTTATTAGCAGCCCTGGCTAGAAGCATTAAGCCAGTGCATCTGGCATATGGGCAGTCAAGAAGCTTTATCCTGACTAATGTCAGTGTAACCCTTATGGATTAAAATGCTTATTTTGGAAAAAGGCCAAATTGTGAAAATCCAGCCAGACTACATTTAACCTTATCAAATTTAGAATACTGTCCTTGTAGGAGTAATAGTGGCATATTATTGTGTATGTCTGGGGACCAAAGTGAGGAAGCAACCAACTGACACACAGATCGCCGGACACCAACAAAACCCCAAAGGCAGATTAATATTTGACTATTTCCGCCATTGAACTCTTAAAAAATGTGGTTATTCTGACTCACTGTTAGAGTGGAGAAGCATGAAACAGCATTTAAAACATCAAAGACACCAAACCTCTCAATGAATATTCATTGAAGTGATGAAACACAAACACCAGAATCAAATTTCACCCTCAAGCTTAAACACTTATTTTCCTCTTACACACAATCTCTCACGACTAATGCATCGAAGGAGCCCTCATGGTGCAGAGGAAAGGCAGAAGATTGTGTCAATCAAAGAATGTTGCTCAGACCCATATTCTTGTTGAAATAAAAGAACTGCTTGCTTTGCGCTGAGCTTCTGTTATCTGTTGAAACAGTAGTTTAAAGCACCTTTTATTGTACTGGCACCAGATCTGTCATAAATAGACAATGTCAGGAAGATAAATCTCTGGCACCAGGAGGCCGTGGCTATTGATTTCTTCATAAGTAATGGCCAACGACCTGGCCGAGTTCTTCTGTTGATCTGCTTGCCTCTTGGGAACCTCAATTATTCAGGCTGCTGCAAAAACTCTGGCTTGCAAAGCATTTTTCTCCTCATTCACCCCAAACACCCACAAAGGTGCTGCTGGTAAAGCCTCGATAAACACTAATGACAATATACTGCATTGCTGTTAACATGAGAGAACCTCATAAAATGGATTTGATGCTTATTTTCCTCCGAGCAGATGTTGTAAATCATCCTTTTGGGTCCATAGCCCCCTGTTCAAAACCCATGATAAACATTTTAAAACTGCACTGTCATCAATCTACAATGATTGTGCTGAAAAAGCCTGCGTAAGCTGTTGCTCTTTTATCTTTTTGAAGATAAAAGAATTGCATCTGACAGTTGAAATTAATGTTTCATGTTCTTCTAACAGGCCGTACCCTCTGCCTCCATATTATATCGCCTCTGTACGCTAACAACTAACCCCTCAGTGGCCTTTTTACTAAAGCTTGGCTGTGTGAATTGGAGTTTGTTCACTGACCCATATAGCACTCTTGATATGCAAGCATTTGTGGCTGAATATCAACTAGTGTTGCAATACTTTGCAATTCCTATTCAGTTCCTGCTATTTTAAAGCGCAGGCAAGCAGAATGAATGTTTATTTTAAATTTGAATGTTTTATTCAATCACAGTTACATGTATTTTCATATTCCTCTGTATGGATCATTGGGTTTTGTTCAAGAACTTTTTCCACATTCTGGCCAGTTTCTGATAATCAAGGCTGTGGGCACAGTAGCTCCCACGAATGTCACTTCCTTTAACAACTGCAGCTCCATGGGGGGAAATAATGTCCCTTCCTTCAGGAAGTAATTTGGTGAATTCTGGAGCTCAAATGTTTCCTTTACTATTAATGCTGACTCTAAATTTCACAACCTATTAATAGTTAATCAACAGTTAAAGCAGATTCATCAAAGCACTAACATGGAGCCATATTTTTAAATGAACCCATTCTGTTTCACTGCTATTTCTCCAACTATCAACTTAGCTGACTCAGCAATCAGGTCAGATTTTTACATTTCGCTGACATTCGAAGGTGGTGCAGCAGTAAAACAAAGATCTAAACCGTTCTGCATATTTTGGTTCTGGATTTTACTCATCGAACTCTGATGGAGAAACTTATTCTTTTTTTTTTTCTTCCATTTCAGTTCATATTCATGAATCAATCAAGATACAAGTTGAAGTATTTTATGTCTTAATAGGAATTATTGTTACATACTGCCTGGAAGTAGTGAAAAGAGCTGGTTTTGTGATATATACTTGGAGGCCCAACCATCAAGCACATTGAAAGTTTAGCCATTCCTCACTAAAAAAGCAGATCAGGTTCTGGTCCAGACTCTTGTAATCTCACGCCAGGACTATTATAGCGTCCTCTTGGCAGCGGCGCCTGCCTCCTTATCTGCAATCTATAGTCAGATTGCAAATTCTCACTCCCTCTGTTCCTCCACCTTTGACAGAAGTCATTCGATTCTGGGGCTTCGGTGGTGGACACGCTCCTTGCTTCTGTCAGAATGTTCGAGTCACTGCCAGCTTCTGACAAAAGACTCATCTACCTCCCCTAAACATTGTGACTCATTCCTTTCTGAGGTGTCAGTTGACAAAGAACATGTCGAGCAGCTGGTTCCAATTCTGGCAACAAAGCAAACCAACAAAAGCATCTGCTAAATGACACTAATTTCAATGAAAAGCCCAAATCTGAAATTGTCAGTAACTGCACCAAACATCAGGAAATCATCATTTGAGGTGGACTGTATTGGATGGTGATCTGATTGAAAGCAGGTTGGGAGAAAATGACAACAGACTGCTGTTCACAGAGTTTACTGTGGTGACATTCATATTTCATGATTGTGAAGCAGGTATTAAATCGCACTTTCTGCAGGGAGGAAGTCCCTCATTTATCTAGTTTACTGTCCTTACAACTATCTACAGTAACAAATGTAACAGCATCACTGAACGAAGCCTCAGGTGTGATTTTGCGCAGTTATGTGTTGTGTCTATAAACGAGAGGAGCGCCTTTTTTCATTGATCATCTCAACAGCTGTTTATCCGATCGCATAAAGATTATGGATGCTTCAAGAGAGTGTGGCACCTTGTTTTAAGTTGTTTCATGATTGGTTCTTAGTTTGACCACCAAGAGTTGTTTTCCTATTCAGTAACATTGTGACTGGAATGCATTGTGAAAGGGACAGAATGTGTTTGTAGGCTTTGTATATGTGTTTGCATCTGTGGTGAAAAAAGCAGTCAGACATGAACGACAGAACAAGGAGATCAAAGTCTTGGAGCACACAGAGATTTCGATCCAATCAAAGTCAGAGATTTTCGGTCCTATTTGGGCGATTTATGGCGTCAGGTGGTTGGCGGATGGTGTTACGTGTTTACTGTCAGCCTCATTTTGGTATTTAGAAGGCACCTAATCAGAGTACAAACCACAGCAAAAAGAGGCCACCATTAGAAACTAAAGTATTCATAGGCATGTGTCGGGCGTGACATCAGTCAAACCAGTCAGAGTGCCTCATGTCGTTCCCTTTAAAGCCCAGGTTGTGCCAGGACTTGGCATGCTGTTCAGTTCAGTGGCGCACGCATTTCTTCTTCTCATCTGTAGAAACGAACCTCCTTGTGCCCCAAGTGAAGACATGGACCCACAAAAGCCTTCAGAGGAAAAGAAGGCAGGGTTTCATACCCTGGCCTCAATGATGCTCTTTATGTTGAATCAGGCATGTTTCTCTCATGCAAATGAAGGGAACATTTAGCTCTTAAATATGGCTCGGTGACATAAACTAGAACATGTCAGATGACAAATTCAAGTTCTGTTGAGAGAATGTTGCATGCATATGTTCCAATTTCTACTGGACTTTTGGAGTTTTCTTCAAACCAGAATGATGAGCTGAATCTCTGAATCAACTGTATGCTTAACCGTAAAACGTGCCAAAAAAATCTCATCTGAATAAATCAATTTGATTTTGTTTTGTGTTGACAACTGACAAAGACAACACAGTATCGCATCTGGGGCATATGATGCTGATTCACAGCTCTTTATTTGTCCTCTTGGACTCCACTGGATTATCTTTGCACAACTCACAGTTCAAACAGAACCATATTTATTCTTTACTGGCCTGTTTCACAGCACCTCAAGTCATGTCTTGATGAGATTTTAGCTCCATTTGGCCACATTCACACATGAAAATAGCATTATTAAATATACATGGCAGGCATTATAATATTGAAATGTGAATTTGTGTAATTCATCTGAAATGAATGCAGTGTCTTTATATAACTAAGGGTGTTATGCATCTCCCTAGAGAGCAGCAGTTGTGTGAATAAACCTAATTGCTAGAAATGTCCTTTGAGAAAATATCTGAAGAGACTTTCAGGTTACTTCAGTTCAGATAGTGTAGTTGCTACTGCAGTCTTCCAATTTAAACACCTGCCACAGGGGCTCCAGTCCCCAGAACCAGTGTAGTGGCACAGTTACCAAACAACAGTGGAACTAACGTCTTTTCCTTCAAGCAGTACTTTGCCAAAAGGTGTATTTTACCAAATAGATGTATTGAGCAAAACCTTTTTTTTTTTTAATCTCCAAGCTATTGCTAACCCATCAGTGAATGTGCAATAAACTCACAATAAACGGAATTTCTTGGAATTGACACAAAACAAAAATATAGATGCAAGACTTCCATTTTTACTTCATTTTCCAGGACAGCAGGTAAAGATCTAAGATGTCTTACGTTTATGTGAAAGCTTTCTTTCGAACAGACGTTCACAAGTGAAATCCTTGTCAGTGAGTAAGAAGTTGTTAATGTGTGTGTTGTGTGTTGACTGCAGTTGAATGTTCATTTCACTGTTGTAATGTTTGGAACCGGGAGCCTGACCTGATCTCACGCCTACTTGTACAGTTTCCTGTTAGCGTTGCACGATGCTTTGGTGTGGGAGAAAGTGAACAAGTCGGTGCTGTTACTGTTTTTTGAGGAGCTTTGGATTCTTGTGCCCAGCTGTCGTACTGCCGTGATGAACCATTTCTTTTAGCAGAGCATGACATCATCGCCCCAGCCCTAATTAAGACTCTTGTCGTTGAAAGTTTCTTATTTAAAATGTTTCCAAAGAACCTCTCAGCCCAATTCCTGAAAGTTCAACAACATACTTTCTTATATTTCACAAATACACCTGCCAGATTTGAAGCAGATTGAAAACACACCCAATTCCTGCCCTCACAGCTCATGAAGTGATCCGTGTGCAGCAAAATAAGGTGTGTATTTATCTTCCTGACTCTGAAACCTATAAAACAGAGAAGCGGGCACCTTTTTACCGTGTTTCAAGTGTCCTTCACACGGCAGGTGCCACGTCGAGCCAACACCATCTGCCTCTTGGTATTGGCAACGAGCCCCGATCAAAAGCTCAATCAAAGCATGGAGGGGTGTAAAACAGTACGGCTCTAATGATGCACTAAATGGGAGAGAAGGGTTTGATTCCTTTATGTACCTGCTGGGTTATCTATGAGAGTGGAGGGCCCTGCTGCAATATCACAACCTGTTCTGAATGACGGGTCTGCCGCCCTTTATTGAATGAAAAGACTCCAGGTTAAACTGATGTGCTGTTAGACGACACATGGCACCGCCACCGCCACCGGCAGGTGACATTTTGTACGGAGAGGATTGATGCATCTGCTTCAGTGTGTGAAATGAGGATGTCACTTATTCCAGATATCGGGATGTGTTTATATCACTGGGAAAAGAAGTGGGATGTATTTTCTGCGGAGTCTCTTTTCTCTTACTTTCATTGCAAATTTAATCGGTTCATTTTTTTTAAAATCCTTTTTTCATGTTGTCTCAGGTCGAGCAAAGTCAGCTAGTACATTTTATGTTCCTGTTAAATGTTACTGTTGATAAATGTGTCCATTCCCATCAGTTCTCCAAGTAACAATTCAGGCTTTTTTATAGATTTTTTTTTTTTTTTTGGCCGCTCTTTGTTCTGGACTGTCACCTTAGCTGGTATGTGAAAAGATAAGTTAGGACACATAAATTGAAGTTACGACCAAATCAGATATTTCTTCTCCATGTGGGCTGATTCAATATGATTTTGAAGAGGAAGCTGCACATTTTGGAACAATTCAATAAAAAAGTAAGGCAAAGAATAATAAGAATAATTACTCTATTCAAGTCAGTACAGCAAACTCAGAATATAAAGAGTTAATTAATTCTAAGAGTTAATCTAGAGTTCAAAATGTAAGTGAATTTTATTTGTGTACCACCAAACAGACTGATTTACAGCTTTCATTGGTCATAAATATTGTTTGTTAGCTGATCAACTCAAGATGTCATTTGTTCCTCCACTTGGCATTTGAACATATGAAAGCAAAGGTTACCAATTCTAGCAGGATTATTATTATTATTGGTTAAGTCAACTTTGAAATGACATTTCTGATGAAAATGAATACGAATGCTGAGAGCTGAAACGCTGCTGCTAGACTGCACTGCTAATTTGAAAAGTTAAAAAAAAAAAAGCTTAATAATGAATGACAGATTTGGCAGTTGACAGTGACAGTTTGAAACGCTGACGCCCCGGCCGCGAGGCTAATTGTGATGTATCAAAAATGTTCGGTGCTTTTATGTTTGAATAATGCATAAATGAAATTAAAACGAGATGTGAGGAACATTTAAAAGATGTCAACTTTGAGTGTGAGTAGTTTGAATAGTGGAAAAATGTTTCAAATTTGGAAATGCATGACATTTGGAACAAATGGTTTTAATTTTTTTTTTTTTTGGTTAAGAAATTATTAATTTGGCCAAATGATGAACTAAATTTGCCAGATTGCAGTTTTACACCTCCATGAAATCTGCTTTTGACCTTTGACCACCAAAAACATTTCAGTCAATCTTAAGGGTCTCAGTGAATGTTTGTTTCAAATTTGAGGAAAATTCCCTAATGGTGGTCCTGAGATATTGCCACCTGGTAAGGTAACCTCTCACCTTTAACCTTTAAACTTAAATCGTGTAGGCTCATCCCAGAGTCAGAGAGCGTGTCGTCTGGTGATGAATTTGATTGTGGGACCAAAAATGACCAAGATATGCTGATGGAAACTTAGGTTTGCTTTATAGGAGTCTCAAAAAGTTTGTAGTGCTCAATTTGTGGCTCTGAGGATGATTGAGCAACAATACGACATATCAGGCTGACCTACACTTCGAAGTGATGACGTCTGCTATCTAATCTTGTCGTGTAGAAAACTTTATTCAATAGTCGTGCTATAAGCAGGACTTAAATGGGACGAACGTGTCCCTATGCAAAGTTATGTTCTGGACACTCTGTCAGTTAGGTTTTTGTTGAGTAAAGCAGTATTATAAATGGTACTTGAATATCTGTCTCTTTCCATCACATCACCCTCCTCGGTTTGCTGTAAGCCAACTGTCTTCTAGCTGCAGCTTGATTATCGTAAACCAACACACTGCCAATGCACGCAAGTTAGATTCACATTTCTCAATTATTCCTCTTGACTTCTGTAAATAACAATCATCATTATTATAAATCTTTGAACGCAGTTTGGAGCAAACAAAGTGAAAAGCTTGAAGTCAAGTTGTCGTTTGTGGATCAGTGATTTCTTTCTCCTTTAGTTCTGACTTCTCCTTTATCTCCACTCAAAAAAAACAATAAATATCTCAGCCTCTAAATTCTCCTCTCCTTCTCAACTGTCTATGCTTAAGAAGGTAATTGCCTGCATGTTATTGCTGAAACTAAGAGCTTTGATTTCAGGCTTTGCGCCATATGCTAGAAAGGCTTTGATGAACTATTACTCTACAACTTTAAAGCTTCCTTCTGTAGTTACTGACTGACAAGCCGTCACAGGCTGTGGTGCATATTGTCTGTGGGGCTGTTCTGCTGCCGGGCTGGAGAATATCTGCAAACTTGGGCCTTTTGGATTTAGCTTATTTGTGTATGTCAGATACACATCACTCCTTTGAAAACCCTACCTGTCTTTTTTGCGAGGTATTAAATCCATAACTGCTGTACTGTAACTGACTTCTGACCTCCTTCCGAAAGCAACTAAACGCTATATCATATCTGACAGTTCATATTGGCCTATTAGCTCGAGAGGTCACCCTCTAACCATAAAGTCCTGGATTTAAATTCTGCATAATGGCATGTAATTTAAACTCTACTTTGGGCTCAGCTCACTGAAGGCTAAAATGCTGACAGTTGAGGGTTTTCGCCAGAGTTCCCATTGACTGGTGTACTGGAACATAATGGGACAACAGTAAATGTTGACATAGGGCGGGCCAAGCACTCGAGGGTTAAAACTGATTAAGCTGATAGGGCTGTTTTTGCTGGGAAGCACTCAGTGAAACGCGGCGCTCATTCAGGTTAATGCCTGAAACCATGCATGAAAGCACAAGTGGGCAACAACAGGGGGAGCAGGCTCTTTATTCCGTTTGTCAAGTAGAATTGAGGTTTTCCTCTTCAGGCGTCTAATGGAGATAACAGCTTGTTATTCAGAGGGCTGCGCTAGCAGAGCTGCCGTCATTGTTGCATTGCTGTTGATCGCTGCTCATTAAAGCTCTTACGTTGGTCTCTGTCCCCTGGCTACAAATGTCTTCTGCAGCACAAATAAACAAGCAAACAAGGCAATGCCTCCAGCTTTCTGCCAGTCATTCCTTTTGATAACTTCTTATAGTGTTTAGATCTGAAGATCTGTATCACCAACAAGAAATATGAAAATGTTTGAAGACAAAGTTCAGAAGATAATATAGGAATATCTCTCGTTGAACCAAGCAGACCTGCAGGACTTCAGAGTTTTTTGTTGTGGTCTTTCCCTCAGAGGCCTCCCCCAATCCCGTCAAGAGCTCCCCAGAAACATCTCCCATGACCTCTCCACGACAACACCGGGACTCAGACCGCTACTGCCAGTTATGCAACGCCTGGTTCAACAACCCTGGCATGGCTCAACAACATTATGATGGCAAGAAGCACAAGAAGAATGCAGCCAGAGCAGACCTGCTGGAGCAGCTGGGCAAGACCCTGGATATGGGAGAGATGAAAGGTATGGAGGCAAATCAGATTCAACTTCACTTTTAAAGAAGTCACTTCACCCAGTCTGTATATATAAAGCACATAGGCCTATTACAGTGGCCTCTTTTTTTTAATTGATAAACATTTTAAATAAACAACTACATAATTTCATCATTATATTGTTTAAAATGCATGATAAATGTAATCTATGAGAGAGAAATCATTATATGCTTCCTGTCCATCTCTTTCCCCTGGAGCAATAGAAATATTGGCCAGTCAGTTTCTGTTTCTGAAACAAGAGATACACATAGCAACACATTCATCCAGCCAATCAGCATTCAGTGCCTTAGGGGCACTAAATATCTACAGAAAATAAACACAGTATATAATTATGAAAACCTTCTATTCAAAAAATGGTTTCCTTGTAAGTGCATTCATTCTTTTTGCAACATTTGAATGGGGGTTGTTTTCATCATCTGTCATTTTCTGACAAAGTCTAGAAAAGCTGACTTTTTTTCAACCATAGAATTGATTTAATGTGTGTGTTATTCCTTTTGTTTTGTTTTTTTTTTTTGTTTTCCTCTTTCCCGTATGATTGTACACTATAAAAAATAAGCAGTAGTAGTTGGCCTGGTTGGGCTGCAAGCCCAGCCTGCACAACTCACCACATCCATCCACCTCTACTGCCTCGCTAAAGTGCCACTGTCAACCTGGTGTGGCGACGCAGGCACATAGAAAAGTGTAACACTGATCCATCTGCACCATCCTCCACTTGTGAGCAATAGTGCCCTCCACAACGTGACAGTGATTGCACTGATTGACTGGAAACTCCGCACTGAAAGACCCCGTGCCCAAGCCCGGAACCTTCTTGCTGCGAGGCAACAGTGCAAACCACTGCACCACCGTGCTGCCAGTTAATGATGTGTTTCTTAAAATGAACAATGTTCTTACCTCTGTTTTTTTAAATGGCAGGTAAATACATTAATTTCTGATTATCTCACAGAGCACTGAACCGGCAGGTTGTGTTCAGTTTTACTGGATTGTTTCTGAAACTGACTGAATAAGGGACAGTTTCTTCACCAGCTGCCAGTGGCCTACAGCTTCTTTATTTTTAAATCATTTGCATCATGTGATTTTATTTTGGTCACTACGAACGACAGTAACCACCTCATGGAACAGACTCCTCTCTGGGCCTGGTAGCCTCTGTACCCTAGACAGCATGTTAATCCATCTGCTGATGGCCCTGTGTCAACCTCAAACATACGTGGAATGACTGAGTCACAGCAAGGTGTCCCATGATGCTGCACAGTCCTATTGACCACAGGCCTTCTCATCCATAGTGATGTACGTAAGGCTGAGTTGGTGGGAGGAGCAAATATCTGGCAATCGCCACTCATGGTGTAAGCACCTTGTCAGTAGGCTTGTGAAGCTGGAGCAAGCTGACGTGCACTTGAGGATGTCACTGACACACCCCCCGTCTGCAGGGGTGCTCGTCAGTAACTGACCTTGACCTCTGACCTGGAGAAAACGATTTCCCTATTGGATCACTTAACCTACAACAGATTTGCAGGGCTGTGTCAAGGGAGGTGAAAAGTGGTCCAGATCATTCTCAGACTTTGACAAAACAAAACCCTCCAGTGCAAGCCACGCCCACCTCTGGTCTGTTCCCCGGAGACAGAAACATTGTGATGTGGCTATACAGTATGATATGAGGTTCGTCACGAGATATTCTACAGAAGTTACTGAAATTCTCCCCATTTAAGGGAAAATACAATTTGTTATGCACCAGCTTGGTAATCTAATCTGTGCATTATTGTTTTATCTAATTTATTACTTCCTTGTTTGTCTTTAAAACCAGTACCCCTGAGGGTCAGCTTTCAAACCAGGTTTTGCTCTAATGCTGTCTGTCATGACTTCTGACTGAAATAGTGCTGGGTGCACGGAGATAATGGGAGGCAACTCATACAGCAACATGAAGAAAAGTGGAGGATTTTTATGTATCAAAAGGGGCTTAAATATTCAATATTGTGGAAAAACACCACTTTGATATATTGCTGTATTGATTTTATTGCTAGGAAATAGGAAGTGGTAAAAAAAGGCCTATATATTTAGAGATCCTCTCTACACATGGATTACGGCATACAAATATATCAGAAATTCTGTGTCTGGAATGGCAGTAAAAAATTACCACTTTCAAATCCACAATATGCCACCTACTCTTCTACCTTGTTACAAAACAATCCAGATCGTATTCATATGCAAATTTTTTTTTCATTTCACACATTAATTGGTGGACCCAAGATGTCTCCTTCTTCCCTATGAAGCTTGCTCTCGGTGTTTGTGCATTAAAGGCATTATCATCCTTATCCTTACATATTTTCAGTGCGCACATATATCATCCTACATAGTGAAGCACAAACATTCAAGAGAGGGAGTAAAAAGAAAAAACTACTTTTATGACTGGAGGGGTGAGGGGAGTTACATCTGTGCATTTCATTCTCTGTGTAAGCTTTATATATCTATTAAGAATAGCTAAAACAACAGACGTACTGTATTGACTGTGACATGTCTATATTAGAAAGGCTGTTAGTTGTGTGTTGCCAGCTATAAACAAAAAATATTATCAATCCAAACACATAAAAATCCCCTCCCCGGGAATTATTCTATTGAGTTATTCCTGCCATTGTTGATGTCATGCAGGGATGGCATGAAAAGTGAAATAACACATTATTGCAAACTTACATGAGCATAGATTCTGTGCACTTGTCTGTTACATTCACAACAAATCATCTTTACCCGCTGATGCATATCCCAGATCAGCTATTATGTTAATGCAAGACCTATTTTGGTCACTTAGGCAGATCTTGTGGGGAAGCAGCCTGCTGTTGCTGCAGACTGAGGCTCAGATGCTGTCACTTCAACAACAGTCGTTATCTTACACAGATCTATCTGTCAGATACTGGATCTGACGGAGCCAACTCCTGGAGGCAGCCTGTAACCTTCCATTTAAGTCTACATAATGTTATATTAATATAATTCCAATATGGACCAGACATCTCACTCTCTCTCTCTCTCTCTATCACTCACACACACACACACACACACACACACACACACACACACACACACACATTGAAGCAGCATTCAAGTGGGAACACTGCAGACTTTTTGTATCTCAGCCCTCTTGAATGGAGGTGTCCTTCCGGAGTCCCCCAGCATGTCACAAGCTATTAATTTTACACAGGAGGGGGAGAGCGTTCTTGCTTATGTGACAATATGTCAATAACAATTACACAATATTATTCCAGCCGGTGGTAGGCTGGCTGCCAGAGGAGCAGAAGGAGCCCGGAGATGTTGTAAAGGGCATCAGGGCATGACCGCAATGAATGGGAGAAAGAAGTCCTCACAGCTGATTGGACACGGACTTTAAACTCCAGGCCTGCTTGGTTCTTTATGTCTGGAGGTGCGTTGCAGCTGGTTGAGGGCAAATTGAGCTCAGCCTTTTCATGTTGGCTTCTGAGATTTTGTCACACGATATATGAATGGGTTTAGTTTGGTTTCAAGTTTAATTAACATAATCTATTCTGTTCTCCTTCACAAACAGGTTAGGTTTAGTCTCCACTCCACCTCTCCATCGGGGAGCTACGATTCATAACATAAAGCCGTCTTTATCTCCAGCTTTATCTCTTTTACACAACGCCTGTCTTTGTTAAGATGAGACTGATTCTCAGACATCAATACAGTCATTATGGATGTGCTTAAAATGTCAGCATGCTAGCTGCACTATTCAGCACTTAGGCTAATGAGCATTTCTCTCTGGTGATTATCAATTAGTAATGAAGTGGCAAATCATCCTATCAGGCAAAACCAGCTTTGTGGATAGGAGAATGGGACCACAGTAGGCATGGTGGGTGGGTGGCAAGCATCCATGCAGGTGGCACAGAGAGGGGAGGATGCTGCCGCCGCCGCTGCTGAAGCACTTTCCTCTATTTCCTGTTTTCATCTTCTTTTTTAGCTGTCTCCCGTCTGGCCCATCTAATGCCGCCATCCCCTTTCTCTAACCCCCAGAAATGTCCTCTGGCTCTCCTCAACTTGCTGAGAAAATGTGCAGTCTCAGTCTGAAGATTGCCATGTAATGAAAAATTCAACTGCTCCTATGAAGAAAGGTGGGAGTCCGCTTATTGTTGGAGTGCATATAGAGATGTGTGGCCACGGGAAGCTGATAGCAAAAAATGTGAGTGGTGGAGACAGAGGAAGAGTGAAGGCATGCTGCTATATTCACAGTGAGGGCGGGCCATTAGCACTCGCCTGTTCCTGTGTTTAAAGTGTACAAAGAGGACACTTCAGAGGTCACGTGTACCTGTAGCCCACCAGCTCTTAGCTCTCACAATAATGACAAAGTAAAGGGACATTTGCAAAAGTTTTAGATCGGACAGAAAACAGGTCCAGACTGTAGACAAACTTTGCATGTTCAAGGACATATAGGTGTACTAACACTGACATGGATGCATCAAAGCTCAACCACTAAAAGTGTATGTTAGCACTGACAGGCTAAGATTGTGATGTTCTTTGCCCGATGTCCTCATTGAAAGGATCCCTACAGAGATGGATGTGGGAAGCGTCACTCTATCAATATGCAAATGTCAAGTATTTACTTGGGGGATGAAGTCTCATGATGCCTTGGGTTCTGGCAGTCTTTTCTAGTCTCGTGCAGTTAATTTTGGACACACAAAAGAATGTCTTAAGCACAGCGATTTTGATCAGAAGGGTGAAATCCACGGTGACTCAGTGTTGCGAAGCGTTCACTTTCTCCGAGACGCCGAGCCAGATAGTCACAGTGAAACCTGCACAGTTGCCCAACATCATTTTATTCAAGCAATGTGTGGCTGTTATAGTATTCTTTGAATTAAAACATTTTTGGTCCCAATGTACCATTTCAACTCACATGTGACAACAGGGCACAGGTCATTTTGCTATGACATTCAAAACTTCATACAAACCAGTATGGGGTATTTCATCTTGGAAAAATTGTTCAATCCAGAGTTTAATTTCTCATTCTCTGTTTCATGTTGGCGGAGGAGGCAATGTTCATTTTTACTGTAACAGTAAGCACTGTAATGTTTTCAGAAATGTTAGTGAAGTGGAAAATAAATTGTGTTCCAGCCCTTTTCCCTGGTTACTGCAGTGGATTTACAGAAGGATTAAGATTAAGACAAATCTCTATTGGATGTTTTTAATGTGATTTATAGCCTGCTGTGCCCCTCCCTGTAAATATGCGTTGCATCGACACACACCACAACAGCTGTGACTAGTCCACTTGGTAAAATCATTTCCCACATTTCCCCCTGCGCAAACACTCATTTCCACTCCATCTCCTCCTCTGCTCTGAGCTCTTTCCGGCATTATATTTATTTCAGTTAATCCAGCTGTTGTGCAATATTTATTTGCTCCGTCCCAGCCACCGTGGACACATAGAAGCCCTGCCACCAATCAGCATTTGGGTGGTGTAATTGCACCGATGGATCGGTCAGGCAGTGGTTATAAGGAGCACTTGATTTGTTTTGCAGCATAGGAATTTGTGGGGTGGAAGTATGCATTTTAAATGTTAATATACCTACGTTTGTAGTGGGAGGCCAAAATCGTGATTAAGATTAAAACTCTATAAATTTTGTAGCCCAAAATCATGTTGGAAATTGTGCAGTTGTACAGTTAATGAATCAGCTTACTCTGCTCTGCAGGGGTTTGCATGGCAGCTTCATTTCACCCAGAACTACCTCAGGCTACCTTTATGTAAATGATTTAGTGGTAGTTTATTCTAACACCAGCCTGTTTAGGATAATGGTTTGTGTAAGCACAATGTAGAACTTACATTTGTCTTCTTAAAACTGGGTTTTGACAACACAAAGGTCCTGCTTGTCTCCTGTGTGGAGTTGGGCCTGATCCCAGCTCTGCTCCCAAGTCAATTACAGTCGCGAAATGACTTATACTGTCCAAAACAGCAGAAAAAAAAAACATGGATCATGTATAATTTTACTGCAAATCATTTCTTGTTAGGGAAGGTTATACTTGTTCTTACGAAGTGTCTAAGTGTCAAATCACAACAGAATCTTACGATACTTTACAAGTAGAGTAAGTTTAGAACAGCAACCTCTGAATTAATTAAGTCTAAAGACATCTGACAATTCCCTATGAGCAAGCACATCCATGACAGAGGGAGCGGGAAACCAAGACTCTTCGAGGGCGTCCATCTGCTTGGACCAGTGGGGGTGAAACAGAGCAGGAAAGAGAGGGACAGAGACAAAGAGAGGGACGGAGAGAGGGACTGGTAGACACATTGGTAGAAATCAAGAGAATTCTATATAAATCCAAGGCCAAAGTGCTTCCACAGGAAATGGTAGCACAATTTTACTTTTATGTTCATTTCCTGTTCTGAGAGTGCAGCTGCCCTGAAAGCAGTACCTCTACATGACCCCACATTGGCCAGGCCTGCTGGCAGAACCCCTCTTGATATTAACAAAGACTCTCTACAAGTGAGTGTCACACAATAAATACAGTTTGGTGTTCTTACAAATCTAGGCCCAGGAGAAACTTTTCCTTGTTCGGAATCCAGTTTTCAGAAACAGGTCACCAAACGATGCATCTTTTGAATGAGCCAAAAATTCGACCAGAGTGACGGTGAAATAAATACCTGGCTAATGGACAGTGCAGGTGAAGTTTCCTAGATTTCTGTTGTTTCTTGTAAGGGAATCAGGCATAAATCAATTATGGATATGAACAAATTCAAAGTAAACAATTAATGGAAATGCATTCACGATTTATTTGAATTAAGTGTAACCAACACTTCCGGTTGAATCTTTTTCAATATTCAATACATTTTCAATAAAAGTACAGTAAGTGCAACCAACATTTTATCAGCAGGTTTAACTGCTACTACAGCTTCTGTTTTGCAACATAAAAATAGCACATTATTTATAGTCAACTTTAAAGTGCAACCAACATCTCTTCAGGTTGATTTCACAGTAGGTTTACCTGCTACTTTTTGCTTTTAGGTGTCCTACAAACAGCATGCAACTTATTTAGAACAGCTCCGTCTTAGCAATGCCAAAGTGTTTACACACTGGAACGCAGTTGCGGCTTGATGATTCCTCGCTTGCCGGCTTCTCCTTCGTCATCCGCCACGCTACGTTTTGTTGTTCCCAATGTGAAAAATTCGCACTGCTACTGGCGCGTGGCGATGACGTCACCGACAGGCAGCCCGAATCGAATAACGTCTAACGTCTTTACCATTACAAGTCCTAAAAGAATCATTTATATAAATTCTTCCGTCCTTGAATCTAGTGTGTTATTTCCTACTACCGATGCAATCGATTGACATTTTAAAACAATGTGATATCGATATATGTCGTCCGGAAGGCCAACTTGCCGAGCGCAGATCAATGTACCGGTAGTTGGATCACAGGAATATAAGTCAATATATAGAGTACATGAATCGTTACACCCGTAATTCTATGGTATGAAATGTGCCAGTGAAAACCACATTTGTGAATTTAGAATCATTCATGTGATTAGAAACTGACGTTACAAATGAATGTTTAAACAAGAAAAACAAAAGTAAAACAAAGTTACTGTAAATGTGATGAGTTTGTTCACAGTATAACATTAGCTTTCATTTACACTTCAGAAATGAATGGTGTCCTTTTGGGAAAATTATCTACTGAAAAACATCATTCATCTTGTTAAAAATGTCTGGGTGCTAGACCTTCATTATTTCCAAGTTAATGTTTATTGTAAGTTACTCTAAATTGACCGTAGGTGTGGCTGTGAGTGTGAGAGTGTGTCTGTCTATATGTGTTGGCCCTGTGATGGACTGGTGACCCATCCAGGGTGAACCCCACCTCGCCTGAAGGCAGCTGGGAAAGCACCCCCCCCCCCCCCCCCCCCAGCGACCTTTAACAGAATAATCGAAAGAAAATGTCTGGCTGGAGGGATCGAGATTTATGTGGACAAATATAAGTGGAAAGCGGGTTAGTGTGAGCAATCATTCTCTCTTTTAACTTATACAACTTATGTGTTCTCCACCAAGATGTTCATGTAGCATCAGGAAGGACATGGGGTGGGACTAACTACAATTTCTTTTTGACAGTGACTGGGTCTAGACTCTAGAGTATTAATACGGTATTAGTTTTAATATCCGAAGGTACATGTCTTTTTGGGTTTTCTTCGCGTGATCAGTCTGCCACCCATCACAGACCATTAAGCCACCCAGGTGCTGTACCAGTGATCCAGGAATCGCATGCGAAAGGGTCTTCCTCCTGACTTCAGTTCACCATCTTTATTGTCCCCAAAGGTTTCACACCCAGTTACCTCATACAGATATAAAAAATAATCACAATTATTACTCTTGAATGTAATAATGGTACACATCACAATTATACAAAGCACATATACATTTGATTGTGTACTGTATGTACTCTAAACCTGAGCAGTCCATTGTCCAAATAGAGGCAGAGTGAGTGTGAGGCGTCGCAGTGTGTGCTGCGCCAGCGAGCCTGGGGGGAGGGTTAGGTTAGAAGTCTAGGTGCTGCCACCAGGGGAGGTGGTGAGAGCAGAGGCAGGATGGGGTGGGTGGGGGTACCGCTTTGCCAGCCTCATTAATAATGACGGGCAGATGTGGAGATCCAGATTTGGTGGCAGCCGTAGTCTTGCCAATTTTGCGGTATATGGGCACTACTCGAGGGCAACTCCTTGTCCGAAAAGAAGTCCCACAACCATGAATCCAAATTAGCAGAGGTCTTCCATATATCCTCCACGGAGAGTGGTGTCAAGCACGTGACACACCAGCTTCCCCAGGAATCAAAAACAGGATGTGTACCGCCCGGTCATGCAGGCTCCTCCGATCCTGATTTTCTTGTCAAAATTATGGTGGACTGGGCTATAATCACTCTGCCTCATCTTGGTCATCCAAATCTTCAGCCTTATCCTCATCAGCTGCACCTTCAGCCTTGTTACGTTCCTTGTGGCAACACAAGGAATAACACAAACAGCCAAGTGGAAAATTATAAGTGCAAGAAATATTTATTTCACAAAAATAGAAGTGATCAAAAGAACAAAAATTGTGTACAAAGTGGGAGGGAAGGTAGGCCGTGAGGGGATTGTGCCAAACAAATTAACTTAAGATAACAAAACAAGGCCTAACTGAAATCCTTCTGACACAAGAAACACAAGTAACAAAAGGCCTGCCTGTCTAACTAATAAAGGTTGTTAAAAACGTACAAGGATGGCACCAACCCATAAACTCGTGTGATATCCAAAAGAAGACTACGTGATGTAAGGTGTGTGGGGTACCCCAATCTAACCTAAACCTACCACCTCCCACTTCCAAATAAGTTGATCTTACAAAGTGGTTTCTCAGAGTCTGTTGCTCAGCAGGCCGCCAGAGAGAGAGCCAGAACAAAGCAGGGGATTGGCTTATAAAGAGGCCTCCCTGTAACCAGCCTGGTGGAGGGGCAACCAGGCTCCAATCAACTCCTCTCCCAGATGTCATGTGGGAGGGCAGAGCAGGAAGCAGCCAGCGTCCTCCTGGATCTTCCTCCTAAGAGCAGGAGAAGGAGGAGGGAAACAGAGAGAGAGGGAGAAACCATGCAGGGGCTCACCTGAGCCAGCTCTACATGTCACACATGTAACAAGCCTCATCTTCATATTCCAAATCTTCGGCCTCGTCCTCTTCATCTGTACTTCCTGCCAGTCTTCACTTGGATCCCAGCGTTGGCCACCTTTGGGTCACAGGAGTCCGTATACTGCACCACTTCTCTGGCTCTTGTCACTTTGAATTCCTCCTCCAAGGATCTAAAGGGCAGCTGTAGCTTGCAGGCCCAGGACAATTTCAGGTGCTCTGTTGGTAGTGAAAAAGTCATAGTGGAGTAAGTGGACAAGTTATGCAATCCACAGATGTGAAGTTTGAGGAGACCTTTTTTTTTTTCAATCCTCATCCTCTTCATCTGTAGCTTCAGCCTCATCTTGGTCATCAATATCTTCTGCCTCATCCTCTTTATTTGTAGCTTCAGCCTCATCTTCATAATCTGAACCTACAGCCTCATCCGCTTGATCCAAACTCTCCTTCTTTTCATTAACATCCGAATCCTCATCATCTGTGGCAGACTCAGGACAGATCTGCATATAATAAAATGAGGTTTCCCCACTGAAAACAAAAAAACAAGAGAATGAATGAATCAGTCAGTCATTGAATAAGCCTGTCTTTTCTTCTATTTTAGCTTTCCACCAAAACCTACTGATACTAAAGCACAAATACTTACTACCCCTCGATGTCCTTCTGGTCATGCAGGTGGGCCATTTTGATGAAGGAGTGCTTCTGAGCCTCTGCTGGAGTGATTCTTTTCTCTTGATCAATCTGAAAGATTTTCGTCAGGAGATTGACAAATGCTCTCCGATCCTCCAATTTGGCGGGATGTTCTGTTTCAAAGGGGAACTGAATTTGGACCAAAGAAGAAATAGCTTAGTTGATATGCATCTTTCCCTCAGCAGCAGAATCAACTGGTATTCAGTCACATCATAAACTTGATCACTTACGGATATCAGGTCCTCCAGGGAGTGTATACGGCCCTTCCATGTGTTGCCCTCCCAATGATGAGGTGTGTAGGCCAGCATCGAGGAGATGATCAGGTGGCTTGCCCAACAGGTCAAGAATGCTTTTCATCTAGAGAGGGGGTGGTAAAAACGTCAGCCTGCATCCTACATCACATGTCTAAGGTACATTTGTCTCTTGTGGTATGTCCGAGCCGTGGAAACTTACCGTCTGGTACTTGTCTTGTCCTCCCAATGGGTAGTTGCCGATGTACAGGCTCACCAGAACACATCCCAGACTCCACATATCGATGGCCTCATTGAAGGGCAGGCCCAGGATGATTTCAGGTGCTCTGTTGGTAGTGGACAAGTCATAGTGGAGTTAGTGAACAAGTTATATGCATGGAGGATTTGTACAACATCCAATAGATTAAAAGCAGACATTAAAGTCATGCTTGTGTAGATTTATCCTACCTGTGTGCCAGTGGCTGAAGGAGTGAACCCTGTTTTGGTGCTCTGGATGTTGTGAAGGCCAAGCCAAAATCAATGAGTTTCAGCTTGAAGGGCTGGTCTTTTTGGTTCACCAGCATGATATTGTCCATCTTCAGGTCAGAGTGGACGACTCCAATGCCTTTTAGGGCGTCAAGGGCTGTCAGCAACTACAGAACAGAGGAAGAACAGTTTAGGATATTGATAAATGTTTCTTAAATGTTACTCGGTTGTCTGAGCACATATCAGTGTGTGTCATAGAAGGATTAAAAGAATCTTTACCTGCTGCGTCACTGGCCGTATTTCACAGAGGTGAAATGGCTGGTATTCCTTGTCTTGCCAAAGGTCATAGAGTGTTCTGTCCAGTTTCTCATATACCAGCATAGTCAAGTCTTTTTTTTTTAAATCATCTATGAACCGGACGATGTTCTTCTTTTCTGCATTGAGCACGCTCACAGTTTTCATCATCGTTACCTGTAGTTAAGGATTGATAGAAACAACATGATGTAGAGACACAGCGAGACATCTGCCGTTCATCTTGCCCTAATCAACATCTTTCTATTTCTAAGAACGTTTTGAAGAAATTTTTATCCAGTCTTCAAGAAATGCATTCTGGGGAGAAAAATCCAAACCAACCAAGGAGGACCTACCTCTCTTTGACCTTCTCTCTGATTTCTCATGATTTTCATGGCCATCTCCTGTTTGGATCTTAGTTCAACACATCGAACTACACAGCCGTACATTCCTTCACCCAAGACGGAGACATCAGTGCAGTATCTTCCCTTGTCACTGTTTACAGTCACGCTAGTTTTATCTTCCATCATTTGACCTGTGAATGGTGAGACAGAAGCAGTGACAAACATCAGAAAGTGAGCGACGATACAACCAGGGGAATTCCTTAAACACACACACCTAGATAAACTTGTGCCAGTTAAGTAGGTGGATGAGATCTGATTCAAAAACAAGTCAATGTCTTACATTCAAAAATGTAATATTCAATACAATGTAACCAAAACATATTCATTGGCTGGTGTAGTGCCTTTGAGTTTGACAACATAGAAATTCCCTTCAACATGACAGGAAAGGGAAATATCTAACTGAAAATTAATTTAAACTGGTAGAAAAACAGTAAAATTTTGCATTTTTAATTGAGCTGTTATGTGAATTATACATGAAATCTATTCACAAAATTCTCTATAGTTATGTTTAAGTAGTTAAATTTGTATGTAATATTGATCTACACACCTGTAAAATTGTTTCTACTGTTCCCACACAAAACCTACTTCAGTACCTCTTGAGAAAAGACGGAGGAAAATATCCAGTTTGGCACATTAATTTTGGAAAAAACACAAGTTTTACAGAGAATTTTTTTCTGAAAGTGCAATAATTGGAACCTCAGCAAGGTACAAAATGGTTACAAGGCTACTATGGAACTCTCCATGTACATGAAAACACCTTACATTTATAGTGCCTTTTGAAGCAAAGACAAATTGTGCTTTTGCACGGCAGTGAAAAACTTATTCCAAAGAAACAAGCCTTTTCATCATTTTTGATCGAACTGAACAACAAAGGAAATGCAAATAGCACATCCATATATTGAGGACTGACGGTTGTCATTTGGAACTTCCCCTTAAATAATGACTGGGACAGAGCAGGGCACTTGAAGAACTTGCATTGCAAGCGGTCGGGAACGGCACCACGACCGCAATGCAACAGCAATACAGCAGTAAAACAGTGCAAACATAAAGCAAGTGGTGGTTGAAACCTTGGGTAGAGGAGGCAAAAAGCCTGCTGTAATGACACAGTACTTAAAATTAAGTTATTTTATCAATAATTCAGTGGGCTAAGTAATTTAAAGTCTAAAAGAAAAGACATACAAGAGACAGGACTCGAACCTGAAGGGCTTAGAGATTGAACTGAGTGGGGAAATCAATGGGGAGAGAAAGGGATGTGACTCTGGGCTGTCAGGTTAGGGTGGAAACAAATTTTTTTTCCAAATAAATGTTTTTTTTTTTATGATTGCAGTTTATATTTGTTATATATGAAGAGGCCAAAGGACAACCTCTAAGGTTCGCATTTATATATCCTCACTTTGCATTTTCTACATCAAACATGTTTAAAGCACAGCATAAACTTGTAAAGTGACTTAAATTTTTTGTATTTTTCAAAAGAACTAATGAATACTTGAGGTTTGACGAAATGTGTGTCACCTTAACAATATTGTGTTGTTATGAGTATTACAGTATTTCTCAGTTTTTGGTAGTAATATTTGTAGATTCACAAACACATTTGATCATAATCACATGTTGTTTTTGTAAATACCACAAATACATTCTGTTTCATAGTTTAAAAAACTTCACTGTGGTTTCAACAACATGTATATAATTTTTGGATTTACAAAACATTTATGTCGGGACTTTGGGTAGTTTTTATGTCAATTTCACAGTCATTATTTTACAATGCACAGAAGTGAAGTGTGCCATGGTAAATCGTATTGGGGCTCCATTGGTGTTGGCCTGGGCGGCATGGTGGTGCAGTGGTTAGCACTGTCGCCTCACAGCAAGACAGTGCCAGACCCTGCTTTGGCACGGGACCTTTCTGTGTGGAGTGTGCATGTTCTCCCTGTGCATGTGTGGGTTCTCTCCGGGTACTCCGGCTTCCCCCCACAGTCCAAAGACATGCAAGAGGGGACTAGGCTGATTGGATACTCTCAACTGACCTTAGGTATGACTTTGAGTGTTAATGGTTGTCTGTCTATATTTGTTGGCCCTGCGATGGACTGGCGACCTGTCAAGGGTGAACCCACCTCTCGCCTGTAGACGCTAGGATAGGCTCCAGCCCCCCCACCCCCCCCCACCCCTGCGACCCTTAACAGGAAAAAGCGGAAGACAATGGATGGATGGATGGTGTTGGCTTTTTTAAGTCTCTGTGTTCCACAAAGTTTGAGGTTTGACACAGAGTTTGTTGAGCGTCTCTTCTGAAACAGACCCTAGCATTGGTCCGTCAAGAAAAAATGCTGCCGAATATTGGTGATTGACCAATCAGAATCGAGTGTCCAAGACAGCCATGTTTTAGAGAACATAAAAACCTGCAATTTATTTTGAATAAAACTCTGAAGATATTGAGCTAGGCCGCTTAGAAACACTGTGTCTACTGAGATGAGATGAATAGACCGGATGACTAGATTGTTCTTTACCCACGGCCAAGCCAGCTTTATTCAAGACAGGACCTCTTCCAGATGGTGGTCCTCCCTTTCTGACCAGCACCACCGGTGATTCCCAGCTCTCTTCCAAGAGTCCATTAGCGAGGAGATATTTTATTGTTTTTAATAAACCTGCCAAAGAAGATGCAGATTTTTTGCAAAAATGTCTTCTTCTTTGGCTTTACTGGTTGATGTTTGGACTCCACAACAACATCAGCCATCTCCTCAGCTGACAGTCTATTAGGAACAGGCAGAGGAGTCAATACAGGAGCACAGGTGGACTCGGCAGCTGGGCTATCATAACTGGATTTCAGGAGGGCCAAAACGCCTTCGGTCTCATCTGTGTCATCTGCACCTTCAGCCTCATCTTCCAAATCTTCATCCTCATCCTCATCATCTGTAGCTCCAGTCTCATCTTCGTCATCCAAATCTTCAGCCTCATCCTCTTGGTCATTCAAATCTTCATCCTCATCCTCATCATCTGAAGCTTCAGTCTCATCTTGGTCATCCAAATCTTCATCCTCATCCTCATCATCTGAAGCTTCAGTCTCATCTTGCTCATCCAAATCTTCATCCTCATCCTCATCATCTGAAGCTTCAGTCTCATCTTGCTCATTCAAATCTTCATCCTCATCCTCTTGGTCATTCAAATCTTCATCCTCATCCTCATCATCTGTAGCGTCAGTCTCATCTTGGTCATCCAAATCTTCAGCCTCATCCTCATCATCTGTAGCGTCAGTCTCATCTTGGTCATTCAAATCTTCATCCTCATCCTCATCATCATCTTCATGTTCCAAATCTTCAGCCTCGTCCTCTTCGTCTGTAGCTTCAGCCTCATCTTGGTCATCCATATCTTCTGCCTCATCCTCTTTATTTGTTGCTTCAGCCTCATCTTCATCATCCGAACCTACAGCCTCATCGGCTTGATCCATACTCTCCTTCTTTTCATTAACATCCGAATCCTCATCATCTGTGGCAGACTCAGGACAGATCTGCATATAATAAAATGAGGTTTCCCCACTGAAAACAAAAAAACAAGAGAATGAATGAATCAGTCAGTCATTGAATAAGCCTGTCTTTTCTACTATTTTAGCTTTCCACCTAAACCTACTGATACTAAAGCACAGATACTTACTACCCCTCGATGTCCTTCTGGTCATGCAGGTGGGCCATTTTGATGAAGGAGTGCTTCTGAGCCTCTGCTGGAGTGATTCTTTTCTCTTGATCAATCTGAAAGATTTTCGTCAGGAGATTGACAAATGCTCTCCGATCCTCCAATTTGGCGGGATGTTCTGTTTCAAAGGGGAACTGAATTTGGACCAAAGAAGAAATAGCTTAGTTGATATGCATCTTTCCCTCAGCAGCAGCATCAACTGGTATTCAGTCACATCATAAACTTGATCACTTACGGATATCAGGTCCTCCAGGGAGTGTATACGGCGCTTCCATGTGTTCGTCTTCATATCAGTGTCATTCTCGTACTCCCACCTAGCCTATTGCAACACAAAATATATGTACAGATATGAGATATTTTCTCCCAAATGCTGTCCAAATGAACACTTCTAGAGGAAGCAGAACACGTTAAACCCCTCTGGGCACATGTTCCATTTACTCACACTGGCCCTCATTCATCGAACAAGCGAACAAACCAGCGAAAATATGAGTGGAGAACTCAGCGTATGACAGGACTCACGCGTGATTGACAAATCTGACACCTGTCCATGAACCACAAGTCCCCTCACGTCAAATCCAAATTTGCGTACGCAAACTCAGACCTGCTGTCAGATTTCATCGCAGAATACGCTCACGTTCATATTGATAAATGCCACAGCTTGCGTAGAAATGAACATATGCACGTCACGCCTTTTTTCGGCCGTATGCTGATAAATGAGGGCCACTCGTACTATTTTGCACAAAAAAATGCTTATAAGCACGGTGATTTTACACCTTATCTTATTTGTTTCTCAGCAGTGTTAAATAAACATACAAATTGGTTTTCAAAAGTTCTACATACCTTAAAGTCCCATTTAGAGTCGCTCCAGTGCTTGCTCTTTTTGAAGTACGATGAGGTGTGTAGGCCAGCATCGAGGAGATGATCAGGTGGCTTGCCCAACAGGTCAAGAATGCTTTTCATCTACAGAGGGGGTGGTAAAAACGTCAGCCTGCATCCTACATCACATGTCTAAGGTACATTTGTCTCTTGTGGTATGTCCGAGCCGTGGAAACTTACCGTCTGGTACTTGTCTTGTCCTCCCAATGGGTAGTTGCCGATGTACAGGCTCACCAGAACACATCCCAGACTCCACATATCGATGGCCTCATTGAAGGGCAGGCCCAGGATGATTTCAGGTGCTCTGTTGGTAGTGGACAAGTCATAGTGGAGTTAGTGAACAAGTTATATGCATGGAGGATTTGTACAACATCCAATAGATTAAAAGCAGACATTAAAGTCATGCTTGTGTAGATTTATCCTACCTGTGTGCCAGTGGCTGAAGGAGTGAACCCTGTTTTGGTGCTCTGGATGTTGTGAAGGCCAAGCCAAAATCAATGAGTTTCAGCTTGAAGGGCTGGTCTTTTTGGTTCACCAGCATGATATTGTCCATCTTCAGGTCAGAGTGGACGACTCCAATGCCTTTTAGGGCGTCAAGGGCTGTCAGCAACTACAGAACAGAGGAAGAACAGTTTAGGATATTGATAAATGTTTCTTAAATGTTACTCGGTTGTCTGAGCACATATCAGTGTGTGTCATAGAAGGATTAAAAGAATCTTTACCTGCTGCGTCACTGGCCGTATTTCACAGAGGTGAAATGGCTGGTATTCCTTTTCTTGCCAAAGGTCATGGAGTGTTCTGTCCAGTTTCTCATATACCAGCATAGTCAAGTCTTTTTTTTTAAAATCATCTATGAACCGGACGATGTTCTTCTTTTCTGCATTGAGCACGCTCACAGTTTTCATCATCGTTACCTGTAGTTAAGGATTGATAGAAACAACATGATGTAGAGACACAGCGAGACATCTGCCGTTCATCTTGCCCTAATCAACATCTTTCTATTTCTAAGAACGTTTTGAAGAAATTTTTATCCAGTCTTCAAGAAATGCATTCTGGGGGAAAAAATCCAAACCAACCAAGGAGGACCTACCTCTCTTTGACCTTCTCTCTGATTTCTCATGATTTTCATGGCCATCTCCTGTTTGGATCTTAGTTCAACACATCGAACTACACAGCCGTACATTCCTTCACCCAAGACGGAGACATCAGTGCAGTATCGTCCCTTGTCACTGTTTAGAGTCACGCTAGTTTTATCTTCCATCATTTGACCTGTGAATGGTGAGACAGAAGCAGTGACAAACATCAGAAAGTGAGCGACGATACAACCAGGGGAATTCCTTAAACACACACACCTAGATAAACTTGTGCCAGTTAAGTAGGTGGATGAGATCTGATTCAAAAACAAGTCAATGTCTTACATTCAAAAATGTAATATTCAATACAATGTAACCAAAACATATTCATTGGCTGGTGTAGTGCCTTTGAGTTTGACTACATAGAAATTCCCTTCAACATGATGAGTCAATTTGTTACTAAGACACTTCTATGCCTTGTTCAGTTTTCTTACCTTTGTTGTTGGTGGGTTTCTGTATCTTGGGAAGAAATACAGTTGTTCTCCAAACTGAAACTGATACCTCTTGAATGTTGTTCTCCTGAAGACTGAGTACAGTCGTCTTATGTCAATCAGAATTTCATTCAACATCAGAGACCTGTCAGTCATCTCAGTCAGGAACTCCAAGGATCAACGACTGAGATGACTGTCACTACACTGAAAAACATTACCGTAAATACGGCAAAATTTCAACAGCGCGGTATCATTTTTTTCTCAATTTTTCTCTACAGTACACGACTATAATAAGTTTTACAGTAATATACTGTTGTGGATGAAGGCATGTGTACTGTAGAAAAACAGTCCAATGCTGGCAATCGTAGCTGCCTGTATTTTACCTCAGTTTAACAGGGAAATGTCTTACAGTGTAGGATCAACAACTGACAAATGTATTTATTTATTTTTTTACAACTGACAAAGTTTCTTTTAATAATAATTTTACTTTATCTTATTGAATGATTTTGTTGTAGACCATGTTGTAATCAGGATAATGTATAGCTAGCCTGTGATTATTGAACGTATAACCGCTGCATGTCGCTTCTATTTCCATGTTGGGAGATATCTTTTCAAAAATCATAGGCTTGCTATGTATTATCCTGCTGAGAACGGCCCAGTCTAAGCAGCAGCAGCCTGTGCCAGAAAGCAGGTTTAGTAAAAACTCTTAAGTGCGTTAACCCTAAAATGAGAGAAAGTCTGGGTCTGTCAGTGTGAGTCACATTCATTTTGTCTTCTGTTGGAATAAAACTTCAAGTTAGTTTCCATACTCTGTGAGACAAACTACATAAAACACACTTCTTAACCAACATTGAATGTCAGTCTGTTGAGGATCTTAAATGAACTACCTGCTTTACATGGATATACAAATAAATGTTCATGCTCAAAGTATTTTCAGGTGATGATTTCTAAATCCACACTGTTAAAAAAACAAAAGTTGTTTTTACAGGAAAACACTGGCAGCTGTGGTTACCAGTGCATTCCTGTACAAAATACAGCACTATGGTGGATAACTTTACTGACAAAATATGTACATTATTTCCAGTAAATAAAAGTATGTCGAATCACATTAAAAGCAGTAAATTCTACCAGAAAAAGTGTTAATTTGCGCAAAGGTGTTGTAAATAAAGACACTATTTCCTGTATTTTGAAGTTGTAATAATTGCTTTTTATGCATCAATAAATGATAAAATCGACAGGGACATATCTAACTAAAAACTAATTTAAACTGGTAGAAAATCAGTAAAACTTTGCATTTTTAATTGAGCTGTTGTGTGATTTATACATGAAATCTATTCACAATATTCTCTGTACTTATGTTTAAGGAGTTAAATTTGTATGTAAAATTGACCTATAAACCTGTAAAATTGTTTCTACTGTTCCCACACAAAACCTACTTCAGTACCTCTTGAGAAAAGACAGGAAAATATGCAGTTTGGCACGTTGATTTTGTATAAAACTCTAGTTTTACAAAGAATTTTTTCTGAAAGTGCAAGAATTGAAACCTCCGCAAGTTACAAAATGGGTACAATGCTACTATAGAACTCTCCCATGTACATGAAAACACCTTACAAACATTGATAGTGCCTTTTGAAGCAAAGACAAATTGTGCTTTTGCACGGCAGTGAAAAACTTATTCCAAAGAAACAAGCCTTTTCATCATTTTTGATCGAACTGAACAACAAAGGAAATGCAAATAGCACATCCATATATTGAGGACTGACAGTTGTCATTTGGAACTTCCCCTGAAATAATGACTGGGACAGAGCAGGGCACTTGAAGAACTTGCATTGCAAGCGGTCGGGAACGGCACCACGACCGCAACGCAACAGCAATGCAGCAGTAAAACAGTGCAAACATAAAGCAAGTGGTGGTTGAAACCTTGGGTAGAGGAGGCAAAAAGCCTGCTGTAATGACACAGTACTTAAAATTAAGTTGTTTTTTCAATATAATTCAGTGGGCTAAGTAATTTAAAGTCTAAAAGAAAAGACATACAAGAGACAGGACTCGAACCTGAAGGGCTTAGAGATTGAACTGAGTGGGGAAATCAATGGGGAGAGAAAGGGATGTGACTCTGGGCTGTCAGGTTAGGGTGGAAACAATTTTTTTTTCCAAATGAATGGTTTTTTTTTTATGATTGCAGTTTATATTTGTTATATATGAAGAGGCCAAAGGACAACCTCTAAGGTTCACATTTATATATCCTCACTTTGCATTTTCTACATCAAACATGTTTAAAGCACAGCATAAACTTGTAAAGTGACTTATGTTTTTTGTATTTTTCAAAAGAACTAATGAAAACTTGAGGTTTGACGAAATGTGTGTCACCTTAACAATACTGTGTTGTTATGAGTATTACAGTATTTCTCAGTTTTTGGTCGTAATATTTGTAGATTCAAAAAACACATTTGATCATAATCACGTTGTTTTTGTAAATACTACAAATACATTCTGTTTCATAGTTTAAAAAACTTCACTGTGGTTTCAACAACATGTATATAATTTTTGGATTTAAGAAACATTTATGTCGGGACTTTAGATAGTTTTTATGTCAATTTCACAGTCATTTTTTTTACAATGCACAGAAGTGAAGTGTGCCATGGAAAATCGTATTGGGGCTCCATTGGTTTTGGCTCTGTTGAGGATCTTAAATGAAGTGGCTGCATTACATGTATATACATATAAATGTTCATGCTTGAATATTTTCAGGTGACGATTTCGAAATCCACAGACGTGAAGTGTAAGGAGACCTTTTTTTTTCCTGCGGTTGCCATGGTAAATCATATTGGGGCTCCATTGGTGTTGGCCTGGGCGACATGGTGGTGCAGTGGTTAGCACTGTGAGGAGAACTTTTTTTTTCCTGCGGTTGCCATGGTTAATCGTATTGGGGCTCCATTGGTGTTGGCCTGGGCGGCATGGTGGTGCAGTGGTTAGCACTGTGAGGAGAACTTTTTTTTTCCTGCGGTTGCCATGGTTAATCGTATTGGGGCTCCATTGGTGTTGGCCTGGGCGGCATGGTGGTACAGTGGTTAGCACTGTCGCCTCACAGCAAGAGAGTGCCAGACCCTGCTTTGGCACGGGACCTTTCTGTGTGGAGTGTGCATGTTCTCCCTGTGCATGTGTGGGTTCTCTCCAGGTACTCCGGCTTCCCCCCACAGTCCAAAGACATGCAAGAGGGGACTAGGCTGATTGGATACTCTCAACTGACCTTAGGTATGACTTTGAGTGTTAATGGTTGTCTGTCTATATTTGTTGGCCCTGCGATGGACTGGCGACCTGTCAAGGGTGAACCCACCTCTCGCCTGTAGACGCTAGGATAGGCTCCAGCCCCCCACCCCCCCCCCCACCCCTGCGACCCTTAACAGGAAAAAGCGGAAGACAATGGATGGATGGATGGTGTTGGCTTTTTTAAGTCTCTGTGTTCCACAAAGTTTGAGGTTTGACACAGAGTTTGTTGAGCGTCTGTTCTGAAACAGACCCTAGCATTGGTCCGTCAAGAAAAAATGCTGCCGAATATTGGTGATTGACCAATCAGAATCGAGTGTCCAAGACAGCCATGTTTTAGAGAACATAAAAACCTGCAATTTATTTTGAATAAAACTCTGAAGATATTGAGCTAGGCCGCTTAGAAACACTGTGTCTACTGAGATGAGATGAATAGACCGGATGACTAGATTGTTCTTTACCCACGGCCAAGCCAGCTTTATTCAAGACAGGACCTCTTCCAGATGGTGGTCCTCCCTTTCTGACCGGCACCACCGGTGATTCCCAGCTCTCTTCCAAGAGTCCATTAGCGAGGAGATATTTTATTGTTTTTAATAAACCTGCCAAAGAAGATGCAGATTTTTTGCAAAAATGTCTTCTTCTTTGGCTTTACTGGTTGATGTTTGGACTCCACAACAACATCAGCCATCTCCTCAGCTGACAGTCTATTAGGAACAGGCAGAGGAGTCAATACAGGAGCACAGGTGGACTCGGCAGCTGGGCTATCATAACTGGATTTCAGGAGGGCCAAAACGCCTTCGGTCTCATCTGTGTCATCTGCACCTTCAGCCTCATCTTCCAAATCTTCAGCCTCATCCTCATCATCTGTAGCTCCAGTCTCATCTTCGTCATCCAAATCTTCAGCCTCATCTTCTTGGTCATTCAAATCTTCATCCTCATCCTCATCATCTGAAGCTTCAGTCTCATCTTGCTCATCCAAATCTTCATCCTCATCCTCATCATCTGAAGCTTCAGTCTCATCTTGCTCATCCAAATCTTCATCCTCATCCTCATCATCTGAAGCTTCAGTCTCATCTTGCTCATTCAAATCTTCATCCTCATCCTCTTGGTCATTCAAATCTTCATCCTCATCCTCATCATCTGTAGCGTCAGTCTCATCTTGCTCATCCAAATCTTCAGCCTCATCCTCATCATCTGTAGCGTCAGTCTCATCTTGCTCATTCAAATCTTCATCCTCATCCTCATCATCATCTTCATGTTCCAAATCTTCAGCCTCGTCCTCTTCGTCTGTAGCTTCAGCCTCATCTTGGTCATCCATATCTTCTGCCTCATCCTCTTTATTTGTTGCTTCAGCCTCATCTTCATCATCCGAACCTACAGCCTCATCGGCTTGATCCATACTCTCCTTCTTTTCATTAACATCCAAATCCTCATCATCTGTGGCAGACTCAGGACAGATCTGCATATAATAAAATGAGGTTTCCCCACTGAAAACAAAAAAACAAGAGAATGAATGAATCAGTCAGTCATTGAATAAGCCTGTCTTTCTTCTATTTTAGCTTTCCACCTAAACCTACTGATACTAAAGCACAGATACTTACTACCCCTCGATGTCCTTCTGATCATGCAGGTGGGCCATTTTGATGAAGGAGTGCTTCTGAGCCTCTGCTGGAGTGATTCTTTTCTCTTGATCAATCTGAAAGATTTTCGTCAGGAGATTGACAAATGCTCTCCGATCCTCCAATTTGGCGGGATGTTCTGTTTCAAAGGGGAACTGAATTTGGACCAAAGAAGAAATAGCTTAGTTGATATGCATCTTTCCCTCAGCAGCAGCATCAACTGGTATTCAGTCACATCATGAACTTGATCACTTACGGATATCAGGTCCTCCAGGGAGTGTATACGGCGCTTCCATGTGTTCGTCTTCATATCAGTGTCATTCTCGTACTCCCACCTAGCCTATTGCAACACAAAATATATGTACAGATATGAGATATTTTCTCCCAAATGCTGTCCAAATGAACACTTCTAGAGGAAGCAGAACACGTTAAACCCCTCTGGGCACATGTTCCATTTACTCACACTGGCCCTCATTCATCGAACAAGCGAACAAACCAGCGAAAATATGAGTGGAGAACTCAGCGTATGACAGGACTCACGCGTGATTGACAAATCTGACACCTGTCCATGAACCACAAGTCCCCTCACGTCAAATCCAAATTTGCGTACGCAAACTCAGACCTGCTGTCAGATTTCATCGCAGAATACGCTCACGTTCATATTGATAAATGCCACAGCTTGCGTAGAAATGAACATTTGCACATGTCACGCCTTTTTTCGGCCGTATGCTGATAAATGAGGGCCACTCGTACTATTTTGCACAAAAAAATGCTTATAAGCACGGTGATTTTACACCTTATCTTATTTGTTTCTCAGCAGTGTTAAATAAACATACAAATTGGTTTTCAAAAGTTCTACATACCTTAAAGTCCCATTTAGAGTCGCTCCAGTGCTTGCTCTTTTTGAAGTACGATGAGGTGTGTAGGCCAGCATCGAGGAGATGATCAGGTGGCTTGCCCAACAGGTCAAGAATGCTTTTCATCTACAGAGGGGGTGGTAAAAACGTCAGCCTGCATCCTACATCACATGTCTAAGGTACATTTGTCTCTTGTGGTATGTCCGAGCCGTGGAAACTTACCGTCTGGTACTTGTCTTGTCCTCCCAATGGGTAGTTGCCGATGTACAGGCTCACCAGAACACATCCCAGACTCCACATATCGATGGCCTCATTGAAGGGCAGGCCCAGGATGATTTCAGGTGCTCTGTTGGTAGTGGACAAGTCATAGTGGAGTTAGTGAACAAGTTATATGCATGGAGGATTTGTACAACATCCAATAGATTAAAAGCAGACATTAAAGTCATGCTTGTGTAGATTTATCCTACCTGTGTGCCAGTGGCTGAAGGAGTGAACCCTGTTTTGGTGCTCTGGATGTTGTGAAGGCCAAGCCAAAATCAATGAGTTTCAGCTTGAAGGGCTGGTCTTTTTGGTTCACCAGCATGATATTGTCCATCTTCAGGTCAGAGTGGACGACTCCAATGCCTTTTAGGGCGTCAAGGGCTGTCAGCAACTACAGAACAGAGGAAGAACAGTTTAGGATATTGATAAATGTTTCTTAAATGTTACTCGGTTGTCTGAGCACATATCAGTGTGTGTCATAGAAGGATTAAAAGAATCTTTACCTGCTGCGTCACTGGCCGTATTTCACAGAGGTGAAATGGCTGGTATTCCTTTTCTTGCCAAAGGTCATGGAGTGTTCTGTCCAGTTTCTCATATACCAGCATAGTCAAGTCTTTTTTTTTAAAATCATCTATGAACCGGACGATGTTCTTCTTTTCTGCATTGAGCACGCTCACAGTTTTCATCATCGTTACCTGTAGTTAAGGATTGATAGAAACAACATGATGTAGAGACACAGCGAGACATCTGCCGTTCATCTTGCCCTAATCAACATCTTTCTATTTCTAAGAACGTTTTGAAGAAATTTTTATCCAGTCTTCAAGAAATGCATTCTGGGGGAAAAAATCCAAACCAACCAAGGAGGACCTACCTCTCTTTGACCTTCTCTCTGATTTCTCATGATTTTCATGGCCATCTCCTGTTTGGATCTTAGTTCAACACATCGAACTACACAGCCGTACATTCCTTCACCCAAGACGGAGACATCAGTGCAGTATCGTCCCTTGTCACTGTTTAGAGTCACGCTAGTTTTATCTTCCATCATTTGACCTGTGAATGGTGAGACAGAAGCAGTGACAAACATCAGAAAGTGAGCGACGATACAACCAGGGGAATTCCTTAAACACACACACCTAGATAAACTTGTGCCAGTTAAGTAGGTGGATGAGATCTGATTCAAAAACAAGTCAATGTCTTACATTCAAAAATGTAATATTCAATACAATGTAACCAAAACATATTCATTGGCTGGTGTAGTGCCTTTGAGTTTGACTACAGAGAAATTCCCTTCAACATGATGAGTCAATTTGTTACTAAGACACTTCTATGCCTTGTTCAGTTTTCTTACCTTTGTTGTTGGTGGGTTTCTGTATCTTGGGAAGAAATACAGTTGTTCTCCAAACTGAAACTGATACCTCTTGAATGTTGTTCTCCTGAAGACTGAGTACAGTCGTCTTATGTCAATCAGAATTTCATTCAACATCAGAGACCTGTCAGTCATCTCAGTCAGGAACTCCAAGGATCAACGACTGAGATGACTGTCACTACACTGAAAAACATTACCGTAAATACGGCAAAATTTCAACAGCGCGGTATCATTTTTTTCTCAATTTTTCTCTACAGTACACGACTATAATAAGTTTTACAGTAATATACTGTTGTGGATGAAGGCATGTGTACTGTAGAAAAACAGTCCAATGCTGGCAATCGTAGCTGCCTGTATTTTACCTCAGTTTAACAGGGAAATGTCTTACAGTGTAGGATCAACAACTGACAAATGTATTTATTTATTTTTTTACAACTGACAAAGTTTCTTTTAATAATAATTTTACTTTATCTTATTGAATGATTTTGTTGTAGACCATGTTGTAATCAGGATAATGTATAGCTAGCCTGTGATTATTGAACGTATAACCGCTGCATGTCGCTTCTATTTCCATGTTGGGAGATATCTTTTCAAAAATCATAGGCTTGCTATGTATTATCCTGCTGAGAACGGCCCAGTCTAAGCAGCAGCAGCCTGTGCCAGAAAGCAGGTTTAGTAAAAACTCTTAAGTGCGTTAACCCTAAAATGAGAGAAAGTCTGGGTCTGTCAGTGTGAGTCACATTCATTTTGTCTTCTGTTGGAATAAAACTTCAAGTTAGTTTCCATACTCTGTGAGACAAACTACATAAAACACACTTCTTAACCAACATTGAATGTCAGTCTGTTGAGGATCTTAAATGAACTACCTGCTTTACATGGATATACAAATAAATGTTCATGCTCAAAGTATTTTCAGGTGATGATTTCTAAATCCACACTGTTAAAAAAACAAAAGTTGTTTTTACAGGAAAACACTGGCAGCTGTGGTTACCAGTGCATTCCTGTACAAAATACAGCACTATGGTGGATAACTTTACTGACAAAATATGTACATTATTTCCAGTAAATAAAAGTATGTCGAATCACATTAAAAGCAGTAAATTCTACCAGAAAAAGTGTTAATTTGCGCAAAGGTGTTGTAAATAAAGACACTATTTCCTGTATTTTGAAGTTGTAATAATTGCTTTTTATGCATCAATAAATGATAAAATCGACAGGGACATATCTAACTAAAAACTAATTTAAACTGGTAGAAAATCAGTAAAACTTTGCATTTTTAATTGAGCTGTTGTGTGATTTATACATGAAATCTATTCACAATATTCTCTGTACTTATGTTTAAGGAGTTAAATTTGTATGTAAAATTGACCTATAAACCTGTAAAATTGTTTCTACTGTTCCCACACAAAACCTACTTCAGTACCTCTTGAGAAAAGACAGGAAAATATGCAGTTTGGCACGTTGATTTTGTATAAAACTCTAGTTTTACAAAGAATTTTTTCTGAAAGTGCAAGAATTGAAACCTCCGCAAGTTACAAAATGGGTACAATGCTACTATAGAACTCTCCCATGTACATGAAAACACCTTACAAACATTGATAGTGCCTTTTGAAGCAAAGACAAATTGTGCTTTTGCACGGCAGTGAAAAACTTATTCCAAAGAAACAAGCCTTTTCATCATTTTTGATCGAACTGAACAACAAAGGAAATGCAAATAGCACATCCATATATTGAGGACTGACAGTTGTCATTTGGAACTTCCCCTGAAATAATGACTGGGACAGAGCAGGGCACTTGAAGAACTTGCATTGCAAGCGGTCGGGAACGGCACCACGACCGCAACGCAACAGCAATGCAGCAGTAAAACAGTGCAAACATAAAGCAAGTGGTGGTTGAAACCTTGGGTAGAGGAGGCAAAAAGCCTGCTGTAATGACACAGTACTTAAAATTAAGTTGTTTTTTCAATATAATTCAGTGGGCTAAGTAATTTAAAGTCTAAAAGAAAAGACATACAAGAGACAGGACTCGAACCTGAAGGGCTTAGAGATTGAACTGAGTGGGGAAATCAATGGGGAGAGAAAGGGATGTGACTCTGGGCTGTCAGGTTAGGGTGGAAACAATTTTTTTTTCCAAATGAATGGTTTTTTTTTTATGATTGCAGTTTATATTTGTTATATATGAAGAGGCCAAAGGACAACCTCTAAGGTTCACATTTATATATCCTCACTTTGCATTTTCTACATCAAACATGTTTAAAGCACAGCATAAACTTGTAAAGTGACTTATGTTTTTTGTATTTTTCAAAAGAACTAATGAAAACTTGAGGTTTGACGAAATGTGTGTCACCTTAACAATACTGTGTTGTTATGAGTATTACAGTATTTCTCAGTTTTTGGTCGTAATATTTGTAGATTCAAAAAACACATTTGATCATAATCACGTTGTTTTTGTAAATACTACAAATACATTCTGTTTCATAGTTTAAAAAACTTCACTGTGGTTTCAACAACATGTATATAATTTTTGGATTTAAGAAACATTTATGTCGGGACTTTAGATAGTTTTTATGTCAATTTCACAGTCATTTTTTTTACAATGCACAGAAGTGAAGTGTGCCATGGAAAATCGTATTGGGGCTCCATTGGTTTTGGCTCTGTTGAGGATCTTAAATGAAGTGGCTGCATTACATGTATATACATATAAATGTTCATGCTTGAATATTTTCAGGTGACGATTTCGAAATCCACAGACGTGAAGTGTAAGGAGACCTTTTTTTTTCCTGCGGTTGCCATGGTAAATCATATTGGGGCTCCATTGGTGTTGGCCTGGGCGACATGGTGGTGCAGTGGTTAGCACTGTGAGGAGAACTTTTTTTTTCCTGCGGTTGCCATGGTTAATCGTATTGGGGCTCCATTGGTGTTGGCCTGGGCGGCATGGTGGTGCAGTGGTTAGCACTGTGAGGAGAACTTTTTTTTTCCTGCGGTTGCCATGGTTAATCGTATTGGGGCTCCATTGGTGTTGGCCTGGGCGGCATGGTGGTACAGTGGTTAGCACTGTCGCCTCACAGCAAGAGAGTGCCAGACCCTGCTTTGGCACGGGACCTTTCTGTGTGGAGTGTGCATGTTCTCCCTGTGCATGTGTGGGTTCTCTCCAGGTACTCCGGCTTCCCCCCACAGTCCAAAGACATGCAAGAGGGGACTAGGCTGATTGGATACTCTCAACTGACCTTAGGTATGACTTTGAGTGTTAATGGTTGTCTGTCTATATTTGTTGGCCCTGCGATGGACTGGCGACCTGTCAAGGGTGAACCCACCTCTCGCCTGTAGACGCTAGGATAGGCTCCAGCCCCCCACCCCCCCCCCCCACCCCTGCGACCCTTAACAGGAAAAAGCGGAAGACAATGGATGGATGGATGGTGTTGGCTTTTTTAAGTCTCTGTGTTCCACAAAGTTTGAGGTTTGACACAGAGTTTGTTGAGCGTCTGTTCTGAAACAGACCCTAGCATTGGTCCGTCAAGAAAAAATGCTGCCGAATATTGGTGATTGACCAATCAGAATCGAGTGTCCAAGACAGCCATGTTTTAGAGAACATAAAAACCTGCAATTTATTTTGAATAAAACTCTGAAGATATTGAGCTAGGCCGCTTAGAAACACTGTGTCTACTGAGATGAGATGAATAGACCGGATGACTAGATTGTTCTTTACCCACGGCCAAGCCAGCTTTATTCAAGACAGGACCTCTTCCAGATGGTGGTCCTCCCTTTCTGACCGGCACCACCGGTGATTCCCAGCTCTCTTCCAAGAGTCCATTAGCGAGGAGATATTTTATTGTTTTTAATAAACCTGCCAAAGAAGATGCAGATTTTTTGCAAAAATGTCTTCTTCTTTGGCTTTACTGGTTGATGTTTGGACTCCACAACAACATCAGCCATCTCCTCAGCTGACAGTCTATTAGGAACAGGCAGAGGAGTCAATACAGGAGCACAGGTGGACTCGGCAGCTGGGCTATCATAACTGGATTTCAGGAGGGCCAAAACGCCTTCGGTCTCATCTGTGTCATCTGCACCTTCAGCCTCATCTTCCAAATCTTCAGCCTCATCCTCATCATCTGTAGCTCCAGTCTCATCTTCGTCATCCAAATCTTCAGCCTCATCTTCTTGGTCATTCAAATCTTCATCCTCATCCTCATCATCTGAAGCTTCAGTCTCATCTTGCTCATCCAAATCTTCATCCTCATCCTCATCATCTGAAGCTTCAGTCTCATCTTGCTCATCCAAATCTTCATCCTCATCCTCATCATCTGAAGCTTCAGTCTCATCTTGCTCATTCAAATCTTCATCCTCATCCTCTTGGTCATTCAAATCTTCATCCTCATCCTCATCATCTGTAGCGTCAGTCTCATCTTGCTCATCCAAATCTTCAGCCTCATCCTCATCATCTGTAGCGTCAGTCTCATCTTGCTCATTCAAATCTTCATCCTCATCCTCATCATCATCTTCATGTTCCAAATCTTCAGCCTCGTCCTCTTCGTCTGTAGCTTCAGCCTCATCTTGGTCATCCATATCTTCTGCCTCATCCTCTTTATTTGTTGCTTCAGCCTCATCTTCATCATCCGAACCTACAGCCTCATCGGCTTGATCCATACTCTCCTTCTTTTCATTAACATCCAAATCCTCATCATCTGTGGCAGACTCAGGACAGATCTGCATATAATAAAATGAGGTTTCCCCACTGAAAACAAAAAAACAAGAGAATGAATGAATCAGTCAGTCATTGAATAAGCCTGTCTTTCTTCTATTTTAGCTTTCCACCTAAACCTACTGATACTAAAGCACAGATACTTACTACCCCTCGATGTCCTTCTGATCATGCAGGTGGGCCATTTTGATGAAGGAGTGCTTCTGAGCCTCTGCTGGAGTGATTCTTTTCTCTTGATCAATCTGAAAGATTTTCGTCAGGAGATTGACAAATGCTCTCCGATCCTCCAATTTGGCGGGATGTTCTGTTTCAAAGGGGAACTGAATTTGGACCAAAGAAGAAATAGCTTAGTTGATATGCATCTTTCCCTCAGCAGCAGCATCAACTGGTATTCAGTCACATCATGAACTTGATCACTTACGGATATCAGGTCCTCCAGGGAGTGTATACGGCGCTTCCATGTGTTCGTCTTCATATCAGTGTCATTCTCGTACTCCCACCTAGCCTATTGCAACACAAAATATATGTACAGATATGAGATATTTTCTCCCAAATGCTGTCCAAATGAACACTTCTAGAGGAAGCAGAACACGTTAAACCCCTCTGGGCACATGTTCCATTTACTCACACTGGCCCTCATTCATCGAACAAGCGAACAAACCAGCGAAAATATGAGTGGAGAACTCAGCGTATGACAGGACTCACGCGTGATTGACAAATCTGACACCTGTCCATGAACCACAAGTCCCCTCACGTCAAATCCAAATTTGCGTACGCAAACTCAGACCTGCTGTCAGATTTCATCGCAGAATACGCTCACGTTCATATTGATAAATGCCACAGCTTGCGTAGAAATGAACATTTGCACATGTCACGCCTTTTTTCGGCCGTATGCTGATAAATGAGGGCCACTCGTACTATTTTGCACAAAAAAATGCTTATAAGCACGGTGATTTTACACCTTATCTTATTTGTTTCTCAGCAGTGTTAAATAAACATACAAATTGGTTTTCAAAAGTTCTACATACCTTAAAGTCCCATTTAGAGTCGCTCCAGTGCTTGCTCTTTTTGAAGTACGATGAGGTGTGTAGGCCAGCATCGAGGAGATGATCAGGTGGCTTGCCCAACAGGTCAAGAATGCTTTTCATCTACAGAGGGGGTGGTAAAAACGTCAGCCTGCATCCTACATCACATGTCTAAGGTACATTTGTCTCTTGTGGTATGTCCGAGCCGTGGAAACTTACCGTCTGGTACTTGTCTTGTCCTCCCAATGGGTAGTTGCCGATGTACAGGCTCACCAGAACACATCCCAGACTCCACATATCGATGGCCTCATTGAAGGGCAGGCCCAGGATGATTTCAGGTGCTCTGTTGGTAGTGGACAAGTCATAGTGGAGTTAGTGAACAAGTTATATGCATGGAGGATTTGTACAACATCCAATAGATTAAAAGCAGACATTAAAGTCATGCTTGTGTAGATTTATCCTACCTGTGTGCCAGTGGCTGAAGGAGTGAACCCTGTTTTGGTGCTCTGGATGTTGTGAAGGCCAAGCCAAAATCAATGAGTTTCAGCTTGAAGGGCTGGTCTTTTTGGTTCACCAGCATGATATTGTCCATCTTCAGGTCAGAGTGGACGACTCCAATGCCTTTTAGGGCGTCAAGGGCTGTCAGCAACTACAGAACAGAGGAAGAACAGTTTAGGATATTGATAAATGTTTCTTAAATGTTACTCGGTTGTCTGAGCACATATCAGTGTGTGTCATAGAAGGATTAAAAGAATCTTTACCTGCTGCGTCACTGGCCGTATTTCACAGAGGTGAAATGGCTGGTATTCCTTTTCTTGCCAAAGGTCATGGAGTGTTCTGTCCAGTTTCTCATATACCAGCATAGTCAAGTCTTTTTTTTTAAAATCATCTATGAACCGGACGATGTTCTTCTTTTCTGCATTGAGCACGCTCACAGTTTTCATCATCGTTACCTGTAGTTAAGGATTGATAGAAACAACATGATGTAGAGACACAGCGAGACATCTGCCGTTCATCTTGCCCTAATCAACATCTTTCTATTTCTAAGAACGTTTTGAAGAAATTTTTATCCAGTCTTCAAGAAATGCATTCTGGGGGAAAAAATCCAAACCAACCAAGGAGGACCTACCTCTCTTTGACCTTCTCTCTGATTTCTCATGATTTTCATGGCCATCTCCTGTTTGGATCTTAGTTCAACACATCGAACTACACAGCCGTACATTCCTTCACCCAAGACGGAGACATCAGTGCAGTATCGTCCCTTGTCACTGTTTAGAGTCACGCTAGTTTTATCTTCCATCATTTGACCTGTGAATGGTGAGACAGAAGCAGTGACAAACATCAGAAAGTGAGCGACGATACAACCAGGGGAATTCCTTAAACACACACACCTAGATAAACTTGTGCCAGTTAAGTAGGTGGATGAGATCTGATTCAAAAACAAGTCAATGTCTTACATTCAAAAATGTAATATTCAATACAATGTAACCAAAACATATTCATTGGCTGGTGTAGTGCCTTTGAGTTTGACTACAGAGAAATTCCCTTCAACATGATGAGTCAATTTGTTACTAAGACACTTCTATGCCTTGTTCAGTTTTCTTACCTTTGTTGTTGGTGGGTTTCTGTATCTTGGGAAGAAATACAGTTGTTCTCCAAACTGAAACTGATACCTCTTGAATGTTGTTCTCCTGAAGACTGAGTACAGTCGTCTTATGTCAATCAGAATTTCATTCAACATCAGAGACCTGTCAGTCATCTCAGTCAGGAACTCCAAGGATCAACGACTGAGATGACTGTCACTACACTGAAAAACATTACCGTAAATACGGCAAAATTTCAACAGCGCGGTATCATTTTTTTCTCAATTTTTCTCTACAGTACACGACTATAATAAGTTTTACAGTAATATACTGTTGTGGATGAAGGCATGTGTACTGTAGAAAAACAGTCCAATGCTGGCAATCGTAGCTGCCTGTATTTTACCTCAGTTTAACAGGGAAATGTCTTACAGTGTAGGATCAACAACTGACAAATGTATTTATTTATTTTTTTACAACTGACAAAGTTTCTTTTAATAATAATTTTACTTTATCTTATTGAATGATTTTGTTGTAGACCATGTTGTAATCAGGATAATGTATAGCTAGCCTGTGATTATTGAACGTATAACCGCTGCATGTCGCTTCTATTTCCATGTTGGGAGATATCTTTTCAAAAATCATAGGCTTGCTATGTATTATCCTGCTGAGAACGGCCCAGTCTAAGCAGCAGCAGCCTGTGCCAGAAAGCAGGTTTAGTAAAAACTCTTAAGTGCGTTAACCCTAAAATGAGAGAAAGTCTGGGTCTGTCAGTGTGAGTCACATTCATTTTGTCTTCTGTTGGAATAAAACTTCAAGTTAGTTTCCATACTCTGTGAGACAAACTACATAAAACACACTTCTTAACCAACATTGAATGTCAGTCTGTTGAGGATCTTAAATGAACTACCTGCTTTACATGGATATACAAATAAATGTTCATGCTCAAAGTATTTTCAGGTGATGATTTCTAAATCCACACTGTTAAAAAAACAAAAGTTGTTTTTACAGGAAAACACTGGCAGCTGTGGTTACCAGTGCATTCCTGTACAAAATACAGCACTATGGTGGATAACTTTACTGACAAAATATGTACATTATTTCCAGTAAATAAAAGTATGTCGAATCACATTAAAAGCAGTAAATTCTACCAGAAAAAGTGTTAATTTGCGCAAAGGTGTTGTAAATAAAGACACTATTTCCTGTATTTTGAAGTTGTAATAATTGCTTTTTATGCATCAATAAATGATAAAATCGACAGGGACATATCTAACTAAAAACTAATTTAAACTGGTAGAAAATCAGTAAAACTTTGCATTTTTAATTGAGCTGTTGTGTGATTTATACATGAAATCTATTCACAATATTCTCTGTACTTATGTTTAAGGAGTTAAATTTGTATGTAAAATTGACCTATAAACCTGTAAAATTGTTTCTACTGTTCCCACACAAAACCTACTTCAGTACCTCTTGAGAAAAGACAGGAAAATATGCAGTTTGGCACGTTGATTTTGTATAAAACTCTAGTTTTACAAAGAATTTTTTCTGAAAGTGCAAGAATTGAAACCTCCGCAAGTTACAAAATGGGTACAATGCTACTATAGAACTCTCCCATGTACATGAAAACACCTTACAAACATTGATAGTGCCTTTTGAAGCAAAGACAAATTGTGCTTTTGCACGGCAGTGAAAAACTTATTCCAAAGAAACAAGCCTTTTCATCATTTTTGATCGAACTGAACAACAAAGGAAATGCAAATAGCACATCCATATATTGAGGACTGACAGTTGTCATTTGGAACTTCCCCTGAAATAATGACTGGGACAGAGCAGGGCACTTGAAGAACTTGCATTGCAAGCGGTCGGGAACGGCACCACGACCGCAACGCAACAGCAATGCAGCAGTAAAACAGTGCAAACATAAAGCAAGTGGTGGTTGAAACCTTGGGTAGAGGAGGCAAAAAGCCTGCTGTAATGACACAGTACTTAAAATTAAGTTGTTTTTTCAATATAATTCAGTGGGCTAAGTAATTTAAAGTCTAAAAGAAAAGACATACAAGAGACAGGACTCGAACCTGAAGGGCTTAGAGATTGAACTGAGTGGGGAAATCAATGGGGAGAGAAAGGGATGTGACTCTGGGCTGTCAGGTTAGGGTGGAAACAATTTTTTTTTCCAAATGAATGGTTTTTTTTTTATGATTGCAGTTTATATTTGTTATATATGAAGAGGCCAAAGGACAACCTCTAAGGTTCACATTTATATATCCTCACTTTGCATTTTCTACATCAAACATGTTTAAAGCACAGCATAAACTTGTAAAGTGACTTATGTTTTTTGTATTTTTCAAAAGAACTAATGAAAACTTGAGGTTTGACGAAATGTGTGTCACCTTAACAATACTGTGTTGTTATGAGTATTACAGTATTTCTCAGTTTTTGGTCGTAATATTTGTAGATTCAAAAAACACATTTGATCATAATCACGTTGTTTTTGTAAATACTACAAATACATTCTGTTTCATAGTTTAAAAAACTTCACTGTGGTTTCAACAACATGTATATAATTTTTGGATTTAAGAAACATTTATGTCGGGACTTTAGATAGTTTTTATGTCAATTTCACAGTCATTTTTTTTACAATGCACAGAAGTGAAGTGTGCCATGGAAAATCGTATTGGGGCTCCATTGGTTTTGGCTCTGTTGAGGATCTTAAATGAAGTGGCTGCATTACATGTATATACATATAAATGTTCATGCTTGAATATTTTCAGGTGACGATTTCGAAATCCACAGACGTGAAGTGTAAGGAGACCTTTTTTTTTCCTGCGGTTGCCATGGTAAATCATATTGGGGCTCCATTGGTGTTGGCCTGGGCGACATGGTGGTGCAGTGGTTAGCACTGTGAGGAGAACTTTTTTTTTCCTGCGGTTGCCATGGTTAATCGTATTGGGGCTCCATTGGTGTTGGCCTGGGCGGCATGGTGGTGCAGTGGTTAGCACTGTGAGGAGAACTTTTTTTTTCCTGCGGTTGCCATGGTTAATCGTATTGGGGCTCCATTGGTGTTGGCCTGGGCGGCATGGTGGTGCAGTGGTTAGCACTGTCGCCTCACAGCAAGAGAGTGCCAGACCCTGCTTTGGCACGGGACCTTTCTGTGTGGAGTTTGCATGTTCTCCCTGTGCATGTGTGGGTTCTCTCCGGGTACTCCGGCTTCCCCCCACAGTCCAAAGACATGCAAGAGGGGACTAGGCTGATTGGATACTCTCAACTGACCTTAGGTATGACTTTGAGTGTTAATGGTTGTCTGTCTATATTTGTTGGCCCTGTGATGGACTGGCGAACTGTCAAGGGTGAACCCACCTCTCGCCTGTAGACGCTCGGATAGGCTCCAGCCCCCCACCCCCCCCCCCCCACCCCTGCGACCCTTAACAGGAAAAAGCGGAAGACAATGGATGGATGGATGGTGTTGGCTTTTTTAAGTCTCTGTGTTCCACAAAGTTCGAGGTTTGACACAGAGTTTGTTGAGCGTCTGTTCTGAAACAGACCCTAGCATTGGTCCGTCAAGAAAAAATGCTGCCGAATATTGGTGATTGACCAATCAGAATCGAGTGTCCAAGACAGCCATGTTTTAGAGAACATAAAAACCTGCAATTTATTTTGAATAAAACTCTGAAGATATTGAGCTAGGCCGCTTAGAAACACTGTGTCTACTGAGATGAGATGAATAGACCGGATGACTAGATTGTTCTTTACCCACGGCCAAGCCAGCTTTATTCAAGACAGGACCTCTTCCAGATGGTGGTCCTCCCTTTCTGACCGGCACCACCGGTGATTCCCAGCTCTCTTCCAAGAGTCCATTAGCGAGGAGATATTTTATTGTTTTTAATAAACCTGCCAAAGAAGATGCAGATTTTTTGCAAAAATGTCTTCTTCTTTGGCTTTACTGGTTGATGTTTGGACTCCACAACAACATCAGCCATCTCCTCAGCTGACAGTCTAGTAGGAACAGGCAGAGGAGTCAATACAGGAGCACAGGTGGACTCGGCAGCTGGGCTATCATAACTGGATTTCAGGAGGGCCAAAACGCCTTCGGTCTCATCTGTGTCATCTGCACCTTCAGCCTCATCTTCCAAATCTTCAGCCTCATCCTCATCATCTGTAGCTCCAGTCTCATCTTCGTCATCCAAATCTTCAGCCTCATCTTCTTGGTCATTCAAATCTTCATCCTCATCCTCATCATCTGAAGCTTCAGTCTCATCTTGCTCATCCAAATCTTCATCCTCATCCTCATCATCTGAAGCTTCAGTCTCATCTTGCTCATTCAAATCTTCATCCTCATCCTCTTGGTCATTCAAATCTTCATCCTCATCCTCATCATCTGTAGCGTCAGTCTCATCTTGCTCATCCAAATCTTCAGCCTCATCCTCATCATCTGTAGCGTCAGTCTCATCTTGGTCATTCAAATCTTCATCCTCATCCTCATCATCATCTTCATGTTCCAAATCTTCAGCCTCGTCCTCTTCGTCTGTAGCTTCAGCCTCATCTTGGTCATCCATATCTTCTGCCTCATCCTCTTTATTTGTTGCTTCAGCCTCATCTTCATCATCCGAACCTACAGCCTCATCGGCTTGATCCATACTCTCCTTCTTTTCATTAACATCCGAATCCTCATCATCTGTGGCAGACTCAGGACAGATCTGCATGTAATAAAATGAGGTTTCCCCACTGAAAACAAAAAAACAAGAGAATGAATGAATCAGTCAGTCATTGAATAAGCCTGTCTTTTCTTCTATTTTAGCTTTCCACCTAAACCTACTGATACTAAAGCACAGATACTTACTACCCCTCGATGTCCTTCTGGTCATGCAGGTGGGCCATTTTGATGAAGGAGTGCTTCTGAGCCTCTGCTGGAGTGATTCTTTTCTCTTGATCAATCTGAAAGATTTTCGTCAGGAGATTGACAAATGCTCTCCGATCCTCCAATTTGGCGGGATGTTCTGTTTCAAAGGGGAACTGAATTTGGACCAAAGAAGAAATAGCTTAGTTGATATGCATCTTTCCCTCAGCAGCAGCATCAACTGGTATTCAGTCACATCATAAACTTGATCACTTACGGATATCAGGTCCTCCAGGGAGTGTATACGGCGCTTCCATGTGTTCGTCTTGATATCAGTGTCATTCTCGTACTCCCACCTAGCCTATTGCAACACAAAATATATGTACAGATATGAGATATTTTCTCCCAAATGCTGTCCAAATGAACACTTCTAGAGGAAGCAGAACACGTTAAACCCCTCTGGGCACATGTTCCATTTACTCACACTGGCCCTCATTCATCGAACAAGCGAACAAACCAGCGAAAATATGAGTGGAGAACTCAGCGTATGACAGGACTCACGCGTGATTGACAAATCTGACACCTGTCCATGAACCACAAGTCCCCTCACGTCAAATCCAAATTTGCGTACGCAAACTCAGACCTGCTGTCAGATTTCATCGCAGAATACGCTCACGTTCATATTGATAAATGCCACAGCTTGCGTAGAAATGAACATTTGCACATGTCACGCCTTTTTTCGGCCGTATGCTGATAAATGAGGGCCACTCGTACTATTTTGCACAAAAAAATGCTTATAAGCACGGTGATTTTACACCTTATCTTATTTGTTTCTCAGCAGTGTTAAATAAACATACAAATTGGTTTTCAAAAGTTCTACATACCTTAAAGTCCCATTTAGAGTCGCTCCAGTGCTTGCTCTTTTTGAAGTACGATGAGGTGTGTAGGCCAGCATCGAGGAGATGATCAGGTGGCTTGCCCAACAGGTCAAGAATGCTTTTCATCTAGAGAGGGGGTGGTAAAAACGTCAGCCTGCATCCTACATCACATGTCTAAGGTACATTTGTCTCTTGTGGTATGTCCGAGCCGTGGAAACTTACCGTCTGGTACTTGTCTTGTCCTCCCAATGGGTAGTTGCCGATGTACAGGCTCACCAGAACACATCCCAGACTCCACATATCGATGGCCTCATTGAAGGGCAGGCCCAGGATGATTTCAGGTGCTCTGTTGGTAGTGGACAAGTCATAGTGGAGTTAGTGAACAAGTTATATGCATGGAGGATTTGTACAACATCCAATAGATTAAAAGCAGACGTTAAAGTCATGCTTGTGTAGATTTATCCTACCTGTGTGCCAGTGGCTGAAGGAGTGAACCCTGTTTTGGTGCTCTGGATGTTGTGAAGGCCAAGCCAAAATCAATGAGTTTCAGCTTGAAGGGCTGGTCTTTTTGGTTCACCAGCATGATATTGTCCATCTTCAGGTCAGAGTGGACGACTCCAATGCCTTTTAGGGCGTCAAGGGCTGTCAGCAACTACAGAACAGAGGAAGAACAGTTTAGGATATTGATAAATGTTTCTTAAATGTTACTCGGTTGTCTGAGCACATATCAGTGTGTGTCATAGAAGGATTAAAAGAATCTTTACCTGCTGCGTCACTGGCCGTATTTCACAGAGGTGAAATGGCTGGTATTCCTTTTCTTGCCAAAGGTCATGGAGTGTTCTGTCCAGTTTCTCATATACCAGCATAGTCAAGTCTTTTTTTTTAAAATCATCTATGAACCGGACGATGTTCTTCTTTTCTGCATTGAGCACGCTCACAGTTTTCATCATCGTTACCTGTAGTTAAGGATTGATAGAAACAACATGATGTAGAGACACAGCGAGACATCTGCCGTTCATCTTGCCCTAATCAACATCTTTCTATTTCTAAGAACGTTTTGAAGAAATTTTTATCCAGTCTTCAAGAAATGCATTCTGGGGGAAAAAATCCAAACCAACCAAGGAGGACCTACCTCTCTTTGACCTTCTCTCTGATTTCTCATGATTTTCATGGCCATCTCCTGTTTGGATCTTAGTTCAACACATCGAACTACACAGCCGTACATTCCTTCACCCAAGACGGAGACATCAGTGCAGTATCGTCCCTTGTCACTGTTTAGAGTCACGCTAGTTTTATCTTCCATCATTTGACCTGTGAATGGTGAGACAGAAGCAGTGACAAACATCAGAAAGTGAGCGACGATACAACCAGGGGAATTCCTTAAACACACACACCTAGATAAACTTGTGCCAGTTAAGTAGGTGGATGAGATCTGATTCAAAAACAAGTCAATGTCTTACATTCAAAAATGTAATATTCAATACAATGTAACCAAAACATATTCATTGGCTGGTGTAGTGCCTTTGAGTTTGACTACAGAGAAATTCCCTTCAACATGATGAGTCAATTTGTTACTAAGACACTTCTATGCCTTGTTCAGTTTTCTTACCTTTGTTGTTGGTGGGTTTCTGTATCTTGGGAAGAAATACAGTTGTTCTCCAAACTGAAACTGATACCTCTTGAATGTTGTTCTCCTGAAGACTGAGTACAGTCGTCTTATGTCAATCAGAATTTCATTCAACATCAGAGACCTGTCAGTCATCTCAGTCAGGAACTCCAAGGATCAACGACTGAGATGACTGTCACTACACTGAAAAACATTACCGTAAATACGGCAAAATTTCAACAGCGCGGTATCATTTTTTTCTCAATTTTTCTCTACAGTACACGACTATAATAAGTTTTACAGTAATATACTGTTGTGGATGAAGGCATGTGTACTGTAGAAAAACAGTCCAATGCTGGCAATCGTAGCTGCCTGTATTTTACCTCAGTTTAACAGGGAAATGTCTTACAGTGTAGGATCAACAACTGACAAATGTATTTATTTATTTTTTTACAACTGACAAAGTTTCTTTTAATAATAATTTTACTTTATCTTATTGAATGATTTTGTTGTAGACCATGTTGTAATCAGGATAATGTATAGCTAGCCTGTGATTATTGAACGTATAACCGCTGCATGTCGCTTCTATTTCCATGTTGGGAGATATCTTTTCAATAATCATAGGCTTGCTATGTATTATCCTGCTGAGAACGGCCCAGTCTAAGCAGCAGCAGCCTGTGCCAGAAAGCAGGTTTAGTAAAAACTCTTAAGTGCGTTAACCCTAAAATGAGAGAAAGTCTGGGTCTGTCAGTGTGAGTCACATTCATTTTGTCTTCTGTTGGAATAAAACTTCAAGTTAGTTTCCATACTCTGTGAGACAAACTACATAAAACACACTTCTTCACCAACATTGAATGTCAGTCTGTTGAGGATCTTAAATGAACTACCTGCTTTACATGGATATACAAATAAATGTTCATGCTCAAAGTATTTTCAGGTGATGATTTCTAAATCCACACTGTTAAAAAAACAAAAGTTGTTTTTACAGGAAAACACTGGCAGCTGTGGTTACCAGTGCATTCCTGTACAAAATACAGCACTATGGTGGATAACTTTACTGACAAAATATGTACATTATTTCCAGTAAATAAAAGTATGTCGAATCACATTAAAAGCAGTAAATTCTACCAGAAAAAGTGTTAATTTGCGCAAAGGTGTTGTAAATAAAGACACTATTTCCTGTATTTTGAAGTTGTAATAATTGCTTTTTATGCATCAATAAATGATAAAATCGACAGGGACATATCTAACTAAAAACTAATTTAAACTGGTAGAAAATCAGTAAAACTTTGCATTTTTAATTGAGCTGTTGTGTGATTTATACATGAAATCTATTCACAATATTCTCTGTACTTATGTTTAAGGAGTTAAATTTGTATGTAAAATTGACCTATAAACCTGTAAAATTGTTTCTACTGTTCCCACACAAAACCTACTTCAGTACCTCTTGAGAAAAGACAGGAAAATATGCAGTTTGGCACGTTGATTTTGTATAAAACTCTAGTTTTACAAAGAATTTTTTCTGAAAGTGCAAGAATTGAAACCTCCGCAAGTTACAAAATGGGTACAATGCTACTATAGAACTCTCCCATGTACATGAAAACACCTTACAAACATTGATAGTGCCTTTTGAAGCAAAGACAAATTGTGCTTTTGCACGGCAGTGAAAAACTTATTCCAAAGAAACAAGCCTTTTCATCATTTTTGATCGAACTGAACAACAAAGGAAATGCAAATAGCACATCCATATATTGAGGACTGACAGTTGTCATTTGGAACTTCCCCTGAAATAATGACTGGGACAGAGCAGGGCACTTGAAGAACTTGCATTGCAAGCGGTCGGGAACGGCACCACGACCGCAACGCAACAGCAATGCAGCAGTAAAACAGTGCAAACATAAAGCAAGTGGTGGTTGAAACCTTGGGTAGAGGAGGCAAAAAGCCTGCTGTAATGACACAGTACTTAAAATTAAGTTGTTTTTTCAATATAATTCAGTGGGCTAAGTAATTTAAAGTCTAAAAGAAAAGACATACAAGAGACAGGACTCGAACCTGAAGGGCTTAGAGATTGAACTGAGTGGGGAAATCAATGGGGAGAGAAAGGGATGTGACTCTGGGCTGTCAGGTTAGGGTGGAAACAATTTTTTTTTCCAAATGAATGGTTTTTTTTTTATGATTGCAGTTTATATTTGTTATATATGAAGAGGCCAAAGGACAACCTCTAAGGTTCACATTTATATATCCTCACTTTGCATTTTCTACATCAAACATGTTTAAAGCACAGCATAAACTTGTAAAGTGACTTATATTTTTTGTATTTTTCAAAAGAACTAATGAAAATTTGAGGTTTGACGAAATGTGTGTCACCTTAACAATATTGTGTTGTTATGAGTATTACAGTATTTCTCAGTTTTTGGTAGTAATATTTGTAGATTCACAAACACATTTGATCATAATCACATGTTGTTTTTGTAAATACTACAAATACATTCTGTTTCATAGTTTAAAAAACTTCACTGTGGTTTCAACAACATGTATATAATTTTGGGATTTACAAAACATTTATGTCGGGACTTTAGGTAGTTTTCATGTCAATTTCACAGTCATTTTTTTTACAATGCACAGAAGTGAAGTGTGCCATGGTAAATCGTATTGGGGCTCCATTGGTTTTGGCTCTGTTGAGGATCTTAAATGAAGTGGCTGCATTACATGTATATACATATAAATGTTCATGCTTGAATATTTTCAGGTGACGATTTCGAAATCCACAGACGTGAAGTGTAAGGAGACCTTTTTTTTTCCTGCGGTTGCCATGGTAAATCATATTGGGGCTCCATTGGTGTTGGCCTGGGCGACATGGTGGTGCAGTGGTTAGCACTGTGAGGAGAACTTTTTTTTTCCTGCGGTTGCCATGGTTAATCGTATTGGGGCTCCATTGGTGTTGGCCTGGGCGGCATGGTGGTGCAGTGGTTAGCACTGTCGCCTCACAGCAAGAGAGTGCCAGACCCTGCTTTGGCACGGGACCTTTCTGTGTGGAGTTTGCATGTTCTCCCTGTGCATGTGTGGGTTCTCTCCGGGTACTCCGGCTTCCCCCCACAGTCCAAAGACATGCAAGAGGGGACTAGGCTGATTGGATACTCTCAACTGACCTTAGGTATGACTTTGAGTGTTAATGGTTGTCTGTCTATATTTGTTGGCCCTGCGATGGACTGGCGACCTGTCAAGGGTGAACCCACCTCTCGCCTGTAGACGCTAGGATAGGCTCCAGCCCCCCCACCCCGCCCCCACCCCTGCGACCCTTAACAGGAAAAAGCGGAAGACAATGGATGGATGGATGGTGTTGGCTTTTTTAAGTCTCTGTGTTCCACAAAGTTCGAGGTTTGACACAGAGTTTGTTGAGCGTCTGTTCTGAAACAGACCCTAGCATTGGTCCGTCAAGAAAAAATGCTGCCGAATATTGGTGATTGACCAATCAGAATCGAGTGTCCAAGACAGCCATGTTTTAGAGAACATAAAAACCTGCAATTTATTTTGAATAAAACTCTGAAGATATTGAGCTAGGCCGCTTAGAAACACTGTGTCTACTGAGATGAGATGAATAGACCGGATGACTAGATTGTTCTTTACCCACGGCCAAGCCAGCTTTATTCAAGACAGGACCTCTTCCAGATGGTGGTCCTCCCTTTCTGACCGGCACCACCGGTGATTCCCAGCTCTCTTCCAAGAGTCCATTAGCGAGGAGATATTTTATTGTTTTTAATAAACCTGCCAAAGAAGATGCAGATTTTTTGCAAAAATGTCTTCTTCTTTGGCTTTACTGGTTGATGTTTGGACTCCACAACAACATCAGCCATCTCCTCAGCTGACAGTCTATTAGGAACAGGCAGAGGAGTCAATACAGGAGCACAGGTGGACTCGGCAGCTGGGCTATCATAACTGGATTTCAGGAGGGCCAAAACGCCTTCGGTCTCATCTGTGTCATCTGCACCTTCAGCCTCATCTTCCAAATCTTCAGCCTCATCCTCATCATCTGTAGCTCCAGTCTCATCTTCGTCATCCAAATCTTCAGCCTCATCTTCTTGGTCATTCAAATCTTCATCCTCATCCTCATCATCTGAAGCTTCAGTCTCATCTTGCTCATCCAAATCTTCATCCTCATCCTCATCATCTGAAGCTTCAGTCTCATCTTGCTCATCCAAATCTTCATCCTCATCCTCATCATCTGAAGCTTCAGTCTCATCTTGCTCATTCAAATCTTCATCCTCATCCTCTTGGTCATTCAAATCTTCATCCTCATCCTCATCATCTGTAGCGTCAGTCTCATCTTGCTCATCCAAATCTTCAGCCTCATCCTCATCATCTGTAGCGTCAGTCTCATCTTGGTCATTCAAATCTTCATCCTCATCCTCATCATCATCTTCATGTTCCAAATCTTCAGCCTCGTCCTCTTCGTCTGTAGCTTCAGCCTCATCTTGGTCATCCATATCTTCTGCCTCATCCTCTTTATTTGTTGCTTCAGCCTCATCTTCATCATCCGAACCTACAGCCTCATCGGCTTGATCCATACTCTCCTTCTTTTCATTAACATCCGAATCCTCATCATCTGTGGCAGACTCAGGACAGATCTGCATATAATAAAATGAGGTTTCCCCACTGAAAACAAAAAAACAAGAGAATGAATGAATCAGTCAGTCATTGAATAAGCCTGTCTTTTCTTCTATTTTAGCTTTCCACCTAAACCTACTGATACTAAAGCACAGATACTTACTACCCCTCGATGTCCTTCTGGTCATGCAGGTGGGCCATTTTGATGAAGGAGTGCTTCTGAGCCTCTGCTGGAGTGATTCTTTTCTCTTGATCAATCTGAAAGATTTTCGTCAGGAGATTGACAAATGCTCTCCGATCCTCCAATTTGGCGGGATGTTCTGTTTCAAAGGGGAACTGAATTTGGACCAAAGAAGAAATAGCTTAGTTGATATGCATCTTTCCCTCAGCAGCAGCATCAACTGGTATTCAGTCACATCATAAACTTGATCACTTACGGATATCAGGTCCTCCAGGGAGTGTATACGGCGCTTCCATGTGTTCGTCTTGATATCAGTGTCATTCTCGTACTCCCACCTAGCCTATTGCAACACAAAATATATGTACAGATATGAGATATTTTCTCCCAAATGCTGTCCAAATGAACACTTCTAGAGGAAGCAGAACACGTTAAACCCCTCTGGGCACATGTTCCATTTACTCACACTGGCCCTCATTCATCGAACAAGCGAACAAACCAGCGAAAATATGAGTGGAGAACTCAGCGTATGACAGGACTCACGCGTGATTGACAAATCTGACACCTGTCCATGAACCACAAGTCCCCTCACGTCAAATCCAAATTTGCGTACGCAAACTCAGACCTGCTGTCAGATTTCATCGCAGAATACGCTCACGTTCATATTGATAAATGCCACAGCTTGCGTAGAAATGAACATTTGCACATGTCACGCCTTTTTTCGGCCGTATGCTGATAAATGAGGGCCACTCGTACTATTTTGCACAAAAAAATGCTTATAAGCACGGTGATTTTACACCTTATCTTATTTGTTTCTCAGCAGTGTTAAATAAACATACAAATTGGTTTTCAAAAGTTCTACATACCTTAAAGTCCCATTTAGAGTCGCTCCAGTGCTTGCTCTTTTTGAAGTACGATGAGGTGTGTAGGCCAGCATCGAGGAGATGATCAGGTGGCTTGCCCAACAGGTCAAGAATGCTTTTCATCTAGAGAGGGGGTGGTAAAAACGTCAGCCTGCATCCTACATCACATGTCTAAGGTACATTTGTCTCTTGTGGTATGTCCGAGCCGTGGAAACTTACCGTCTGGTACTTGTCTTGTCCTCCCAATGGGTAGTTGCCGATGTACAGGCTCACCAGAACACATCCCAGACTCCACATATCGATGGCCTCATTGAAGGGCAGGCCCAGGATGATTTCAGGTGCTCTGTTGGTAGTGGACAAGTCATAGTGGAGTTAGTGAACAAGTTATATGCATGGAGGATTTGTACAACATCCAATAGATTAAAAGCAGACATTAAAGTCATGCTTGTGTAGATTTATCCTACCTGTGTGCCAGTGGCTGAAGGAGTGAACCCTGTTTTGGTGCTCTGGATGTTGTGAAGGCCAAGCCAAAATCAATGAGTTTCAGCTTGAAGGGCTGGTCTTTTTGGTTCACCAGCATGATATTGTCCATCTTCAGGTCAGAGTGGACGACTCCAATGCCTTTTAGGGCGTCAAGGGCTGTCAGCAACTACAGAACAGAGGAAGAACAGTTTAGGATATTGATAAATGTTTCTTAAATGTTACTCGGTTGTCTGAGCACATATCAGTGTGTGTCATAGAAGGATTAAAAGAATCTTTACCTGCTGCGTCACTGGCCGTATTTCACAGAGGTGAAATGGCTGGTATTCCTTTTCTTGCCAAAGGTCATGGAGTGTTCTGTCCAGTTTCTCATATACCAGCATAGTCAAGTCTTTTTTTTTAAAATCATCTATGAACCGGACGATGTTCTTCTTTTCTGCATTGAGCACGCTCACAGTTTTCATCATCGTTACCTGTAGTTAAGGATTGATAGAAACAACATGATGTAGAGACACAGCGAGACATCTGCCGTTCATCTTGCCCTAATCAACATCTTTCTATTTCTAAGAACGTTTTGAAGAAATTTTTATCCAGTCTTCAAGAAATGCATTCTGGGGGAAAAAATCCAAACCAACCAAGGAGGACCTACCTCTCTTTGACCTTCTCTCTGATTTCTCATGATTTTCATGGCCATCTCCTGTTTGGATCTTAGTTCAACACATCGAACTACACAGCCGTACATTCCTTCACCCAAGACGGAGACATCAGTGCAGTATCGTCCCTTGTCACTGTTTAGAGTCACGCTAGTTTTATCTTCCATCATTTGACCTGTGAATGGTGAGACAGAAGCAGTGACAAACATCAGAAAGTGAGCGACGATACAACCAGGGGAATTCCTTAAACACACACACCTAGATAAACTTGTGCCAGTTAAGTAGGTGGATGAGATCTGATTCAAAAACAAGTCAATGTCTTACATTCAAAAATGTAATATTCAATACAATGTAACCAAAACATATTCATTGGCTGGTGTAGTGCCTTTGAGTTTGACTACATAGAAATTCCCTTCAACATGATGAGTCAATTTGTTACTAAGACACTTCTATGCCTTGTTCAGTTTTCTTACCTTTGTTGTTGGTGGGTTTCTGTATCTTGGGAAGAAATACAGTTGTTCTCCAAACTGAAACTGATACCTCTTGAATGTTGTTCTCCTGAAGACTGAGTACAGTCGTCTTATGTCAATCAGAATTTCATTCAACATCAGAGACCTGTCAGTCATCTCAGTCAGGAACTCCAAGGATCAACGACTGAGATGACTGTCACTACACTGAAAAACATTACCGTAAATACGGCAAAATTTCAACAGCGCGGTATCATTTTTTTCTCAATTTTTCTCTACAGTACACGACTATAATAAGTTTTACAGTAATATACTGTTGTGGATGAAGGCATGTGTACTGTAGAAAAACAGTCCAATGCTGGCAATCGTAGCTGCCTGTATTTTACCTCAGTTTAACAGGGAAATGTCTTACAGTGTAGGATCAACAACTGACAAATGTATTTATTTATTTTTTTACAACTGACAAAGTTTCTTTTAATAATAATTTTACTTTATCTTATTGAATGATTTTGTTGTAGACCATGTTGTAATCAGGATAATGTATAGCTAGCCTGTGATTATTGAACGTATAACCGCTGCATGTCGCTTCTATTTCCATGTTGGGAGATATCTTTTCAATAATCATAGGCTTGCTATGTATTATCCTGCTGAGAACGGCCCAGTCTAAGCAGCAGCAGCCTGTGCCAGAAAGCAGGTTTAGTAAAAACTCTTAAGTGCGTTAACCCTAAAATGAGAGAAAGTCTGGGTCTGTCAGTGTGAGTCACATTCATTTTGTCTTCTGTTGGAATAAAACTTCAAGTTAGTTTCCATACTCTGTGAGACAAACTACATAAAACACACTTCTTAACCAACATTGAATGTCAGTCTGTTGAGGATCTTAAATGAACTACCTGCTTTACATGGATATACAAATAAATGTTCATGCTCAAAGTATTTTCAGGTGATGATTTCTAAATCCACACTGTTAAAAAAACAAAAGTTGTTTTTACAGGAAAACACTGGCAGCTGTGGTTACCAGTGCATTCCTGTACAAAATACAGCACTATGGTGGATAACTTTACTGACAAAATATGTACATTATTTCCAGTAAATAAAAGTATGTCGAATCACATTAAAAGCAGTAAATTCTACCAGAAAAAGTGTTAATTTGCGCAAAGGTGTTGTAAATAAAGACACTATTTCCTGTATTTTGAAGTTGTAATAATTGCTTTTTATGCATCAATAAATGATAAAATCGACAGGGACATATCTAACTAAAAACTAATTTAAACTGGTAGAAAATCAGTAAAACTTTGCATTTTTAATTGAGCTGTTGTGTGATTTATACATGAAATCTATTCACAATATTCTCTGTACTTATGTTTAAGGAGTTAAATTTGTATGTAAAATTGACCTATAAACCTGTAAAATTGTTTCTACTGTTCCCACACAAAACCTACTTCAGTACCTCTTGAGAAAAGACAGGAAAATATGCAGTTTGGCACGTTGATTTTGTATAAAACTCTAGTTTTACAAAGAATTTTTTCTGAAAGTGCAAGAATTGAAACCTCCGCAAGTTACAAAATGGGTACAATGCTACTATAGAACTCTCCCATGTACATGAAAACACCTTACAAACATTGATAGTGCCTTTTGAAGCAAAGACAAATTGTGCTTTTGCACGGCAGTGAAAAACTTATTCCAAAGAAACAAGCCTTTTCATCATTTTTGATCTAACTGAACAACAAAGGAAATGCAAATAGCACATCCATATATTGAGGACTGACATTTGTCATTTGGAACTTCCCCTGAAATAATGACTGGGACAGAGCAGGGCACTTGAAGAACTTGCATTGCAAGCGGTCGGGAACGGCACCACGACCGCAACGCAACAGCAATGCAGCAGTAAAACAGTGCAAACATAAAGCAAGTGGTGGTTGAAACCTTGGGTAGAGGAGGCAAAAAGCCTGCTGTAATGACACAGTACTTAAAATTAAGTTATTTTATCAATATAATTCAGTGGGCTAAGTAATTTAAAGTCTAAAAGAAAAGACATACAAGAGACAGGACTCGAACCTGAAGGGCTTAGAGATTGAACTGAGTGGGGAAATCAATGGGGAGAGAAAGGGATGTGACTCTGGGCTGTCAGGTTAGGGTGGAAACAATTTTTTTTTCCAAATGAATGGTTTTTTTTTATGATTGCAGTTTATATTTGTTATATATGAAGAGGCCAAAGGACAACCTCTAAGGTTCACATTTATATATCCTCACTTTGCATTTTCTACATCAAACATGTTTAAAGCACAGCATAAACTTGTAAAGTGACTTATATTTTTTGTATTTTTCAAAAGAACTAATGAAAACTTGAGGTTTGACGAAATGTGTGTCACCTTAACAATATTGTGTTGTTATGAGTATTACAGTATTTCTCAGTTTTTGGTAGTAATATTTGTAGATTCAAAAAACACATTTGATCATAATCACGTTGTTTTTGTAAATACTACAAATACATTCTGTTTCATCGTTTAAAAAACTTCACTGTGGTTTCAACAACATGTATATAATTTTTGGATTTAAGAAACATTTATGTAGGGACTTTAGATAGTTTTTATGTCAATTTCACAGTCATTTTTTTTACAATGCACAGAAGTGAAGTGTGCCATGGAAAATCGTATTGGGGCTCCATTGGTTTTGGCTCTGTTGAGGATCTTAAATGAAGTGGCTGCATTACATGTATATACATATAAATGTTCATGCTTGAATATTTTCAGGTGACGATTTCGAAATCCACAGACGTGAAGTGTAAGGAGACCTTTTTTTTTCCTGCGGTTGCCATGGTAAATCATATTGGGGCTCCATTGGTGTTGGCCTGGGCGGCATGGTGGTGCAGTGGTTAGCACTGTGAGGAGAACTTTTTTTTTCCTGCGGTTGCCATGGTTAATCGTATTGGGGCTCCATTGGTGTTGGCCTGGGCGGCATGGTGGTGCAGTGGTTAGCACTGTCGCCTCACAGCAAGAGAGTGCCAGACCCTGCTTTGGCACGGGACCTTTCTGTATGGAGTTTGCATGTTCTCCCTGTGCATGTGTGGGTTCTCTCCGGGTACTCCGGCTTCCCCCCACAGTCCAAAGACATGCAAGAGGGGACTAGGCTGATTGGATACTCTCAACTGACCTTAGGTATGACTTTGAGTGTTAATGGTTGTCTGTCTATATTTGTTGGCCCTGCGATGGACTGGCGAAATGTCAAGGGTGAACCCACCTCTCGCCTGTAGACGCTAGGACAGGCTCCAGCCCCCCCACCCCCCCCCCCCACCCCTGCGACCCTTAACAGGAAAAAGCGGAAGACAATGGATGGATGGATGGTGTTGGCTTTTTTAAGTCTCTGTATTCCACAAAGTTCAAGGTTTGACACAGAGTTTGTTGAGCGTCTGTTCTGAAACAGACCCTAGCATTGGTCCGTCAAGAAAAAATGCTGCCGAATATTGGTGATTGACCAATCAGAATCGAGTGTCCAAGACAGCCATGTTTTAGAGAACATAAAAACCTGCAATTTATTTTGAATAAAACTCTGAAGATATTGAGCTAGGCCGCTTAGAAACACTGTGTCTACTGAGATGAGATGAATAGACCGGATGACTAGATTGTTCTTTACCCACGGCCAAGCCAGCTTTATTCAAGACAGGACCTCTTCCAGATGGTGGTCCTCCCTTTCTGACCGGCACCACCGGTGATTCCCAGCTCTCTTCCAAGAGTCCATTAGCGAGGAGATATTTTATTGTTTTTAATAAACCTGCCAAAGAAGATGCAGATTTTTTGCAAAAATGTCTTCTTCTTTGGCTTTACTGGTTGATGTTTGGACTCCACAACAACATCAGCCATCTCCTCAGCTGACAGTCTATTAGGAACAGGCAGAGGAGTCAATACAGGAGCACAGGTGGACTCGGCAGCTGGGCTATCATAACTGGATTTCAGGAGGGCCAAAACGCCTTCGGTCTCATCTGTGTCATCTGCACCTTCAGCCTCATCTTCCAAATCTTCAGCCTCATCCTCATCATCTGTAGCTCCAGTCTCATCTTCGTCATCCAAATCTTCAGCCTCATCTTCTTGGTCATTCAAATCTTCATCCTCATCCTCATCATCTGAAGCTTCAGTCTCATCTTGCTCATCCAAATCTTCATCCTCATCCTCATCATCTGAAGCTTCAGTCTCATCTTGCTCATCCAAATCTTCATCCTCATCCTCATCATCTGAAGCTTCAGTCTCATCTTGCTCATTCAAATCTTCATCCTCATCCTCTTGGTCATTCAAATCTTCATCCTCATCCTCATCATCTGTAGCGTCAGTCTCATCTTGCTCATCCAAATCTTCAGCCTCATCCTCATCATCTGTAGCGTCAGTCTCATCTTGGTCATTCAAATCTTCATCCTCATCCTCATCATCATCTTCATGTTCCAAATCTTCAGCCTCGTCCTCTTCGTCTGTAGCTTCAGCCTCATCTTGGTCATCCATATCTTCTGCCTCATCCTCTTTATTTGTTGCTTCAGCCTCATCTTCATCATCCGAACCTACAGCCTCATCGGCTTGATCCATACTCTCCTTCTTTTCATTAACATCCGAATCCTCATCATCTGTGGCAGACTCAGGACAGATCTGCATATAATAAAATGAGGTTTCCCCACTGAAAACAAAAAAACAAGAGAATGAATGAATCAGTCAGTCATTGAATAAGCCTGTCTTTTCTTCTATTTTAGCTTTCCACCTAAACCTACTGATACTAAAGCACAGATACTTACTACCCCTCGATGTCCTTCTGGTCATGCAGGTGGGCCATTTTGATGAAGGAGTGCTTCTGAGCCTCTGCTGGAGTGATTCTTTTCTCTTGATCAATCTGAAAGATTTTCGTCAGGAGATTGACAAATGCTCTCCGATCCTCCAATTTGGCGGGATGTTCTGTTTCAAAGGGGAACTGAATTTGGACCAAAGAAGAAATAGCTTAGTTGATATGCATCTTTCCCTCAGCAGCAGCATCAACTGGTATTCAGTCACATCATAAACTTGATCACTTACGGATATCAGGTCCTCCAGGGAGTGTATACGGCGCTTCCATGTGTTCGTCTTGATATCAGTGTCATTCTCGTACTCCCACCTAGCCTATTGCAACACAAAATATATGTACAGATATGAGATATTTTCTCCCAAATGCTGTCCAAATGAACACTTCTAGAGGAAGCAGAACACGTTAAACCCCTCTGGGCACATGTTCCATTTACTCACACTGGCCCTCATTCATCGAACAAGCGAACAAACCAGCGAAAATATGAGTGGAGAACTCAGCGTATGACAGGACTCACGCGTGATTGACAAATCTGACACCTGTCCATGAACCACAAGTCCCCTCACGTCAAATCCAAATTTGCGTACGCAAACTCAGACCTGCTGTCAGATTTCATCGCAGAATACGCTCACGTTCATATTGATAAATGCCACAGCTTGCGTAGAAATGAACATTTGCACATGTCACGCCTTTTTTCGGCCGTATGCTGATAAATGAGGGCCACTCGTACTATTTTGCACAAAAAAATGCTTATAAGCACGGTGATTTTACACCTTATCTTATTTGTTTCTCAGCAGTGTTAAATAAACATACAAATTGGTTTTCAAAAGTTCTACATACCTTAAAGTCCCATTTAGAGTCGCTCCAGTGCTTGCTCTTTTTGAAGTACGATGAGGTGTGTAGGCCAGCATCGAGGAGATGATCAGGTGGCTTGCCCAACAGGTCAAGAATGCTTTTCATCTAGAGAGGGGGTGGTAAAAACGTCAGCCTGCATCCTACATCACATGTCTAAGGTACATTTGTCTCTTGTGGTATGTCCGAGCCGTGGAAACTTACCGTCTGGTACTTGTCTTGTCCTCCCAATGGGTAGTTGCCGATGTACAGGCTCACCAGAACACATCCCAGACTCCACATATCGATGGCCTCATTGAAGGGCAGGCCCAGGATGATTTCAGGTGCTCTGTTGGTAGTGGACAAGTCATAGTGGAGTTAGTGAACAAGTTATATGCATGGAGGATTTGTACAACATCCAATAGATTAAAAGCAGACATTAAAGTCATGCTTGTGTAGATTTATCCTACCTGTGTGCCAGTGGCTGAAGGAGTGAACCCTGTTTTGGTGCTCTGGATGTTGTGAAGGCCAAGCCAAAATCAATGAGTTTCAGCTTGAAGGGCTGGTCTTTTTGGTTCACCAGCATGATATTGTCCATCTTCAGGTCAGAGTGGACGACTCCAATGCCTTTTAGGGCGTCAAGGGCTGTCAGCAACTACAGAACAGAGGAAGAACAGTTTAGGATATTGATAAATGTTTCTTAAATGTTACTCGGTTGTCTGAGCACATATCAGTGTGTGTCATAGAAGGATTAAAAGAATCTTTACCTGCTGCGTCACTGGCCGTATTTCACAGAGGTGAAATGGCTGGTATTCCTTTTCTTGCCAAAGGTCATGGAGTGTTCTGTCCAGTTTCTCATATACCAGCATAGTCAAGTCTTTTTTTTTAAAATCATCTATGAACCGGACGATGTTCTTCTTTTCTGCATTGAGCACGCTCACAGTTTTCATCATCGTTACCTGTAGTTAAGGATTGATAGAAACAACATGATGTAGAGACACAGCGAGACATCTGCCGTTCATCTTGCCCTAATCAACATCTTTCTATTTCTAAGAACGTTTTGAAGAAATTTTTATCCAGTCTTCAAGAAATGCATTCTGGGGGAAAAAATCCAAACCAACCAAGGAGGACCTACCTCTCTTTGACCTTCTCTCTGATTTCTCATGATTTTCATGGCCATCTCCTGTTTGGATCTTAGTTCAACACATCGAACTACACAGCCGTACATTCCTTCACCCAAGACGGAGACATCAGTGCAGTATCGTCCCTTGTCACTGTTTAGAGTCACGCTAGTTTTATCTTCCATCATTTGACCTGTGAATGGTGAGACAGAAGCAGTGACAAACATCAGAAAGTGAGCGACGATACAACCAGGGGAATTCCTTAAACACACACACCTAGATAAACTTGTGCCAGTTAAGTAGGTGGATGAGATCTGATTCAAAAACAAGTCAATGTCTTACATTCAAAAATGTAATATTCAATACAATGTAACCAAAACATATTCATTGGCTGGTGTAGTGCCTTTGAGTTTGACTACATAGAAATTCCCTTCAACATGATGAGTCAATTTGTTACTAAGACACTTCTATGCCTTGTTCAGTTTTCTTACCTTTGTTGTTGGTGGGTTTCTGTATCTTGGGAAGAAATACAGTTGTTCTCCAAACTGAAACTGATACCTCTTGAATGTTGTTCTCCTGAAGACTGAGTACAGTCGTCTTATGTCAATCAGAATTTCATTCAACATCAGAGACCTGTCAGTCATCTCAGTCAGGAACTCCAAGGATCAACGACTGAGATGACTGTCACTACACTGAAAAACATTACCGTAAATACGGCAAAATTTCAACAGCGCGGTATCATTTTTTTCTCAATTTTTCTCTACAGTACACGACTATAATAAGTTTTACAGTAATATACTGTTGTGGATGAAGGCATGTGTACTGTAGAAAAACAGTCCAATGCTGGCAATCGTAGCTGCCTGTATTTTACCTCAGTTTAACAGGGAAATGTCTTACAGTGTAGGATCAACAACTGACAAATGTATTTATTTATTTTTTTACAACTGACAAAGTTTCTTTTAATAATAATTTTACTTTATCTTATTGAATGATTTTGTTGTAGACCATGTTGTAATCAGGATAATGTATAGCTAGCCTGTGATTATTGAACGTATAACCGCTGCATGTCGCTTCTATTTCCATGTTGGGAGATATCTTTTCAATAATCATAGGCTTGCTATGTATTATCCTGCTGAGAACGGCCCAGTCTAAGCAGCAGCAGCCTGTGCCAGAAAGCAGGTTTAGTAAAAACTCTTAAGTGCGTTAACCCTAAAATGAGAGAAAGTCTGGGTCTGTCAGTGTGAGTCACATTCATTTTGTCTTCTGTTGGAATAAAACTTCAAGTTAGTTTCCATACTCTGTGAGACAAACTACATAAAACACACTTCTTAACCAACATTGAATGTCAGTCTGTTGAGGATCTTAAATGAACTACCTGCTTTACATGGATATACAAATAAATGTTCATGCTCAAAGTATTTTCAGGTGATGATTTCTAAATCCACACTGTTAAAAAAACAAAAGTTGTTTTTACAGGAAAACACTGGCAGCTGTGGTTACCAGTGCATTCCTGTACAAAATACAGCACTATGGTGGATAACTTTACTGACAAAATATGTACATTATTTCCAGTAAATAAAAGTATGTCGAATCACATTAAAAGCAGTAAATTCTACCAGAAAAAGTGTTAATTTGCGCAAAGGTGTTGTAAATAAAGACACTATTTCCTGTATTTTGAAGTTGTAATAATTGCTTTTTATGCATCAATAAATGATAAAATCGACAGGGACATATCTAACTAAAAACTAATTTAAACTGGTAGAAAATCAGTAAAACTTTGCATTTTTAATTGAGCTGTTGTGTGATTTATACATGAAATCTATTCACAATATTCTCTGTACTTATGTTTAAGGAGTTAAATTTGTATGTAAAATTGACCTATAAACCTGTAAAATTGTTTCTACTGTTCCCACACAAAACCTACTTCAGTACCTCTTGAGAAAAGACAGGAAAATATGCAGTTTGGCACGTTGATTTTGTATAAAACTCTAGTTTTACAAAGAATTTTTTCTGAAAGTGCAAGAATTGAAACCTCCGCAAGTTACAAAATGGGTACAATGCTACTATAGAACTCTCCCATGTACATGAAAACACCTTACAAACATTGATAGTGCCTTTTGAAGCAAAGACAAATTGTGCTTTTGCACGGCAGTGAAAAACTTATTCCAAAGAAACAAGCCTTTTCATCATTTTTGATCTAACTGAACAACAAAGGAAATGCAAATAGCACATCCATATATTGAGGACTGACATTTGTCATTTGGAACTTCCCCTGAAATAATGACTGGGACAGAGCAGGGCACTTGAAGAACTTGCATTGCAAGCGGTCGGGAACGGCACCACGACCGCAACGCAACAGCAATGCAGCAGTAAAACAGTGCAAACATAAAGCAAGTGGTGGTTGAAACCTTGGGTAGAGGAGGCAAAAAGCCTGCTGTAATGACACAGTACTTAAAATTAAGTTATTTTATCAATATAATTCAGTGGGCTAAGTAATTTAAAGTCTAAAAGAAAAGACATACAAGAGACAGGACTCGAACCTGAAGGGCTTAGAGATTGAACTGAGTGGGGAAATCAATGGGGAGAGAAAGGGATGTGACTCTGGGCTGTCAGGTTAGGGTGGAAACAATTTTTTTTTCCAAATGAATGGTTTTTTTTTTATGATTGCAGTTTATATTTGTTATATATGAAGAGGCCAAAGGACAACCTCTAAGGTTCACATTTATATATCCTCACTTTGCATTTTCTACATCAAACATGTTTAAAGCACAGCATAAACTTGTAAAGTGACTTATATTTTTTGTATTTTTCAAAAGAACTAATGAAAACTTGAGGTTTGACGAAATGTGTGTCACCTTAACAATACTGTGTTGTTATGAGTATTACAGTATTTCTCAGTTTTTGGTAGTAATATTTGTAGATTCAAAAAACACATTTGATCATAATCACGTTGTTTTTGTAAATACTACAAATACATTCTGTTTCATCGTTTAAAAAACTTCACTGTGGTTTCAACAACATGTATATAATTTTTGGATTTAAGAAACATTTATGTAGGGACTTTAGATAGTTTTTATGTCAATTTCACAGTCATTTTTTTTACAATGCACAGAAGTGAAGTGTGCCATGGAAAATCGTATTGGGGCTCCATTGGTTTTGGCTCTGTTGAGGATCTTAAATGAAGTGGCTGCATTACATGTATATACATATAAATGTTCATGCTTGAATATTTTCAGGTGACGATTTCGAAATCCACAGACGTGAAGTGTAAGGAGACCTTTTTTTTTCCTGCGGTTGCCATGGTAAATCATATTGGGGCTCCATTGGTGTTGGCCTGGGCGGCATGGTGGTGCAGTGGTTAGCACTGTGAGGAGAACTTTTTTTTTCCTGCGGTTGCCATGGTTAATCGTATTGGGGCTCCATTGGTGTTGGCCTGGGCGGCATGGTGGTACAGTGGTTAGCACTGTCGCCTCACAGCAAGAGAGTGCCAGACCCTGCTTTGGCACGGGACCTTTCTGTGTGGAGTGTGCATGTTCTCCCTGTGCATGTGTGGGTTCTCTCCAGGTACTCCGGTTTCCCCCCACAGTCCAAAGACATGCAAGAGGGGACTAGGCTGATTGGATACTCTCAACTGACCTTAGGTATGACTTTGAGTGTTAATGGTTGTCTGTCTATATTTGTTGGCCCTGCGATGGACTGGCGACCTGTCAAGGGTGAACCCACCTCTCGCCTGTAGACGCTAGGATAGGCTCCAGCCCCCCCACCCCCCCCCCCCACCCCTGCGACCCTTAACAGGAAAAAGCGGAAGACAATGGATGGATGGATGGTGTTGGCTTTTTTAAGTCTCTGTGTTCCACAAAGTTCGAGGTTTGACACAGAGTTTGTTGAGCGTCTGTTCTGAAACAGACCCTAGCATTGGTCCGTCAAGAAAAAATGCTGCCGAATATTGGTGATTGACCAATCAGAATCGAGTGTCCAAGACAGCCATGTTTTAGAGAACATAAAAACCTGCAATTTATTTTGAATAAAACTCTGAAGATATTGAGCTAGGCCGCTTAGAAACACTGTGTCTACTGAGATGAGATGAATAGACCGGATGACTAGATTGTTCTTTACCCACGGCCAAGCCAGCTTTATTCAAGACAGGACCTCTTCCAGATGGTGGTCCTCCCTTTCTGACCGGCACCACCGGTGATTCCCAGCTCTCTTCCAAGAGTCCATTAGCGAGGAGATATTTTATTGTTTTTAATAAACCTGCCAAAGAAGATGCAGATTTTTTGCAAAAATGTCTTCTTCTTTGGCTTTACTGGTTGATGTTTGGACTCCACAACAACATCAGCCATCTCCTCAGCTGACAGTCTATTAGGAACAGGCAGAGGAGTCAATACAGGAGCACAGGTGGACTCGGCAGCTGGGCTATCATAACTGGATTTCAGGAGGGCCAAAACGCCTTCGGTCTCATCTGTGTCATCTGCACCTTCAGCCTCATCTTCCAAATCTTCAGCCTCATCCTCATCATCTGTAGCTCCAGTCTCATCTTCGTCATCCAAATCTTCAGCCTCATCTTCTTGGTCATTCAAATCTTCATCCTCATCCTCATCATCTGAAGCTTCAGTCTCATCTTGCTCATCCAAATCTTCATCCTCATCCTCATCATCTGAAGCTTCAGTCTCATCTTGCTCATCCAAATCTTCATCCTCATCCTCATCATCTGAAGCTTCAGTCTCATCTTGCTCATTCAAATCTTCATCCTCATCCTCTTGGTCATTCAAATCTTCATCCTCATCCTCATCATCTGTAGCGTCAGTCTCATCTTGCTCATCCAAATCTTCAGCCTCATCCTCATCATCTGTAGCGTCAGTCTCATCTTGGTCATTCAAATCTTCATCCTCATCCTCATCATCATCTTCATGTTCCAAATCTTCAGCCTCGTCCTCTTCGTCTGTAGCTTCAGCCTCATCTTGGTCATCCATATCTTCTGCCTCATCCTCTTTATTTGTTGCTTCAGCCTCATCTTCATCATCCGAACCTACAGCCTCATCGGCTTGATCCATACTCTCCTTCTTTTCATTAACATCCGAATCCTCATCATCTGTGGCAGACTCAGGACAGATCTGCATATAATAAAATGAGGTTTCCCCACTGAAAACAAAAAAACAAGAGAATGAATGAATCAGTCAGTCATTGAATAAGCCTGTCTTTTCTTCTATTTTAGCTTTCCACCTAAACCTACTGATACTAAAGCACAGATACTTACTACCCCTCGATGTCCTTCTGGTCATGCAGGTGGGCCATTTTGATGAAGGAGTGCTTCTGAGCCTCTGCTGGAGTGATTCTTTTCTCTTGATCAATCTGAAAGATTTTCGTCAGGAGATTGACAAATGCTCTCCGATCCTCCAATTTGGCGGGATGTTCTGTTTCAAAGGGGAACTGAATTTGGACCAAAGAAGAAATAGCTTAGTTGATATGCATCTTTCCCTCAGCAGCAGCATCAACTGGTATTCAGTCACATCATAAACTTGATCACTTACGGATATCAGGTCCTCCAGGGAGTGTATACGGCGCTTCCATGTGTTCGTCTTGATATCAGTGTCATTCTCGTACTCCCACCTAGCCTATTGCAACACAAAATATATGTACAGATATGAGATATTTTCTCCCAAATGCTGTCCAAATGAACACTTCTAGAGGAAGCAGAACACGTTAAACCCCTCTGGGCACATGTTCCATTTACTCACACTGGCCCTCATTCATCGAACAAGCGAACAAACCAGCGAAAATATGAGTGGAGAACTCAGCGTATGACAGGACTCACGCGTGATTGACAAATCTGACACCTGTCCATGAACCACAAGTCCCCTCACGTCAAATCCAAATTTGCGTACGCAAACTCAGACCTGCTGTCAGATTTCATCGCAGAATACGCTCACGTTCATATTGATAAATGCCACAGCTTGCGTAGAAATGAATATTTGCACATGTCACGCCTTTTTTCGGCCGTATGCTGATAAATGAGGGCCACTCGTACTATTTTGCACAAAAAAATGCTTATAAGCACGGTGATTTTACACCTTATCTTATTTGTTTCTCAGCAGTGTTAAATAAACATACAAATTGGTTTTCAAAAGTTCTACATACCTTAAAGTCCCATTTAGAGTCGCTCCAGTGCTTGCTCTTTTTGAAGTACGATGAGGTGTGTAGGCCAGCATCGAGGAGATGATCAGGTGGCTTGCCCAACAGGTCAAGAATGCTTTTCATCTAGAGAGGGGGTGGTAAAAACGTCAGCCTGCATCCTACATCACATGTCTAAGGTACATTTGTCTCTTGTGGTATGTCCGAGCCGTGGAAACTTACCGTCTGGTACTTGTCTTGTCCTCCCAATGGGTAGTTGCCGATGTACAGGCTCACCAGAACACATCCCAGACTCCACATATCGATGGCCTCATTGAAGGGCAGGCCCAGGATGATTTCAGGTGCTCTGTTGGTAGTGGACAAGTCATAGTGGAGTTAGTGAACAAGTTATATGCATGGAGGATTTGTACAACATCCAATAGATTAAAAGCAGACATTAAAGTCATGCTTGTGTAGATTTATCCTACCTGTGTGCCAGTGGCTGAAGGAGTGAACCCTGTTTTGGTGCTCTGGATGTTGTGAAGGCCAAGCCAAAATCAATGAGTTTCAGCTTGAAGGGCTGGTCTTTTTGGTTCACCAGCATGATATTGTCCATCTTCAGGTCAGAGTGGACGACTCCAATGCCTTTTAGGGCGTCAAGGGCTGTCAGCAACTACAGAACAGAGGAAGAACAGTTTAGGATATTGATAAATGTTTCTTAAATGTTACTCGGTTGTCTGAGCACATATCAGTGTGTGTCATAGAAGGATTAAAAGAATCTTTACCTGCTGCGTCACTGGCCGTATTTCACAGAGGTGAAATGGCTGGTATTCCTTTTCTTGCCAAAGGTCATGGAGTGTTCTGTCCAGTTTCTCATATACCAGCATAGTCAAGTCTTTTTTTTTTAAATCATCTATGAACCGGACGATGTTCTTCTTTTCTGCATTGAGCACGCTCACAGTTTTCATCATCGTTACCTGTAGTTAAGGATTGATAGAAACAACATGATGTAGAGACACAGCGAGACATCTGCCGTTCATCTTGCCCTAATCAACATCTTTCTATTTCTAAGAACGTTTTGAAGAAATTTTTATCCAGTCTTCAAGAAATGCATTCTGGGGGAAAAAATCCAAACCAACCAAGGAGGACCTACCTCTCTTTGACCTTCTCTCTGATTTCTCATGATTTTCATGGCCATCTCCTGTTTGGATCTTAGTTCAACACATCGAACTACACAGCCGTACATTCCTTCACCCAAGACGGAGACATCAGTGCAGTATTGTCCCTTGTCACTGTTTAGAGTCACGCTAGTTTTATCTTCCATCATTTGACCTGTGAATGGTGAGACAGAAGCAGTGACAAACATCAGAAAGTGAGCGACGATACAACCAGGGGAATTCCTTAAACACACACACCTAGATAAACTTGTGCCAGTTAAGTAGGTGGATGAGATCTGATTCAAAAACAAGTCAATGTCTTACATTCAAAAATGTAATATTCAATACAATGTAACCAAAACATATTCATTGGCTGGTGTAGTGCCTTTGAGTTTGACTACATAGAAATTCCCTTCAACATGATGAGTCAATTTGTTACTAAGACACTTCTATGCCTTGTTCAGTTTTCTTACCTTTGTTGTTGGTGGGTTTCTGTATCTTGGGAAGAAATACAGTTGTTCTCCAAACTGAAACTGATACCTCTTGAATGTTGTTCTCCTGAAGACTGAGTACAGTCGTCTTATGTCAATCAGAATTTCATTCAACATCAGAGACCTGTCAGTCATCTCAGTCAGGAACTCCAAGGATCAACGACTGAGATGACTGTCACTACACTGAAAAACATTACCGTAAATACGGCAAAATTTCAACAGCGCGGTATCATTTTTTTCTCAATTTTTCTCTACAGTACACGACTATAATAAGTTTTACAGTAATATACTGTTGTGGATGAAGGCATGTGTACTGTAGAAAAACAGTCCAATGCTGGCAATCGTAGCTGCCTGTATTTTACCTCAGTTTAACAGGGAAATGTCTTACAGTGTAGGATCAACAACTGACAAATGTATTTATTTATTTTTTTACAACTGACAAAGTTTCTTTTAATAATAATTTTACTTTATCTTATCGAATGATTTTGTTGTAGACCATGTTGTAATCAGGATAATGTATAGCTAGCCTGTGATTATTGAACGTATAACCGCTGCATGTCGCTTCTATTTCCATGTTGGGAGATATCTTTTCAAAAATCATAGGCTTGCTATGTATTATCCTGCTGAGAACGGCCCAGTCTAAGCAGCAGCAGCCTGTGCCAGAAAGCAGGTTTAGTAAAAACTCTTAAGTGCGTTAACCCTAAAATGAGAGAAAGTCTGGGTCTGTCAGTGTGAGTCACATTCATTTTGTCTTCTGTTGGAATAAAACTTCAAGTTAGTTTCCATACTCTGTGAGACAAACTACATAAAACACACTTCTTAACCAACATTGAATGTCAGTCTGTTGAGGATCTTAAATGAACTACCTGCTTTACATGGATATACAAATAAATGTTCATGCTCAAAGTATTTTCAGGTGATGATTTCTAAATCCACACTGTTAAAAAAACAAAAGTTGTTTTTACAGGAAAACACTGGCAGCTGTGGTTACCAGTGCATTCCTGTACAAAATACAGCACTATGGTGGATAACTTTACTGACAAAATATGTACATTATTTCCAGTAAATAAAAGTATGTCGAATCACATTAAAAGCAGTAAATTCTACCAGAAAAAGTGTTAATTTGCGCAAAGGTGTTGTAAATAAAGACACTATTTCCTGTATTTTGAAGTTGTAATAATTGCTTTTTATGCATCAATAAATGATAAAATCGACAGGGACATATCTAACTAAAAACTAATTTAAACTGGTAGAAAATCAGTAAAACTTTGCATTTTTAATTGAGCTGTTGTGTGATTTATACATGAAATCTATTCACAATATTCTCTGTACTTATGTTTAAGGAGTTAAATTTGTATGTAAAATTGACCTATAAACCTGTAAAATTGTTTCTACTGTTCCCACACAAAACCTACTTCAGTACCTCTTGAGAAAAGACAGGAAAATATGCAGTTTGGCACGTTGAATTTGTATAAAACTCTAGTTTTACAAAGAATTTTTTCTGAAAGTGCAAGAATTGAAACCTCCGCAAGTTACAAAATGGGTACAATGCTACTATAGAACTCTCCCATGTACATGAAAACACCTTACAAACATTGATAGTGCCTTTTGAAGCAAAGACAAATTGTGCTTTTGCACGGCAGTGAAAAACTTATTCCAAAGAAACAAGCCGTTTCAACAACATGTATATAATTTTTGGATTTAAGAAACATTTATGTCGGGACTTTAGATAGTTTTTATGTCAATTTCACAGTCATTTTTTTTACAATGCACAGAAGTGAAGTGTGCCATGGAAAATCGTATTGGGGCTCCATTGGTTTTGGCTCTGTTGAGGATCTTAAATGAAGTGGCTGCATTACATGTATATACATATAAATGTTCATGCTTGAATATTTTCAGGTGACGATTTCGAAATCCACAGACGTGAAGTGTAAGGAGACCTTTTTTTTTCCTGCGGTTGCCATGGTAAATCATATTGGGGCTCCATTGGTGTTGGCCTGGGCGGCATGGTGGTGCAGTGGTTAGCACTGTGAGGAGAACTTTTTTTTTCCTGCGGTTGCCATGGTTAATCGTATTGGGGCTCCATTGGTGTTGGCCTGGGCGGCATGGTGGTACAGTGGTTAGCACTGTCGCCTCACAGCAAGAGAGTGCCAGACCCTGCTTTGGCACGGGACCTTTCTGTGTGGAGTGTGCATGTTCTCCCTGTGCATGTGTGGGTTCTCTCCAGGTACTCCGGCTTCCCCCCACAGTCCAAAGACATGCAAGAGGGGACTAGGCTGATTGGATACTCTCAACTGACCTTAGGTATGACTTTGAGTGTTAATGGTTGTCTGTCTATATTTGTTGGCCCTGCGATGGACTGGCGACCTGTCAAGGGTGAACCCACCTCTCGCCTGTAGACGCTAGGATAGGCTCCAGCCCCCCCACCCCCCCCCCACCCATGCGACCCTTAACAGGAAAAAGCGGAAGACAATGGATGGATGGATGGTGTTGGCTTTTTTAAGTCTCTGTGTTCCACAAAGTTTGAGGTTTGACACAGAGTTTGTTGAGCGTCTGTTCTGAAACAGACCCTAGCATTGGTCCGTCAAGAAAAAATGCTGCCGAATATTGGTGATTGACCAATCAGAATCGAGTGTCCAAGACAGCCATGTTTTAGAGAACATAAAAACCTGCAATTTATTTTGAATAAAACTCTGAAGATATTGAGCTAGGCCGCTTAGAAACACTGTGTCTACTGAGATGAGATGAATAGACCGGATGACTAGATTGTTCTTTTCCCACGGCCAAGCCAGCTTTATTCAAGACAGGACCTCTTCCAGATGGTGGTCCTCCCTTTCTGACCGGCACCACCGGTGATTCCCAGCTCTCTTCCAAGAGTCCATTAGCGAGGAGATATTTTATTGTTTTTAATAAACCTGCCAAAGAAGATGCAGATTTTTTGCAAAAATGTCTTCTTCTTTGGCTTTACTGGTTGATGTTTGGACTCCACAACAACATCAGCCATCTCCTCAGCTGACAGTCTATTAGGAACAGGCAGAGGAGTCAATACAGGAGCACAGGTGGACTCGGCAGCTGGGCTATCATAACTGGATTTCAGGAGGGCCAAAACGCCTTCGGTCTCATCTGTGTCATCTGCACCTTCAGCCTCATCTTCCAAATCTTCAGCCTCATCCTCATCATCTGTAGCTCCAGTCTCATCTTCGTCATCCAAATCTTCAGCCTCATCTTCTTGGTCATTCAAATCTTCATCCTCATCCTCATCATCTGAAGCTTCAGTCTCATCTTGCTCATCCAAATCTTCATCCTCATCCTCATCATCTGAAGCTTCAGTCTCATCTTGCTCATCCAAATCTTCATCCTCATCCTCATCATCTGAAGCTTCAGTCTCATCTTGCTCATTCAAATCTTCATCCTCATCCTCTTGGTCATTCAAATCTTCATCCTCATCCTCATCATCTGTAGCGTCAGTCTCATCTTGCTCATCCAAATCTTCAGCCTCATCCTCATCATCTGTAGCGTCAGTCTCATCTTGGTCATTCAAATCTTCATCCTCATCCTCATCATCATCTTCATGTTCCAAATCTTCAGCCTCGTCCTCTTCGTCTGTAGCTTCAGCCTCATCTTGGTCATCCATATCTTCTGCCTCATCCTCTTTATTTGTTGCTTCAGCCTCATCTTCATCATCCGAACCTACAGCCTCATCTTGGTGATCCATACTCTCCTTCTTTTCATTAACATCCGAATCCTCATCATCTGTGGCAGACTCAGGACAGATCTGCATATAATAAAATGAGGTTTCCCCACTGAAAACAAAAAAACAAGAGAATGAATGAATCAGTCAGTCATTGAATGAGCCTGTCTTTTCTTCTATTTTAGCTTTCCACCTAAACCTACTGATACTAAAGCACAGATACTTACTACCCCTCGATGTCCTTCTGGTCATGCAGGTGGGCCATTTTGATGAAGGAGTGCTTCTGAGCCTCTGCTGGAGTGATTCTTTTCTCTTGATCAATCTGAAAGATTTTCGTCAGGAGATTGACAAATGCTCTCCGATCCTCCAATTTGGCGGGATGTTCTGTTTCAAAGGGGAACTGAATTTGGACCAAAGAAGAAATAGCTTAGTTGATATGCATCTTTCCCTCAGCAGCAGCATCAACTGGTATTCAGTCACATCATAAACTTGATCACTTACGGATATCAGGTCCTCCAGGGAGTGTATACGGCGCTTCCATGTGTTCGTCTTCATATCAGTGTCATTCTCGTACTCCCACCTAGCCTATTGCAACACAAAATATATGTACAGATATGAGATATTTTCTCCCAAATGCTGTCCAAATGAACACTTCTAGAGGAAGCAGAACACGTTAAACCCCTCTGGGCACATGTTCCATTTACTCACACTGGCCCTCATTCATCGAACAAGCGAACAAACCAGCGAAAATATGAGTGGAGAACTCAGCGTATGACAGGACTCACGCGTGATTGACAAATCTGACACCTGTCCATGAACCACAAGTCCCCTCACGTCAAATCCAAATTTGCGTACGCAAACTCAGACCTGCTGTCAGATTTCATCGCAGAATACGCTCACGTTCATATTGATAAATGCCACAGCTTGCGTAGAAATGAACATTTGCACATGTCACGCCTTTTTTCGGCCGTATGCTGATAAATGAGGGCCACTCGTACTATTTTGCACAAAAAAATGCTTATAAGCACGGTGATTTTACACCTTATCTTATTTGTTTCTCAGCAGTGTTAAATAAACATACAAATTGGTTTTCAAAAGTTCTACATACCTTAAAGTCCCATTTAGAGTCGCTCCAGTGCTTGCTCTTTTTGAAGTACGATGAGGTGTGTAGGCCAGCATCGAGGAGATGATCAGGTGGCTTGCCCAACAGGTCAAGAATGCTTTTCATCTACAGAGGGGGTGGTAAAAACGTCAGCCTGCATCCTACATCACATGTCTAAGGTACATTTGTCTCTTGTGGTATGTCCGAGCCGTGGAAACTTACCGTCTGGTACTTGTCTTGTCCTCCCAATGGGTAGTTGCCGATGTACAGGCTCACCAGAACACATCCCAGACTCCACATATCGATGGCCTCATTGAAGGGCAGGCCCAGGATGATTTCAGGTGCTCTGTTGGTAGTGGACAAGTCATAGTGGAGTTAGTGAACAAGTTATATGCATGGAGGATTTGTACAACATCCAATAGATTAAAAGCAGACGTTAAAGTCATGCTTGTGTAGATTTATCCTACCTGTGTGCCAGTGGCTGAAGGAGTGAACCCTGTTTTGGTGCTCTGGATGTTGTGAAGGCCAAGCCAAAATCAATGAGTTTCAGCTTGAAGGGCTGGTCTTTTTGGTTCACCAGCATGATATTGTCCATCTTCAGGTCAGAGTGGACGACTCCAATGCCTTTTAGGGCGTCAAGGGCTGTCAGCAACTACAGAACAGAGGAAGAACAGTTTAGGATATTGATAAATGTTTCTTAAATGTTACTCGGTTGTCTGAGCACATATCAGTGTGTGTCATAGAAGGATTAAAAGAATCTTTACCTGCTGCGTCACTGGCCGTATTTCACAGAGGTGAAATGGCTGGTATTCCTTTTCTTGCCAAAGGTCATGGAGTGTTCTGTCCAGTTTCTCATATACCAGCATAGTCAAGTCTTTTTTTTTAAAATCATCTATGAACCGGACGATGTTCTTCTTTTCTGCATTGAGCACGCTCACAGTTTTCATCATCGTTACCTGTAGTTAAGGATTGATAGAAACAACATGATGTAGAGACACAGCGAGACATCTGCCGTTCATCTTGCCCTAATCAACATCTTTCTATTTCTAAGAACGTTTTGAAGAAATTTTTATCCAGTCTTCAAGAAATGCATTCTGGGGGAAAAAATCCAAACCAACCAAGGAGGACCTACCTCTCTTTGACCTTCTCTCTGATTTCTCATGATTTTCATGGCCATCTCCTGTTTGGATCTTAGTTCAACACATCGAACTACACAGCCGTACATTCCTTCACCCAAGACGGAGACATCAGTGCAGTATCGTCCCTTGTCACTGTTTAGAGTCACGCTAGTTTTATCTTCCATCATTTGACCTGTGAATGGTGAGACAGAAGCAGTGACAAACATCAGAAAGTGAGCGACGATACAACCAGGGGAATTCCTTAAACACACACACCTAGATAAACTTGTGCCAGTTAAGTAGGTGGATGAGATCTGATTCAAAAACAAGTCAATGTCTTACATTCAAAAAATGTAATATTCAATACAATGTAACCAAAACATATTCATTGGCTGGTGTAGTGCCTTTGAGTTTGACTACATAGAAATTCCCTTCAACATGATGAGTCAATTTGTTACTAAGACACTTCTATGCCTTGTTCAGTTTTCTTACCTTTGTTGTTGGTGGGTTTCTGTATCTTGGGAAGAAATACAGTTGTTCTCCAAACTGAAACTGATACCTCTTGAATGTTGTTCTCCTGAAGACTGAGTACAGTCGTCTTATGTCAATCAGAATTTCATTCAACATCAGAGACCTGTCAGTCATCTCAGTCAGGAACTCCAAGGATCAACGACTGAGATGACTGTCACTACACTGAAAAACATTACCGTAAATACGGCAAAATTTCAACAGCGCGGTATCATTTTTTTCTCAATTTTTCTCTACAGTACACGACTATAATAAGTTTTACAGTAATATACTGTTGTGGATGAAGGCATGTGTACTGTAGAAAAACAGTCCAATGCTGGCAATCGTAGCTGCCTGTATTTTACCTCAGTTTAACAGGGAAATGTCTTACAGTGTAGGATCAACAACTGACAAATGTATTTATTTATTTTTTTACAACTGACAAAGTTTCTTTTAATAATAATTTTACTTTATCTTATCGAATGATTTTGTTGTAGACCATGTTGTAATCAGGATAATGTATAGCTAGCCTGTGATTATTGAACGTATAACCGCTGCATGTCGCTTCTATTTCCATGTTGGGAGATATCTTTTCAAAAATCATAGGCTTGCTATGTATTATCCTGCTGAGAACGGCCCAGTCTAAGCAGCAGCAGCCTGTGCCAGAAAGCAGGTTTAGTAAAAACTCTTAAGTGCGTTAACCCTAAAATGAGAGAAAGTCTGGGTCTGTCAGTGTGAGTCACATTCATTTTGTCTTCTGTTGGAATAAAACTTCAAGTTAGTTTCCATACTCTGTGAGACAAACTACATAAAACACACTTCTTAACCAACATTGAATGTCAGTCTGTTGAGGATCTTAAATGAACTACCTGCTTTACATGGATATACAAATAAATGTTCATGCTCAAAGTATTTTCAGGTGATGATTTCTAAATCCACACTGTTAAAAAAGCAAAAGTTGTTTTTACAGGAAAACACTGGCAGCTGTGGTTACCAGTGCATTCCTGTACAAAATACAGCACTATGGTGGATAACTTTACTGACAAAATATGTACATTATTTCCAGTAAATAAAAGTATGTCGAATCACATTAAAAGCAGTAAATTCTACCAGAAAAAGTGTTAATTTGCGCAAAGGTGTTGTAAATAAAGACACTATTTCCTGTATTTTGAAGTTGTAATAATTGCTTTTTATGCATCAATAAATGATAAAATCGACAGGGACATATCTAACTAAAAACTAATTTAAACTGGTAGAAAATCAGTAAAACTTTGCATTTTTAATTGAGCTGTTGTGTGATTTATACATGAAATCTATTCACAATATTCTCTGTACTTATGTTTAAGGAGTTAAATTTGTATGTAAAATTGACCTATAAACCTGTAAAATTGTTTCTACTGTTCCCACACAAAACCTACTTCAGTACCTCTTGAGAAAAGACAGGAAAATATGCAGTTTGGCACGTTGATTTTGTATAAAACTCTAGTTTTACAAAGAATTTTTTCTGAAAGTGCAAGAATTGAAACCTCCGCAAGTTACAAAATGGGTACAATGCTACTATAGAACTCTCCCATGTACATGAAAACACCTTACAAACATTGATAGTGCCTTTTGAAGCAAAGACAAATTGTGCTTTTGCACGGCAGTGAAAAACTTATTCCAAAGAAACAAGCCTTTTCATCATTTTTGATCGAACTGAACAACAAAGGAAATGCAAATAGCACATCCATATATTGAGGACTGACAGTTGTCATTTGGAACTTCCCCTGAAATAATGACTGGGACAGAGCAGGGCACTTGAAGAACTTGCATTGCAAGCGGTCGGGAACGGCACCACGACCGCAACGCAACAGCAATGCAGCAGTAAAACAGTGCAAACATAAAGCAAGTGGTGGTTGAAACCTTGGGTAGAGGAGGCAAAAAGCCTGCTGTAATGACACAGTACTTAAAATGAAGTTATTTTTTCAATATAATTCAGTGGGCTAAGTAATTTAAAGTCTAAAAGAAAAGACATACAAGAGACAGGACTCGAACCTGAAGGGCTTAGAGATTGAACTGAGTGGGGAAATCAATGGGGAGAGAAAGGGATGTGACTCTGGGCTGTCAGGTTAGGGTGGAAACAATTTCTTTTTTCCAAATGAATGGTTTTTTTTTTTATGATTGCAGTTTATATTTGTTATATATGAAGAGGCCAAAGGACAACCTCTAAGGTTCACATTTATATATCCTCACTTTGCATTTTCTACATCAAACATGTTTAAAGCACAGCATAAACTTGTAAAGTGACTTATATTTTTTGTATTTTTCAAAAGAACTAATGAAAACTTGAGGTTTGACGAAATGTGTGTCACCTTAACAATACTGTGTTGTTATGAGTATTACAGTATTTCTCAGTTTTTGGTAGTAATATTTGTAGATTCAAAAAACACATTTGATCATAATCACGTTGTTTTTGTAAATACTACAAATACATTCTGTTTCATAGTTTAAAAAACTTCACTGTGGTTTCAACAACATGTATATAATTTTTGGATTTAAGAAACATTTATGTCGGGACTTTAGATAGTTTTTATGTCAATTTCACAGTCATTTTTTTTACAATGCACAGAAGTGAAGTGTGCCATGGAAAATCGTATTGGGGCTCCATTGGTTTCGGCTCTGTTGAGGATCTTAAATGAAGTGGCTGCATTACATGTATATACATATAAATGTTCATGCTTGAATATTTTCAGGTGACGATTTCGAAATCCACAGACGTGAAGTGTAAGGAGACCTTTTTTTTTCCTGCGGTTGCCATGGTAAATCATATTGGGGCTCCATTGGTGTTGGCCTGGGCGGCATGGTGGTGCAGTGGTTAGCACTGTGAGGAGAACTTTTTTTTTCCTGCGGTTGCCATGGTTAATCGTATTGGGGCTCCATTGGTGTTGGCCTGGGCGGCATGGTGGTACAGTGGTTAGCACTGTCGCCTCACAGCAAGAGAGTGCCAGACCCTGCTTTGGCACGGGACCTTTCTGTGTGGAGTGTGCATGTTCTCCCTGTGCATGTGTGGGTTCTCTCCAGGTACTCCGGCTTCCCCCCACAGTCCAAAGACATGCAAGAGGGGACTAGGCTGATTGGATACTCTCAACTGACCTTAGGTATGACTTTGAGTGTTAATGGTTGTCTGTCTATATTTGTTGGCCCTGCGATGGACTGGCGACCTGTCAAGGGTGAACCCACCTCTCGCCTGTAGACGCTAGGATAGGCTCCAGCCCCCCCACCCCCCCCCCACCCATGCGACCCTTAACAGGAAAAAGCGGAAGACAATGGATGGATGGATGGTGTTGGCTTTTTTAAGTCTCTGTGTTCCACAAAGTTTGAGGTTTGACACAGAGTTTGTTGAGCGTCTGTTCTGAAACAGACCCTAGCATTGGTCCGTCAAGAAAAAATGCTGCCGAATATTGGTGATTGACCAATCAGAATCGAGTGTCCAAGACAGCCATGTTTTAGAGAACATAAAAACCTGCAATTTATTTTGAATAAAACTCTGAAGATATTGAGCTAGGCCGCTTAGAAACACTGTGTCTACTGAGATGAGATGAATAGACCGGATGACTAGATTGTTCTTTTCCCACGGCCAAGCCAGCTTTATTCAAGACAGGACCTCTTCCAGATGGTGGTCCTCCCTTTCTGACCGGCACCACCGGTGATTCCCAGCTCTCTTCCAAGAGTCCATTAGCGAGGAGATATTTTATTGTTTTTAATAAACCTGCCAAAGAAGATGCAGATTTTTTGCAAAAATGTCTTCTTCTTTGGCTTTACTGGTTGATGTTTGGACTCCACAACAACATCAGCCATCTCCTCAGCTGACAGTCTTGTAGGAACAGGCAGAGGAGTCAATACAGGAGCACAGGTGGACTCGGCAGCTGGGCTATCATAACTGGATTTCAGGAGGGCCAAAACGCCTTCGGTCTCATCTGTGTCATCTGCACCTTCAGCCTCATCTTCCAAATCTTCAGCCTCATCCTCATCATCTGTAGCTCCAGTCTCATCTTCGTCATCCAAATCTTCAGCCTCATCTTCTTGGTCATTCAAATCTTCATCCTCATCCTCATCATCTGAAGCTTCAGTCTCATCTTGCTCATCCAAATCTTCATCCTCATCCTCATCATCTGAAGCTTCAGTCTCATCTTGCTCATCCAAATCTTCATCCTCATCCTCATCATCTGAAGCTTCAGTCTCATCTTGCTCATTCAAATCTTCATCCTCATCCTCTTGGTCATTCAAATCTTCATCCTCATCCTCATCATCTGTAGCGTCAGTCTCATCTTGGTCATCCAAATCTTCAGCCTCATCCTCATCATCTGTAGCGTCAGTCTCATCTTGGTCATTCAAATCTTCATCCTCATCCTCATCATCATCTTCATGTTCCAAATCTTCAGCCTCGTCCTCTTCGTCTGTAGCTTCAGCCTCATCTTGGTCATCCATATCTTCTGCCTCATCCTCTTTATTTGTTGCTTCAGCCTCATCTTCATCATCCGAACCTACAGCCTCATCGGCTTGATCCATACTCTCCTTCTTTTCATTAACATCCGAATCCTCATCATCTGTGGCAGACTCAGGACAGATCTGCATATAATAAAATGAGGTTTCCCCACTGAAAACAAAAAAACAAGAGAATGAATGAATCAGTCAGTCATTGAATGAGCCTGTCTTTTCTTCTATTTTAGCTTTCCACCTAAACCTACTGATACTAAAGCACAGATACTTACTACCCCTCGATGTCCTTCTGGTCATGCAGGTGGGCCATTTTGATGAAGGAGTGCTTCTGAGCCTCTGCTGGAGTGATTCTTTTCTCTTGATCAATCTGAAAGATTTTCGTCAGGAGATTGACAAATGCTCTCCGATCCTCCAATTTGGCGGGATGTTCTGTTTCAAAGGGGAACTGAATTTGGACCAAAGAAGAAATAGCTTAGTTGATATGCATCTTTCCCTCAGCAGCAGCATCAACTGGTATTCAGTCACATCATAAACTTGATCACTTACGGATATCAGGTCCTCCAGGGAGTGTATACGGCGCTTCCATGTGTTCGTCTTCATATCAGTGTCATTCTCGTACTCCCACCTAGCCTATTGCAACACAAAATATATGTACAGATATGAGATATTTTCTCCCAAATGCTGTCCAAATGAACACTTCTAGAGGAAGCAGAACACGTTAAACCCCTCTGGGCACATGTTCCATTTACTCACACTGGCCCTCATTCATCGAACAAGCGAACAAACCAGCGAAAATATGAGTGGAGAACTCAGCGTATGACAGGACTCACGCGTGATTGACAAATCTGACACCTGTCCATGAACCACAAGTCCCCTCACGTCAAATCCAAATTTGCGTACGCAAACTCAGACCTGCTGTCAGATTTCATCGCAGAATACGCTCACGTTCATATTGATAAATGCCACAGCTTGCGTAGAAATGAACATTTGCACGTCACGCCTTTTTTCGGCCGTATGCTGATAAATGAGGGCCACTCGTACTATTTTGCACAAAAAAATGCTTATAAGCACGGTGATTTTACACCTTATCTTATTTGTTTCTCAGCAGTGTTAAATAAACATACAAATTGGTTTTCAAAAGTTCTACATACCTTAAAGTCCCATTTAGAGTCGCTCCAGTGCTTGCTCTTTTTGAAGTACGATGAGGTGTGTAGGCCAGCATCGAGGAGATGATCAGGTGGCTTGCCCAACAGGTCAAGAATGCTTTTCATCTACAGAGGGGGTGGTAAAAACGTCAGCCTGCATCCTACATCACATGTCTAAGGTACATTTGTCTCTTGTGGTATGTCCGAGCCGTGGAAACTTACCGTCTGGTACTTGTCTTGTCCTCCCAATGGGTAGTTGCCGATGTACAGGCTCACCAGAACACATCCCAGACTCCACATATCGATGGCCTCATTGAAGGGCAGGCCCAGGATGATTTCAGGTGCTCTGTTGGTAGTGGACAAGTCATAGTGGAGTTAGTGAACAAGTTATATGCATGGAGGATTTGTACAACATCCAATAGATTAAAAGCAGACGTTAAAGTCATGCTTGTGTAGATTTATCCTACCTGTGTGCCAGTGGCTGAAGGAGTGAACCCTGTTTTGGTGCTCTGGATGTTGTGAAGGCCAAGCCAAAATCAATGAGTTTCAGCTTGAAGGGCTGGTCTTTTTGGTTCACCAGCATGATATTGTCCATCTTCAGGTCAGAGTGGACGACTCCAATGCCTTTTAGGGCGTCAAGGGCTGTCAGCAACTACAGAACAGAGGAAGAACAGTTTAGGATATTGATAAATGTTTCTTAAATGTTACTCGGTTGTCTGAGCACATATCAGTGTGTGTCATAGAAGGATTAAAAGAATCTTTACCTGCTGCGTCACTGGCCGTATTTCACAGAGGTGAAATGGCTGGTATTCCTTTTCTTGCCAAAGGTCATGGAGTGTTCTGTCCAGTTTCTCATATACCAGCATAGTCAAGTCTTTTTTTTTAAAATCATCTATGAACCGGACGATGTTCTTCTTTTCTGCATTGAGCACGCTCACAGTTTTCATCATCGTTACCTGTAGTTAAGGATTGATAGAAACAACATGATGTAGAGACACAGCGAGACATCTGCCGTTCATCTTGCCCTAATCAACATCTTTCTATTTCTAAGAACGTTTTGAAGAAATTTTTATCCAGTCTTCAAGAAATGCATTCTGGGGGAAAAAATCCAAACCAACCAAGGAGGACCTACCTCTCTTTGACCTTCTCTCTGATTTCTCATGATTTTCATGGCCATCTCCTGTTTGGATCTTAGTTCAACACATCGAACTACACAGCCGTACATTCCTTCACCCAAGACGGAGACATCAGTGCAGTATCGTCCCTTGTCACTGTTTAGAGTCACGCTAGTTTTATCTTCCATCATTTGACCTGTGAATGGTGAGACAGAAGCAGTGACAAACATCAGAAAGTGAGCGACGATACAACCAGGGGAATTCCTTAAACACACACACCTAGATAAACTTGTGCCAGTTAAGTAGGTGGATGAGATCTGATTCAAAAACAAGTCAATGTCTTACATTCAAAAAATGTAATATTCAATACAATGTAACCAAAACATATTCATTGGCTGGTGTAGTGCCTTTGAGTTTGACTACATAGAAATTCCCTTCAACATGATGAGTCAATTTGTTACTAAGACACTTCTATGCCTTGTTCAGTTTTCTTACCTTTGTTGTTGGTGGGTTTCTGTATCTTGGGAAGAAATACAGTTGTTCTCCAAACTGAAACTGATACCTCTTGAATGTTGTTCTCCTGAAGACTGAGTACAGTCGTCTTATGTCAATCAGAATTTCATTCAACATCAGAGACCTGTCAGTCATCTCAGTCAGGAACTCCAAGGATCAACGACTGAGATGACTGTCACTACACTGAAAAACATTACCGTAAATACGGCAAAATTTCAACAGCGCGGTATCATTTTTTTCTCAATTTTTCTCTACAGTACACGACTATAATAAGTTTTACAGTAATATACTGTTGTGGATGAAGGCATGTGTACTGTAGAAAAACAGTCCAATGCTGGCAATCGTAGCTGCCTGTATTTTACCTCAGTTTAACAGGGAAATGTCTTACAGTGTAGGATCAACAACTGACAAATGTATTTATTTATTTTTTTACAACTGACAAAGTTTCTTTTAATAATAATTTTACTTTATCTTATCGAATGATTTTGTTGTAGACCATGTTGTAATCAGGATAATGTATAGCTAGCCTGTGATTATTGAACGTATAACCGCTGCATGTCGCTTCTATTTCCATGTTGGGAGATATCTTTTCAAAAATCATAGGCTTGCTATGTATTATCCTGCTGAGAACGGCCCAGTCTAAGCAGCAGCAGCCTGTGCCAGAAAGCAGGTTTAGTAAAAACTCTTAAGTGCGTTAACCCTAAAATGAGAGAAAGTCTGGGTCTGTCAGTGTGAGTCACATTCATTTTGTCTTCTGTTGGAATAAAACTTCAAGTTAGTTTCCATACTCTGTGAGACAAACTACATAAAACACACTTCTTAACCAACATTGAATGTCAGTCTGTTGAGGATCTTAAATGAACTACCTGCTTTACATGGATATACAAATAAATGTTCATGCTCAAAGTATTTTCAGGTGATGATTTCTAAATCCACACTGTTAAAAAAACAAAAGTTGTTTTTACAGGAAAACACTGGCAGCTGTGGTTACCAGTGCATTCCTGTACAAAATACAGCACTATGGTGGATAACTTTACTGACAAAATATGTACATTATTTCCAGTAAATAAAAGTATGTCGAATCACATTAAAAGCAGTAAATTCTACCAGAAAAAGTGTTAATTTGCGCAAAGGTGTTGTAAATAAAGACACTATTTCCTGTATTTTGAAGTTGTAATAATTGCTTTTTATGCATCAATAAATGATAAAATCGACAGGGACATATCTAACTAAAAACTAATTTAAACTGGTAGAAAATCAGTAAAACTTTGCATTTTTAATTGAGCTGTTGTGTGATTTATACATGAAATCTATTCACAATATTCTCTGTACTTATGTTTAAGGAGTTAAATTTGTATGTAAAATTGACCTATAAACCTGTAAAATTGTTTCTACTGTTCCCACACAAAACCTACTTCAGTACCTCTTGAGAAAAGACAGGAAAATATGCAGTTTGGCACGTTGATTTTGTATAAAACTCTAGTTTTACAAAGAATTTTTTCTGAAAGTGCAAGAATTGAAACCTCCGCAAGTTACAAAATGGGTACAATGCTACTATAGAACTCTCCCATGTACATGAAAACACCTTACAAACATTGATAGTGCCTTTTGAAGCAAAGACAAATTGTGCTTTTGCACGGCAGTGAAAAACTTATTCCAAAGAAACAAGCCGTTTCAACAACATGTATATAATTTTTGGATTTAAGAAACATTTATGTCGGGACTTTAGATAGTTTTTATGTCAATTTCACAGTCATTTTTTTTACAATGCACAGAAGTGAAGTGTGCCATGGAAAATCGTATTGGGGCTCCATTGGTTTTGGCTCTGTTGAGGATCTTAAATGAAGTGGCTGCATTACATGTATATACATATAAATGTTCATGCTTGAATATTTTCAGGTGACGATTTCGAAATCCACAGACGTGAAGTGTAAGGAGACCTTTTTTTTTCCTGCGGTTGCCATGGTAAATCATATTGGGGCTCCATTGGTGTTGGCCTGGGCGGCATGGTGGTGCAGTGGTTAGCACTGTGAGGAGAACTTTTTTTTTCCTGCGGTTGCCATGGTTAATCGTATTGGGGCTCCATTGGTGTTGGCCTGGGCGGCATGGTGGTACAGTGGTTAGCACTGTCGCCTCACAGCAAGAGAGTGCCAGACCCTGCTTTGGCACGGGACCTTTCTGTGTGGAGTGTGCATGTTCTCCCTGTGCATGTGTGGGTTCTCTCCAGGTACTCCGGCTTCCCCCCACAGTCCAAAGACATGCAAGAGGGGACTAGGCTGATTGGATACTCTCAACTGACCTTAGGTATGACTTTGAGTGTTAATGGTTGTCTGTCTATATTTGTTGGCCCTGCGATGGACTGGCGACCTGTCAAGGGTGAACCCACCTCTCGCCTGTAGACGCTAGGATAGGCTCCAGCCCCCCCACCCCCCCCCCACCCATGCGACCCTTAACAGGAAAAAGCGGAAGACAATGGATGGATGGATGGTGTTGGCTTTTTTAAGTCTCTGTGTTCCACAAAGTTTGAGGTTTGACACAGAGTTTGTTGAGCGTCTGTTCTGAAACAGACCCTAGCATTGGTCCGTCAAGAAAAAATGCTGCCGAATATTGGTGATTGACCAATCAGAATCGAGTGTCCAAGACAGCCATGTTTTAGAGAACATAAAAACCTGCAATTTATTTTGAATAAAACTCTGAAGATATTGAGCTAGGCCGCTTAGAAACACTGTGTCTACTGAGATGAGATGAATAGACCGGATGACTAGATTGTTCTTTTCCCACGGCCAAGCCAGCTTTATTCAAGACAGGACCTCTTCCAGATGGTGGTCCTCCCTTTCTGACCGGCACCACCGGTGATTCCCAGCTCTCTTCCAAGAGTCCATTAGCGAGGAGATATTTTATTGTTTTTAATAAACCTGCCAAAGAAGATGCAGATTTTTTGCAAAAATGTCTTCTTCTTTGGCTTTACTGGTTGATGTTTGGACTCCACAACAACATCAGCCATCTCCTCAGCTGACAGTCTATTAGGAACAGGCAGAGGAGTCAATACAGGAGCACAGGTGGACTCGGCAGCTGGGCTATCATAACTGGATTTCAGGAGGGCCAAAACGCCTTCGGTCTCATCTGTGTCATCTGCACCTTCAGCCTCATCTTCCAAATCTTCAGCCTCATCCTCATCATCTGTAGCTCCAGTCTCATCTTCGTCATCCAAATCTTCAGCCTCATCTTCTTGGTCATTCAAATCTTCATCCTCATCCTCATCATCTGAAGCTTCAGTCTCATCTTGCTCATCCAAATCTTCATCCTCATCCTCATCATCTGAAGCTTCAGTCTCATCTTGCTCATCCAAATCTTCATCCTCATCCTCATCATCTGAAGCTTCAGTCTCATCTTGCTCATTCAAATCTTCATCCTCATCCTCTTGGTCATTCAAATCTTCATCCTCATCCTCATCATCTGTAGCGTCAGTCTCATCTTGCTCATCCAAATCTTCAGCCTCATCCTCATCATCTGTAGCGTCAGTCTCATCTTGGTCATTCAAATCTTCATCCTCATCCTCATCATCATCTTCATGTTCCAAATCTTCAGCCTCGTCCTCTTCGTCTGTAGCTTCAGCCTCATCTTGGTCATCCATATCTTCTGCCTCATCCTCTTTATTTGTTGCTTCAGCCTCATCTTCATCATCCGAACCTACAGCCTCATCGGCTTGATCCATACTCTCCTTCTTTTCATTAACATCCGAATCCTCATCATCTGTGGCAGACTCAGGACAGATCTGCATATAATAAAATGAGGTTTCCCCACTGAAAACAAAAAAACAAGAGAATGAATGAATCAGTCAGTCATTGAATAAGCCTGTCTTTTCTTCTATTTTAGCTTTCCACCTAAACCTACTGATACTAAAGCACAGATACTTACTACCCCTCGATGTCCTTCTGGTCATGCAGGTGGGCCATTTTGATGAAGGAGTGCTTCTGAGCCTCTGCTGGAGTGATTCTTTTCTCTTGATCAATCTGAAAGATTTTCGTCAGGAGATTGACAAATGCTCTCCGATCCTCCAATTTGGCGGGATGTTCTGTTTCAAAGGGGAACTGAATTTGGACCAAAGAAGAAATAGCTTAGTTGATATGCATCTTTCCCTCAGCAGCAGCATCAACTGGTATTCAGTCACATCATAAACTTGATCACTTACGGATATCAGGTCCTCCAGGGAGTGTATACGGCGCTTCCATGTGTTCGTCTTGATATCAGTGTCATTCTCGTACTCCCACCTAGCCTATTGCAACACAAAATATATGTACAGATATGAGATATTTTCTCCCAAATGCTGTCCAAATGAACACTTCTAGAGGAAGCAGAACACGTTAAACCCCTCTGGGCACATGTTCCATTTACTCACACTGGCCCTCATTCATCGAACAAGCGAACAAACCAGCGAAAATATGAGTGGAGAACTCAGCGTATGACAGGACTCACGCGTGATTGACAAATCTGACACCTGTCCATGAACCACAAGTCCCCTCACGTCAAATCCAAATTTGCGTACGCAAACTCAGACCTGCTGTCAGATTTCATCGCAGAATACGCTCACGTTCATATTGATAAATGCCACAGCTTGCGTAGAAATGAACATTTGCACATGTCACGCCTTTTTTCGGCCGTATGCTGATAAATGAGGGCCACTCGTACTATTTTGCACAAAAAAATGCTTATAAGCACGGTGATTTTACACCTTATCTTATTTGTTTCTCAGCAGTGTTAAATAAACATACAAATTGGTTTTCAAAAGTTCTACATACCTTAAAGTCCCATTTAGAGTCGCTCCAGTGCTTGCTCTTTTTGAAGTACGATGAGGTGTGTAGGCCAGCATCGAGGAGATGATCAGGTGGCTTGCCCAACAGGTCAAGAATGCTTTTCATCTACAGAGGGGGTGGTAAAAACGTCAGCCTGCATCCTACATCACATGTCTAAGGTACATTTGTCTCTTGTGGTATGTCCGAGCCGTGGAAACTTACCGTCTGGTACTTGTCTTGTCCTCCCAATGGGTAGTTGCCGATGTACAGGCTCACCAGAACACATCCCAGACTCCACATATCGATGGCCTCATTGAAGGGCAGGCCCAGGATGATTTCAGGTGCTCTGTTGGTAGTGGACAAGTCATAGTGGAGTTAGTGAACAAGTTATATGCATGGAGGATTTGTACAACATCCAATAGATTAAAAGCAGACGTTAAAGTCATGCTTGTGTAGATTTATCCTACCTGTGTGCCAGTGGCTGAAGGAGTGAACCCTGTTTTGGTGCTCTGGATGTTGTGAAGGCCAAGCCAAAATCAATGAGTTTCAGCTTGAAGGGCTGGTCTTTTTGGTTCACCAGCATGATATTGTCCATCTTCAGGTCAGAGTGGACGACTCCAATGCCTTTTAGGGCGTCAAGGGCTGTCAGCAACTACAGAACAGAGGAAGAACAGTTTAGGATATTGATAAATGTTTCTTAAATGTTACTCGGTTGTCTGAGCACATATCAGTGTGTGTCATAGAAGGATTAAAAGAATCTTTACCTGCTGCGTCACTGGCCGTATTTCACAGAGGTGAAATGGCTGGTATTCCTTTTCTTGCCAAAGGTCATGGAGTGTTCTGTCCAGTTTCTCATATACCAGCATAGTCAAGTCTTTTTTTTTAAAATCATCTATGAACCGGACGATGTTCTTCTTTTCTGCATTGAGCACGCTCACAGTTTTCATCATCGTTACCTGTAGTTAAGGATTGATAGAAACAACATGATGTAGAGACACAGCGAGACATCTGCCGTTCATCTTGCCCTAATCAACATCTTTCTATTGCTAAGAACGTTTTTAAGAAATTTTTATCCAGTCTTCAAGAAATGCATTCTGGGGGAAAAAATCCAAACCAACCAAGGAGGACCTACCTCTCTTTGACCTTCTCTCTGATTTCTCATGATTTTCATGGCCATCTCCTGTTTGGATCTTAGTTCAACACATCGAACTACACAGCCGTACATTCCTTCACCCAAGACGGAGACATCAGTGCAGTATCGTCCCTTGTCACTGTTTAGAGTCACGCTAGTTTTATCTTCCATCATTTGACCTGTGAATGGTGAGACAGAAGCAGTGACAAACATCAGAAAGTGAGCGACGATACAACCAGGGGAATTCCTTAAACACACACACCTAGATAAACTTGTGCCAGTTAAGTAGGTGGATGAGATCTGATTCAAAAACAAGTCAATGTCTTACATTCAAAAATGTAATATTCAATACAATGTAACCAAAACATATTCATTGGCTGGTGTAGTGCCTTTGAGTTTGACTGCATAGAAATTCCCTTCAACATGATGAGTCAATTTGTTACTAAGACACTTCTATGCCTTGTTCAGTTTTCTTACCTTTGTTGTTGGTGGGTTTCTGTATCTTGGGAAGAAATACAGTTGTTCTCCAAACTGAAACTGATACCTCTTGAATGTTGTTCTCCTGAAGACTGAGTACAGTCGTCTTATGTCAATCAGAATTTCATTCAACATCAGAGACCTGTCAGTCATCTCAGTCAGGAACTCCAAGGATCAACGACTGAGATGACTGTCACTACACTGAAAAACATTACCGTAAATACGGCAAAATTTCAACAGCGCGGTATCATTTTTTTCTCAATTTTTCTCTACAGTACACGACTATAATAAGTTTTACAGTAATATACTGTTGTGGATGAAGGCATGTGTACTGTAGAAAAACAGTCCAATGCTGGCAATCGTAGCTGCCTGTATTTTACCTCAGTTTAACAGGGAAATGTCTTACAGTGTAGGATCAACAACTGACAAATGTATTTATTTATTTTTTTACAACTGACAAAGTTTCTTTTAATAATAATTTTACTTTATCTTATCGAATGATTTTGTTGTAGACCATGTTGTAATCAGGATAATGTATAGCTAGCCTGTGATTATTGAACGTATAACCGCTGCATGTCGCTTCTATTTCCATGTTGGGAGATATCTTTTCAAAAATCATAGGCTTGCTATGTATTATCCTGCTGAGAACGGCCCAGTCTAAGCAGCAGCAGCCTGTGCCAGAAAGCAGGTTTAGTAAAAACTCTTAAGTGCGTTAACCCTAAAATGAGAGAAAGTCTGGGTCTGTCAGTGTGAGTCACATTCATTTTGTCTTCTGTTGGAATAAAACTTCAAGTTAGTTTCCATACTCTGTGAGACAAACTACATAAAACACACTTCTTAACCAACATTGAATGTCAGTCTGTTGAGGATCTTAAATGAACTACCTGCTTTACATGGATATACAAATAAATGTTCATGCTCAAAGTATTTTCAGGTGATGATTTCTAAATCCACACTGTTAAAAAAACAAAAGTTGTTTTTACAGGAAAACACTGGCAGCTGTGGTTACCAGTGCATTCCTGTACAAAATACAGCACTATGGTGGATAACTTTACTGACAAAATATGTACATTATTTCCAGTAAATAAAAGTATGTCGAATCACATTAAAAGCAGTAAATTCTACCAGAAAAAGTGTTAATTTGCGCAAAGGTGTTGTAAATAAAGACACTATTTCCTGTATTTTGAAGTTGTAATAATTGCTTTTTATGCATCAATAAATGATAAAATCGACAGGGACATATCTAACTAAAAACTAATTTAAACTGGTAGAAAATCAGTAAAACTTTGCATTTTTAATTGAGCTGTTGTGTGATTTATACATGAAATCTATTCACAATATTCTCTGTACTTATGTTTAAGGAGTTAAATTTGTATGTAAAATTGACCTATAAACCTGTAAAATTGTTTCTACTGTTCCCACACAAAACCTACTTCAGTACCTCTTGAGAAAAGACAGGAAAATATGCAGTTTGGCACGTTGATTTTGTATAAAACTCTAGTTTTACAAAGAATTTTTTCTGAAAGTGCAAGAATTGAAACCTCCGCAAGTTACAAAATGGGTACAATGCTACTATAGAACTCTCCCATGTACATGAAAACACCTTACAAACATTGATAGTGCCTTTTGAAGCAAAGACAAATTGTGCTTTTGCACGGCAGTGAAAAACTTATTCCAAAGAAACAAGCCGTTTCAACAACATGTATATAATTTTTGGATTTAAGAAACATTTATGTCGGGACTTTAGGTAGTTTTTATGTCAATTTCACAGTCATTTTTTTTACAATGCACAGAAGTGAAGTGTGCCATGGTAAATCGTATTGGGGCTCCATTGGTTTTGGCTCTGTTGAGGATCTTAAATGAAGTGGCTGCATTACATGTATATACATATAAATGTTCATGCTTGAATATTTTCAGGTGACGATTTCGAAATCCACAGACGTGAAGTGTAAGGAGACCTTTTTTTTTCCTGCGGTTGCCATGGTAAATCATATTGGGGCTCCATTGGTGTTGGCCTGGGCGGCATGGTGGTGCAGTGGTTAGCACTGTGAGGAGAACTTTTTTTTTTCCTGCGGTTGCCATGGTTAATCGTATTGGGGCTCCATTGGTGTTGGCCTGGGCGGCATGGTGGTGCAGTGGTTAGCACTGTCGCCTCACAGCAAGAGAGTGCCAGACCCTGCTTTGGCACGGGACCTTTCTGTGTGGAGTTTGCATGTTCTCCCTGTGCATGTGTGGGTTCTCTCCGGGTACTCCGGCTTCCCCCCACAGTCCAAAGACATGCAAGAGGGGACTAGGCTGATTGGATACTCTCAACTGACCTTAGGTATGACTTTGAGTGTTAATGGTTGTCTGTCTATATTTGTTGGCCCTGCGATGGACTGGCGAACTGTCAAGGGTGAACCCACCTCTCGCCTGTAGACGCTAGGATAGGCTCCAGCCCCCCACCCCCCCCCCCCACCCCTGCGACCCTTAACAGGAAAAAGCGGAAGACAATGGATGGATGGATGGTGTTGGCTTTTTTAAGTCTCTGTGTTCCAAAAAGTTCGAGGTTTGACACAGAGTTTGTTGAGCGTCTGTTCTGAAACAGACCCTAGCATTGGTCCGTCAAGAAAAAATGCTGCCGAATATTGGTGATTGACCAATCAGAATCGAGTGTCCAAGACAGCCATGTTTTAGAGAACATAAAAACCTGCAATTTATTTTGAATAAAACTCTGAAGATATTGAGCTAGGCCGCTTAGAAACACTGTGTCTACTGAGATGAGATGAATAGACCGGATGACTAGATTGTTCTTTACCCACGGCCAAGCCAGCTTTATTCAAGACAGGACCTCTTCCAGATGGTGGTCCTCCCTTTCTGACCGGCACCACCGGTGATTCCCAGCTCTCTTCCAAGAGTCCATTAGCGAGGAGATATTTTATTGTTTTTAATAAACCTGCCAAAGAAGATGCAGATTTTTTGCAAAAATGTCTTCTTCTTTGGCTTTACTGGTTGATGTTTGGACTCCACAACAACATCAGCCATCTCCTCAGCTGACAGTCTTGTAGGAACAGGCAGAGGAGTCAATACAGGAGCACAGGTGGACTCGGCAGCTGGGCTATCATAACTGGATTTCAGGAGGGCCAAAACGCCTTCGGTCTCATCTGTGTCATCTGCACCTTCAGCCTCATCTTCCAAATCTTCAGCCTCATCCTCATCATCTGTAGCTCCAGTCTCATCTTCGTCATCCAAATCTTCAGCCTCATCTTCTTGGTCATTCAAATCTTCATCCTCATCCTCATCATCTGAAGCTTCAGTCTCATCTTGCTCATCCAAATCTTCATCCTCATCCTCATCATCTGAAGCTTCAGTCTCATCTTGCTCATCCAAATCTTCATCCTCATCCTCATCATCTGAAGCTTCAGTCTCATCTTGCTCATCCAAATCTTCATCCTCATCCTCATCATCTGAAGCTTCAGTCTCATCTTGCTCATTCAAATCTTCATCCTCATCCTCTTGGTCATTCAAATCTTCATCCTCATCCTCATCATCTGTAGCGTCAGTCTCATCTTGCTCATCCAAATCTTCAGCCTCATCCTCATCATCTGTAGCATCAGTCTCATCTTGGTCATTCAAATCTTCATCCTCATCCTCATCATCATCTTCATGTTCCAAATCTTCAGCCTCGTCCTCTTCGTCTGTAGCTTCAGCCTCATCTTGGTCATCCATATCTTCTGCCTCATCCTCTTTATTTGTTGCTTCAGCCTCATCTTCATCATCCGAACCCACAGCCTCATCGGCTTGATCCATACTCTCCTTCTTTTCATTAACATCCGAATCCTCATCATCTGTGGCAGACTCAGGACAGATCTGCATATAATAAAATGAGGTTTCCCCACTGAAAACAAAAAAACAAGAGAATGAATGAATCAGTCAGTCATTGAATAAGCCTGTCTTTTCTTCTATTTTAGCTTTCCACCTAAACCTACTGATACTAAAGCACAGATACTTACTACCCCTCGATGTCCTTCTGGTCATGCAGGTGGGCCATTTTGATGAAGGAGTGCTTCTGAGCCTCTGCTGGAGTGATTCTTTTCTCTTGATCAATCTGAAAGATTTTCGTCAGGAGATTGACAAATGCTCTCCGATCCTCCAATTTGGCGGGATGTTCTGTTTCAAAGGGGAACTGAATTTGGACCAAAGAAGAAATAGCTTAGTTGATATGCATCTTTCCCTCAGCAGCAGCATCAACTGGTATTCAGTCACATCATAAACTTGATCACTTACGGATATCAGGTCCTCCAGGGAGTGTATACGGCGCTTCCATGTGTTCGTCTTCATATCAGTGTCATTCTCGTACTCCCACCTAGCCTATTGCAACACAAAATATATGTACAGATATGAGATATTTTCTCCCAAATGCTGTCCAAATGAACACTTCTAGAGGAAGCAGAACACGTTAAACCCCTCTGGGCACATGTTCCATTTACTCACACTGGCCCTCATTCATCGAACAAGCGAACAAACCAGCGAAAATATGAGTGGAGAACTCAGCGTATGACAGGACTCACGCGTGATTGACAAATCTGACACCTGTCCATGAACCACAAGTCCCCTCACGTCAAATCCAAATTTGCGTACGCAAACTCAGACCTGCTGTCAGATTTCATCGCAGAATACGCTCACGTTCATATTGATAAATGCCACAGCTTGCGTAGAAATGAACATTTGCACATGTCACGCCTTTTTTCGGCCGTATGCTGATAAATGAGGGCCACTCGTACTATTTTGCACAAAAAAATGCTTATAAGCACGGTGATTTTACACCTTATCTTATTTGTTTCTCAGCAGTGTTAAATAAACATACAAATTGGTTTTCAAAAGTTCTACATACCTTAAAGTCCCATTTAGAGTCGCTCCAGTGCTTGCTCTTTTTGAAGTACGATGAGGTGTGTAGGCCAGCATCGAGGAGATGATCAGGTGGCTTGCCCAACAGGTCAAGAATGCTTTTCATCTACAGAGGGGGTGGTAAAAACGTCAGCCTGCATCCTACATCACATGTCTAAGGTACATTTGTCTCTTGTGGTATGTCCGAGCCGTGGAAACTTACCGTCTGGTACTTGTCTTGTCCTCCCAATGGGTAGTTGCCGATGTACAGGCTCACCAGAACACATCCCAGACTCCACATATCGATGGCCTCATTGAAGGGCAGGCCCAGGATGATTTCAGGTGCTCTGTTGGTAGTGGACAAGTCATAGTGGAGTTAGTGAACAAGTTATATGCATGGAGGATTTGTACAACATCCAATAGATTAAAAGCAGACGTTAAAGTCATGCTTGTGTAGATTTATCCTACCTGTGTGCCAGTGGCTGAAGGAGTGAACCCTGTTTTGGTGCTCTGGATGTTGTGAAGGCCAAGCCAAAATCAATGAGTTTCAGCTTGAAGGGCTGGTCTTTTTGGTTCACCAGCATGATATTGTCCATCTTCAGGTCAGAGTGGACGACTCCAATGCCTTTTAGGGCGTCAAGGGCTGTCAGCAACTACAGAACAGAGGAAGAACAGTTTAGGATATTGATAAATGTTTCTTAAATGTTACTCGGTTGTCTGAGCACATATCAGTGTGTGTCATAGAAGGATTAAAAGAATCTTTACCTGCTGCGTCACTGGCCGTATTTCACAGAGGTGAAATGGCTGGTATTCCTTTTCTTGCCAAAGGTCATGGAGTGTTCTGTCCAGTTTCTCATATACCAGCATAGTCAAGTCTTTTTTTTTAAAATCATCTATGAACCGGACGATGTTCTTCTTTTCTGCATTGAGCACGCTCACAGTTTTCATCATCGTTACCTGTAGTTAAGGATTGATAGAAACAACATGATGTAGAGACACAGCGAGACATCTGCCGTTCATCTTGCCCTAATCAACATCTTTCTATTTCTAAGAACGTTTTGAAGAAATTTTTATCCAGTCTTCAAGAAATGCATTCTGGGGGAAAAAATCCAAACCAACCAAGGAGGACCTACCTCTCTTTGACCTTCTCTCTGATTTCTCATGATTTTCATGGCCATCTCCTGTTTGGATCTTAGTTCAACACATCGAACTACACAGCCGTACATTCCTTCACCCAAGACGGAGACATCAGTGCAGTATCGTCCCTTGTCACTGTTTAGAGTCACGCTAGTTTTATCTTCCATCATTTGACCTGTGAATGGTGAGACAGAAGCAGTGACAAACATCAGAAAGTGAGCGACGATACAACCAGGGGAATTCCTTAAACACACACACCTAGATAAACTTGTGCCAGTTAAGTAGGTGGATGAGATCTGATTCAAAAACAAGTCAATGTCTTACATTCAAAAAATGTAATATTCAATACAATGTAACCAAAACATATTCATTGGCTGGTGTAGTGCCTTTGAGTTTGACTACATAGAAATTCCCTTCAACATGATGAGTCAATTTGTTACTAAGACACTTCTATGCCTTGTTCAGTTTTCTTACCTTTGTTGTTGGTGGGTTTCTGTATCTTGGGAAGAAATACAGTTGTTCTCCAAACTGAAACTGATACCTCTTGAATGTTGTTCTCCTGAAGACTGAGTACAGTCGTCTTATGTCAATCAGAATTTCATTCAACATCAGAGACCTGTCAGTCATCTCAGTCAGGAACTCCAAGGATCAACGACTGAGATGACTGTCACTACACTGAAAAACATTACCGTAAATACGGCAAAATTTCAACAGCGCGGTATCATTTTTTTCTCAATTTTTCTCTACAGTACACGACTATAATAAGTTTTACAGTAATATACTGTTGTGGATGAAGGCATGTGTACTGTAGAAAAACAGTCCAATGCTGGCAATCGTAGCTGCCTGTATTTTACCTCAGTTTAACAGGGAAATGTCTTACAGTGTAGGATCAACAACTGACAAATGTATTTATTTATTTTTTTACAACTGACAAAGTTTCTTTTAATAATAATTTTACTTTATCTTATCGAATGATTTTGTTGTAGACCATGTTGTAATCAGGATAATGTATAGCTAGCCTGTGATTATTGAACGTATAACCGCTGCATGTCGCTTCTATTTCCATGTTGGGAGATATCTTTTCAAAAATCATAGGCTTGCTATGTATTATCCTGCTGAGAACGGCCCAGTCTAAGCAGCAGCAGCCTGTGCCAGAAAGCAGGTTTAGTAAAAACTCTTAAGTGCGTTAACCCTAAAATGAGAGAAAGTCTGGGTCTGTCAGTGTGAGTCACATTCATTTTGTCTTCTGTTGGAATAAAACTTCAAGTTAGTTTCCATACTCTGTGAGACAAACTACATAAAACACACTTCTTAACCAACATTGAATGTCAGTCTGTTGAGGATCTTAAATGAACTACCTGCTTTACATGGATATACAAATAAATGTTCATGCTCAAAGTATTTTCAGGTGATGATTTCTAAATCCACACTGTTAAAAAAACAAAAGTTGTTTTTACAGGAAAACACTGGCAGCTGTGGTTACCAGTGCATTCCTGTACAAAATACAGCACTATGGTGGATAACTTTACTGACAAAATATGTACATTATTTCCAGTAAATAAAAGTATGTCGAATCACATTAAAAGCAGTAAATTCTACCAGAAAAAGTGTTAATTTGCGCAAAGGTGTTGTAAATAAAGACACTATTTCCTGTATTTTGAAGTTGTAATAATTGCTTTTTATGCATCAATAAATGATAAAATCGACAGGGACATATCTAACTAAAAACTAATTTAAACTGGTAGAAAATCAGTAAAACTTTGCATTTTTAATTGAGCTGTTGTGTGATTTATACATGAAATCTATTCACAATATTCTCTGTACTTATGTTTAAGGAGTTAAATTTGTATGTAAAATTGACCTATAAACCTGTAAAATTGTTTCTACTGTTCCCACACAAAACCTACTTCAGTACCTCTTGAGAAAAGACAGGAAAATATGCAGTTTGGCACGTTGATTTTGTATAAAACTCTAGTTTTACAAAGAATTTTTTCTGAAAGTGCAAGAATTGAAACCTCCGCAAGTTACAAAATGGGTACAATGCTACTATAGAACTCTCCCATGTACATGAAAACACCTTACAAACATTGATAGTGCCTTTTGAAGCAAAGACAAATTGTGCTTTTGCACGGCAGTGAAAAACTTATTCCAAAGAAACAAGCCGTTTCAACAACATGTATATAATTTTTGGATTTAAGAAACATTTATGTCGGGACTTTAGGTAGTTTTTATGTCAATTTCACAGTCATTTTTTTTACAATGCACAGAAGTGAAGTGTGCCATGGTAAATCGTATTGGGGCTCCATTGGTTTTGGCTCTGTTGAGGATCTTAAATGAAGTGGCTGCATTACATGTATATACATATAAATGTTCATGCTTGAATATTTTCAGGTGACGATTTCGAAATCCACAGACGTGAAGTGTAAGGAGACCTTTTTTTTTCCTGCGGTTGCCATGGTAAATCATATTGGGGCTCCATTGGTGTTGGCCTGGGCGGCATGGTGGTGCAGTGGTTAGCACTGTGAGGAGAACTTTTTTTTTTCCTGCGGTTGCCATGGTTAATCGTATTGGGGCTCCATTGGTGTTGGCCTGGGCGGCATGGTGGTGCAGTGGTTAGCACTGTGAGGAGAACTTTTTTTTTTCCTGCGGTTGCCATGGTTAATCGTATTGGGGCTCCATTGGTGTTGGCCTGGGCGGCATGGTGGTGCAGTGGTTAGCACTGTCGCCTCACAGCAAGAGAGTGCCAGACCCTGCTTTGGCACGGGACCTTTCTGTGTGGAGTGTGCATGTTCTCCCTGTGCATGTGTGGGTTCTCTCCGGGTACTCCGGCTTCCCCCCACAGTCCAAAGACATGCAAGAGGGGACTAGGCTGATTGGATACTCTCAACTGACCTTAGGTATGACTTTGAGTGTTAATGGTTGTCTGTCTATATTTGTTGGCCCTGCGATGGACTGGCGAACTGTCAAGGGTGAACCCACCTCTCGCCTGTAGACGCTAGGATAGGCTCCAGCCCCCCACCCCCCCCCCCACCCCTGCGACCCTTAACAGGAAAAAGCGGAAGACAATGGATGGATGGATGGTGTTGGCTTTTTTAAGTCTCTGTGTTCCACAAAGTTCGAGGTTTGACACAGAGTTTGTTGAGCGTCTGTTCTGAAACAGACCCTAGCATTGGTCCGTCAAGAAAAAATGCTGCCGAATATTGGTGATTGACCAATCAGAATCGAGTGTCCAAGACAGCCATGTTTTAGAGAACATAAAAACCTGCAATTTATTTTGAATAAAACTCTGAAGATATTGAGCTAGGCCGCTTAGAAACACTGTGTCTACTGAGATGAGATGAATAGACCGGATGACTAGATTGTTCTTTACCCACGGCCAAGCCAGCTTTATTCAAGACAGGACCTCTTCCAGATGGTGGTCCTCCCTTTCTGACCGGCACCACCGGTGATTCCCAGCTCTCTTCCAAGAGTCCATTAGCGAGGAGATATTTTATTGTTTTTAATAAACCTGCCAAAGAAGATGCAGATTTTTTGCAAAAATGTCTTCTTCTTTGGCTTTACTGGTTGATGTTTGGACTCCACAACAACATCAGCCATCTCCTCAGCTGACAGTCTTGTAGGAACAGGCAGAGGAGTCAATACAGGAGCACAGGTGGACTCGGCAGCTGGGCTATCATAACTGGATTTCAGGAGGGCCAAAACGCCTTCGGTCTCATCTGTGTCATCTGCACCTTCAGCCTCATCTTCCAAATCTTCAGCCTCATCCTCATCATCTGTAGCTCCAGTCTCATCTTCGTCATCCAAATCTTCAGCCTCATCTTCTTGGTCATTCAAATCTTCATCCTCATCCTCATCATCTGAAGCTTCAGTCTCATCTTGCTCATCCAAATCTTCATCCTCATCCTCATCATCTGAAGCTTCAGTCTCATCTTGCTCATCCAAATCTTCATCCTCATCCTCATCATCTGAAGCTTCAGTCTCATCTTGCTCATTCAAATCTTCATCCTCATCCTCTTGGTCATTCAAATCTTCATCCTCATCCTCATCATCTGTAGCGTCAGTCTCATCTTGCTCATCCAAATCTTCAGCCTCATCCTCATCATCTGTAGCATCAGTCTCATCTTGGTCATTCAAATCTTCATCCTCATCCTCATCATCATCTTCATGTTCCAAATCTTCAGCCTCGTCCTCTTCGTCTGTAGCTTCAGCCTCATCTTGGTCATCCATATCTTCTGCCTCATCCTCTTTATTTGTTGCTTCAGCCTCATCTTCATCATCCGAACCTACAGCCTCATCGGCTTGATCCATACTCTCCTTCTTTTCATTAACATCCGAATCCTCATCATCTGTGGCAGACTCAGGACAGATCTGCATATAATAAAATGAGGTTTCCCCACTGAAAACAAAAAAACAAGAGAATGAATGAATCAGTCAGTCATTGAATAAGCCTGTCTTTTCTTCTATTTTAGCTTTCCACCTAAACCTACTGATACTAAAGCACAGATACTTACTACCCCTCGATGTCCTTCTGGTCATGCAGGTGGGCCATTTTGATGAAGGAGTGCTTCTGAGCCTCTGCTGGAGTGATTCTTTTCTCTTGATCAATCTGAAAGATTTTCGTCAGGAGATTGACAAATGCTCTCCGATCCTCCAATTTGGCGGGATGTTCTGTTTCAAAGGGGAACTGAATTTGGACCAAAGAAGAAATAGCTTAGTTGATATGCATCTTTCCCTCAGCAGCAGCATCAACTGGTATTCAGTCACATCATAAACTTGATCACTTACGGATATCAGGTCCTCCAGGGAGTGTATACGGCGCTTCCATGTGTTCGTCTTCATATCAGTGTCATTCTCGTACTCCCACCTAGCCTATTGCAACACAAAATATATGTACAGATATGAGATATTTTCTCCCAAATGCTGTCCAAATGAACACTTCTAGAGGAAGCAGAACACGTTAAACCCCTCTGGGCACATGTTCCATTTACTCACACTGGCCCTCATTCATCGAACAAGCGAACAAACCAGCGAAAATATGAGTGGAGAACTCAGCGTATGACAGGACTCACGCGTGATTGACAAATCTGACACCTGTCCATGAACCACAAGTCCCCTCACGTCAAATCCAAATTTGCGTACGCAAACTCAGACCTGCTGTCAGATTTCATCGCAGAATACGCTCACGTTCATATTGATAAATGGCACAGCTTGCGTAGAAATGAACATTTGCACATGTCACGCCTTTTTTCGGCCGTATGCTGATAAATGAGGGCCACTCGTACTATTTTGCACAAAAAAATGCTTATAAGCACGGTGATTTTACACCTTATCTTATTTGTTTCTCAGCAGTGTTAAATAAACATACAAATTGGTTTTCAAAAGTTCTACATACCTTAAAGTCCCATTTAGAGTCGCTCCAGTGCTTGCTCTTTTTGAAGTACGATGAGGTGTGTAGGCCAGCATCGAGGAGATGATCAGGTGGCTTGCCCAACAGGTCAAGAATGCTTTTCATCTACAGAGGGGGTGGTAAAAACGTCAGCCTGCATCCTACATCACATGTCTAAGGTACATTTGTCTCTTGTGGTATGTCCGAGCCGTGGAAACTTACCGTCTGGTACTTGTCTTGTCCTCCCAATGGGTAGTTGCCGATGTACAGGCTCACCAGAACACATCCCAGACTCCACATATCGATGGCCTCATTGAAGGGCAGGCCCAGGATGATTTCAGGTGCTCTGTTGGTAGTGGACAAGTCATAGTGGAGTTAGTGAACAAGTTATATGCATGGAGGATTTGTACAACATCCAATAGATTAAAAGCAGACATTAAAGTCATGCTTGTGTAGATTTATCCTACCTGTGTGCCAGTGGCTGAAGGAGTGAACCCTGTTTTGGTGCTCTGGATGTTGTGAAGGCCAAGCCAAAATCAATGAGTTTCAGCTTGAAGGGCTGGTCTTTATGGTTCACCAGCATGATATTGTCCATCTTCAGGTCAGAGTGGACGACTCCAATGCCTTTTAGGGCGTCAAGGGCTGTCAGCAACTACAGAACAGAGGAAGAACAGTTTAGGATATTGATAAATGTTTCTTAAATGTTACTCGGTTGTCTGAGCACATATCAGTGTGTGTCATAGAAGGATTAAAAGAATCTTTACCTGCTGCGTCACTGGCCGTATTTCACAGAGGTGAAATGGCTGGTATTCCTTTTCTTGCCAAAGGTCATGGAGTGTTCTGTCCAGTTTCTCATACACCAGCATAGTCAAGTCTTTTTTTTTAAAATCATCTATGAACCGGACGATGTTCTTCTTTTCTGCATTGAGCACGCTCACAGTTTTCATCATCATTACCTGTAGTTAAGGATTGATAGAAACAACATGATGTAGAGACACAGCGAGACATCTGCCGTTCATCTTGCCCTAATCAACATCTTTCTATTTCTAAGAACGTTTTGAAGAAATTTTTATCCAGTCTTCAATAAATGCATTCTGGGGGAAAAAATCCAAACCAACCAAGGAGGACCTACCTCTCTTTGACCTTCTCTCTGATTTCTCATGATTTTCATGGCCATCTCCTGTTTGGATCTTAGTTCAACACATCGAACTACACAGCCGTACATTCCTTCACCCAAGACGGAGACATCAGTGCAGTATCGTCCCTTGTCACTGTTTAGAGTCACGCTAGTTTTATCTTCCATCATTTGACCTGTGAATGGTGAGACAGAAGCAGTGACAAACATCAGAAAGTGAGCGACGATACAACCAGGGGAATTCCTTAAACACACACACCTAGATAAACTTGTGCCAGTTAAGTAGGTGGATGAGATCTGATTCAAAAACAAGTCAATGTCTTACATTCAAAAATGTAATATTCAATACAATGTAACCAAAACATATTCATTGGCTGGTGTAGTGCCTTTGAGTTTGACTACATAGAAATTCCCTTCAACATGATGAGTCAATTTGTTACTAAGACACTTCTATGCCTTGTTCAGTTTTCTTACCTTTGTTGTTGGTGGGTTTCTGTATCTTGGGAAGAAATACAGTTGTTCTCCAAACTGAAACTGATACCTCTTGAATGTTGTTCTCCTGAAGACTGAGTACAGTCGTCTTATGTCAATCAGAATTTCATTCAACATCAGAGACCTGTCAGTCATCTCAGTCAGGAACTCCAAGGATCAACGACTGAGATGACTGTCACTACACTGAAAAACATTACCGTAAATACGGCAAAATTTCAACAGCGCGGTATCATTTTTTTCTCAATTTTTCTCTACAGTACACGACTATAATAAGTTTTACAGTAATATACTGTTGTGGATGAAGGCATGTGTACTGTAGAAAAACAGTCCAATGCTGGCAATCGTAGCTGCCTGTATTTTACCTCAGTTTAACAGGGAAATGTCTTACAGTGTAGGATCAACAACTGACAAATGTATTTATTTATTTTTTTACAACTGACAAAGTTTCTTTTAATAATAATTTTACTTTATCTTATTGAATGATTTTGTTGTAGACCATGTTGTAATCAGGATAATGTATAGCTAGCCTGTGATTATTGAACGTATAACCGCTGCATGTCGCTTCTATTTCCATGTTGGGAGATATCTTTTCAATAATCATAGGCTTGCTATGTATTATCCTGCTGAGAACGGCCCAGTCTAAGCAGCAGCAGCCTGTGCCTGAAACCTTCACATTCGCATTCATTTAGCGGAGTTTTGTCTTCTGTTGGAATAAAACTTCAAGTTAGTTTCCATACTCTGTGAGACAAACTACATAAAACACACCTCTTAACCAACATTGAATGTCAGTCTGTTGAGGATCTTTAAATGAAGTACCTGCTTTACATGTATATACAAATAAATGTTCATGCTCAAAGTATTTTCAAGTGATGATTTCTAAATCCACAGAAGTGAAGTGTGCAGATCTTTTTTTTTCCTGCGTTTGCCATGGTAAATCTTGTAGGGGTTCATTTTGTGTTGGCTTTTTTAAGTCTCGGTTTTTTCCCCTTTAACTCAGTGAATCTACTCAGAGTTGATTAATTTAACTCAAGTCAGGTGAAACTGGTCTGAAACTGACCACTCAGTTATGTATGAAATACTGCAAAATGGAGCAGTGTAGGATACATAAGAGATGCTCACAATTATTTTCTTGAAATATTATTCGGGAAAGACCAATTAAATTAGGTTAATATCCCACAAAGCTGGTAGCAAGCTAACATATAGCCAATGCAGCTGAGCTAATGTTGAACATTTTTGCTAACTGCATCATTAATTTTCACATTAGACTACAAGTGACAGGCCTATTTGGATGCATTCTTCAATGTACTTAGCACCCTTTTATTTAAACATCACATTGGTTGAAGTTAGTAGTTTTTGGTTCATGCAAGTTTTTATTGCTAAACTTATGAGAAATGGCACATTTCTCCTCCTGTTGGTTCTCATCTTGGTTTTGGTGTAACAGTGCCCCTGTGTTCATGCCTACCAGACAGACGCATTAGGATACCCAAAACAGGAGGGAACTACAGTCTGTCAGACAGCTCACTCACTCATTTTCTTCCACTTATTCCTTTCTATTAAGGGTTGCAGGGGGGCTGGAGCCTATCCCAGCAGCTACGGGCGAGAGGTGGGGTACACCCTGGACAGTCCATCGCAGGGCCAACATACAGAGACAAACAACCATTCACACTCACATTCATACCTACGGTCAATTTAGAGTATCAATCAGCCTCGTCCCCAATTGCATGTCTTTGGACTGTGGGAAGAAGCTGGAGTACCAGGAGAGAACCCCCGCATGCACGGGGAGAACACGCAAACTCCACACAGAAAGATCCCGTGCCTGAGCCGGGACTCGAACCCGGAACCTTCTTGCTTTGAGGCCACAGTGCTAACCACTGCACCACTGTGCCGCCCCTGTCAGACCGCTCCTTAATGTAAAATAAGGATTGTTAATGAGTCCCAAAGCCTGAATCCAAGTCCAGTTTCAGGTCACGTTTGTCACCAAGTGAAGTGCAACTTGAGTCCTCATTTCATTTCTCACTTTCTCTATGAGTGCATTTTAGCAATGTAAAAAAAAAAAAAACTTTTTTCACATATACTCTGTAATATGTGAAGCAAAGAGACGCTGGTGACAGGAAGGATAGCTGACTGGAAAACAGTGATATGCCAGGATTTTTTGACTGGACAACAAAGCCTTTTAAAATTCAACAGATTCACAGTGCAGTCGGCCATGAGCATGGGTGTGTTGGAGCCTGTTGTTTACAGGACAAGAATCTCAGTGACACTGCTAGATGCTTCTTGTTTTTGATGAGAGGGAGTGGTGAGTGGTGGTTAAATGTGTGTGGTGGTTAGCAGGGGGTAGATGCCAAAATCATATTCTACAGTATGGAGTCGTGCATCTCATTCAGCATGCACCTTGATCAAACCAAACAAGGATGGTTGTACATAAATTATGTAAAATAAGTTATGACAGTTACTTCAGAGGCTGCTAAATTGAATGTGGATAAATGACTTACTTAAGGAACTTATCGACATTTTCCAACTGTAGTCAGACCAAATGGATCCCAGTGAACATTCATCATTCCACCTGGGAACAGCCCAGGTGGTAGGAAATGTTCCCACAAAATTACCTACCAAGAAAACATTTAAATGTAACATTTTTGAGGACATTAAATAATTTCAAGTAATGTTCCTATATTTAAAAGTTTACCAAAACTAAATTTTTACCTGCAAGATCCTGAGATTTTTGGGGGGGAAAACAGTGGATTGTTTGATAAATAAATAATTAATAATCTGTTGTCTGCAACATTGTTAGTGACTTTTTTTGGATGTTGTTGTTTTGTTTTTTTTAAACCTGGACAAACATCCTACTGTACTAATAAGTAAAAGACTTCCCATAAAACATATTACCAGAAGATTGTATGATTTAAGTCTCTTCTGTCCAAACAACGTTAAGTTATTTGTTATTGCTTTCATTGCTGGAAGATGGACGCAAAAATGCTGCACTATCACTTTAAGATAAGATCTGAAAGTTAGTAAGTTTTTTTGATACAGCCCCCTGGTCTGTAAAACAACTTTATAGTCAAATACAGTCATTCATTTCAGGCTATTTGAAGTATAATAACTGTATATAATATGGGGTGAAACATAATTTTCCAACTGTCCTTTCACAGTCCAGACTTATCAAGCAGCCCACCAACGTAAAATAGACATGCAATAAAAAAATGTCGCAGTAGGCTCACCTTTCTGTTTTTAAACCACAAATGGTTCTTCCAGTCCTTATTGATCATAAAAGCCAATCATGGAGGTGAGTTGTAAATCACTTTGTATAAAAGCTCAATAAACTGCAGACCATATATCTTGGGCTGGGGGTAAATTTACAGACACCCGCATTAGGAGAGTGGATGGAAACCAAGCGTCTCTTTTTCTTGTTGTTTCACCAACTCACAGAATGAGAGTTAATTAAACATTAACAGATGAGTAAATTTGACGGCTGCAGTTTTCATTATGAGCTTGTCTTTTTAGATTTTCTCTTACTGGATCCTGTTAAGATGCTGTTAATTATTTTAGAGGTTGAATTAGAATCACATCTTTCGTATCGATTTGAAACTATCACTTTGGGTGTTTGATATTAAACCCTGTAACCGTACTTTTTCCCAGCATGGACAGTAGTATGAGGAAAATACAGACCCTGAAGATGTTTTCAGACTGAGCAGCTCTCATTCACAAATGGCGAGACAGTTTCACTTGTGTATTTTGTCACAAGGACACAGGCATGACAGAATGGTATGCTTTTTGTTGTTTCGTTGTAATAAATATTATATATGTTTCTAAACTTAAAGAGCACTGTCCTTTGCTGAAACATCTAATATTTATGAGGTTCAATTCAAGAATCCTCTAGCAGAATATTGGCTGTACAAATTCTGGATCTGATAGGTTTTTGCTAACCTGAAAATAGTGTGGAGATGCTGGAGTGCAGCTGCACCCTCCATGTATAAGGAAGTAGCTTGCATTTAGACTGAAATGCGAAACATAGGACAAAGTAGAGTCAGAGAGGTAGATAACAAAGGAAGAAGCCATGAGTGGGCTCTCACAACCCCATTCATGTCGGAGTGTGTTGCTGCCCTATAGAGCAAGAGGGAGGTGAAACTTGATAATGTTTGGATTTTGCGTGAGCAGTCACTTTCAGGATCCACTACGCGGGGGAACATGTACTAAATATATTTTATGTTGGTGCACATTACATTAGGACACCAAAGTGCAATTTTGATGTATCAAATGTACATTTCAGCTGGTGCCACAATTTATTGGGCAAAAATTGCTCTGTGACACCCTTTTGGTCCAATTCCATGACTACTGTCAGTCATTGTCTCATATATTCAGTCTTCTTCTGATTCCCCATGTCGTTGCCAAAAAAGACACATTTCACTGTGTTGATGTTGACAGTGTTCCCTTCAAAGCCTGAATTCATATGAGAGAGCAGCTAGTCAGACACCCTGACAGACATGTTGTGTTTTTCTAGACTTCATCACAGCCATTAATAGGTCAGGTGTTTTTGGCAGATGACGTTTAACACACTGGCTCCCTTTTTCACACCTCCTCTGTTCCCCAGCTGGTCCTACCATGGAGCTCTGATAGTGCTCCTTAAGCTGTTGCTTTCAGCTGTGTTAAAGTGCCCCCCTCCCCCCCGCACTCGACTTCCAGCCCTAAAATAGATCTATTACTGCCTTAATAGCAGCCTTAAAGACAGGCGAGGGTCCTCTCCAGGAGGAAACACCAACCGGCACATCACTAGATTGGGCACAGAGAAGGTCAACCATTTGTTCCACCTAATATCTATTCTCAGAACTTTACATCTGTACTTACAATACATTTCACAACTGCATTCCAATTCTGGGACCAATCTTATTTACAGCAAGGTTACTGCCTTAAGGTGATGGAAACACTTTTGAATAATGATTCATTTCACAAAGCAGTGCATTTTAATATATAACACAACTGTAACTCTACAAACAGTTTGTCTCATTAGATTTGGCCTACACTCATTCAAGCCTGGGCGCCCTGCTGCAATCTGAACGGGGCAGATGGCTGCCGGTTAATTTAGCGTGAACCCTGGGCCTGCACCACCTTCTCGCTGCTCACTAACAGTCCACAGAGGACCACAGTGCTGATCAGTCATACTGCCATCGCGCTCCCTCCCCGCAGCTCAGGCAATAGGTCTCAATTAGCAGAGCGACATGAAAGAATTACTACAACACAAATGAAATAACTCAGCACCAACTGAGAGCCCAATCTGTAGCATTTTGGTGAATCAATGTATAGGCCAGATTTTTTCAAGTTTCCTGTTTTCCATGGGCTTTCCATGAGACTGAATTGGGGTTCATTACCCTGCAGTAGCTCCTTTAAATGTCTTCTTAATGAAATCCACATCTGAGTTATGGAGCTTTCACCCCACAGGGAATATAATATTTTAGTGATTTTTAGTCTAAGTTCACACTGGTGTATACCAAACAAATCCAGAGAAAATATGGACAAACTGGTTTTGGCAACAGACATCCTGCATCATTCTGGATCCCACATGGGAAAATCAAACTATATGACTCATAGTGTACTGCACATTAATATTTCTTCTCTTGCATATTTATTGTCTAGTGCTGCAAAAAAAGCTCACAAAGACACAACTGATGATGACCATTGCTAGTGTTAGTCACAGAGAAGCCTCCTGTATCGCAGCATTGAAGGTCACCATCAGATTCCAACTGCAAAACATGAGGCCTAGCATCTCACCAGGTTATTGCTTATTTGATCTCTGACAATATACCAATATATTTTCTTGTTCTATGCCTGAATAATGTATAATGACAATGAATTGAATTATCAAATCATGTCATTTTAACAGATGCTAAATAAAGAGTAGAACACTAATTCCTACTGATTTGACTGGATGATGAGCAAACCCTGAAATGAGAGGGTATCAAAAAAGCTATCATCTCATTTATAATAAAAAAAAGGGGGGGGGGGGGTCATACTAAAGTAAGAGTGCAGAACTGTCTGTTATAGCCTCCACTGCAGCCTTCTCCATTGTTACTTTGCATGCAAGGCCTGGAGGTCTTTTACCTCATACGTATCAACAGTTTTTCACAGTGGTCATTAAGCACTTCGTCCAATTAATGCAGGCAAGTAACTGTTTAGGTGAAATGTGTATTTGACTTTTGAGATACTTTTCTCTTCTGCACCACTGCTACCATTCATAGTAGGTGTGACATGTTTGTTTTTGGGTTTTTTTGGCAAGACCTTGTCTTTTACAGTGTTGCAGGCAGCAGCTGGTTAACTTAGCATGATGTGCAAAGCCTTGCTCTGAAGTGAATTTTTTTTAGGTTTTGAAAGTGCTATCAATCTTGTCATGCTCGAGAGCAGTGATGGGCCATTCCTTCAATCTTGTGGAACTCTTTCAATATTTTCTTTTTCAATGAAATTGCCTGCTTTCTTTCATAACTTACCCATGTTATTGCAACATCAAATGAAGAAATCAGACAGCATTTTTCTTTGCGCAGAGGAGTAACACAGTAACAAAACTCCAATTAAATGAGACTGCCAAGCACATCGCCCTTCACTTTTGCATACTGTCCTAATTTACTACTTTTTTCTCAGCGAAGAGATAAGTTAACCAAAACAAACACATCCACATGACTCAACAGCAATGCCTCAGAAGGTAGGAAGTAAAGAACACTGAGGGGAAGTACTATTGATGCCCGGAGGCTCCGGAGCTTCATCTCTCATGCTGGGCCAGTGGGGATGAGCCGCAGGTGGCTGGCAGTGATGAATACCAAAGCCACTCTGTAATATTTCACCATTTCAAAAAAATGTTTGAGAGGCAGGTTGTCAGATGGCCACGATAGAGCAGACCCTCGCTGCTTGCTGCAGAGCTTGAATGTCAGCTCCTGACTGAGTCTTGGGACATCTGTGCTGAATTGAAATCTCCGTCCTGGCCTTCTGACATAGTGGTTAATGTATAGCTTATGAGGAGGAAAGTGAAAGGGAGAGACCCCCCCCCCCCCTTCTTTCTCTTTCTCGCAATTTGTCTTGGGAACAGAACAAAACAGCTGACAACACCTGAAAGTGAGACGTTAGCTAACAGCATATTTTCACCAACACTTTCAAGAGTTTTAGTTGCCTTGGTGTGTCACTGTACAGTAAACACTCCTTTATTGGGAGAAATTTGATGGAAGAGGATGTGGAAATGTGATTCAATTGGATCAATGTGACATTTATTCTCCCCTGGCCTTTTGCTCTGTGTATGGAGGAGTTAATTCAATTGTAAGAGCAAGGCAATCAGCATAGCCATTTTTCATACTACAACACAATTTGTACATGACAGCAGTTAAACTGTGTGCTCATTCTGTGCAGCAACACTGCACCAATACATTATCACAATGAGGACAGAGTTGTTATTAACTTTTAGAAAATTTGGTCTGGACTTCTCAGTGGGCCTGAAAACTGAGACCGAAATGTCAGAAATATACATTTTGCTCTGACAAAAAAAAAAAAGGTGTTACTTTTTCACTGCATAATCCTCATGTTTTGTGTGAAAGAACAGATTTGAAAAACATTTCGAATTAATGAATTACCCTCGCGCCAAAATTGCATCTGGTGTGTACAGACCTTAAGTAATATTTTATCCTCTGTCATGATGTGGAGTATCTCCCCCAAGGAGAGACAACATACATTGTTCACCACACACACTCTGAAGTTGAACACTGACAACGACACATGCTCTCACTCTCGCAGCTGCAGGCTTGTTTTAATCTTTTCCATGCATTTGCTGAATTTAGTCATGTTTATACATTGAAGTGGAATTTATGTCTTTATTGTTGTGTGGTCCACATGCACTTGGTTCTTTATAAAGCTCAGAATAACTTTAAAGCAATAATAGATTTATGTTTTCACACACTTTCCATGGAAAGACACCATTTTTAAGGTTTCGCTTCTCGGTGCTCGCATGCATTGACTGATTGATGATTGTTTTCTGACATTACTTCAATGGCACAAGAAGTGAGAGTCTTATCTATGACATCTTTACAGATATTTTTAGATTTTACTTGTATATTCTCAGCTTGGTGGTACAGCGGTGCAGTGGTTAGCACTGTCGCCTCACAGCGAGAAGGTTCCGTGTTCGAGTCCCGGCTCGGGCACGGGATCTTTCTGGGTGGAGTCTCCATGTTCTCCCTGTCCCTCCGTGGGTTCTCTCTGGTACTCCAGCTTCCTCCCACAGTCCAAAGACATCAAGAGGGGACGAGGCTGATTGATACTCTTAATTGACCGAAGGTGTGACTGTGAGTGTGAATGGTTGTCTGTCTATATGAGTTGGCCCTGTGATGGACTGGTGACCTGTCCAGGGTGAACCCAGCCTTTCGCCAAAAGCCGCTGGGATAGGCTCCAGCCCCCCCACGACCCTTAACAGGTTAAGTGGAAGAAAATGGATGGATGGATGGATATTCTCAGCTTGTCCTTCGAAGAAGAACATGCAGATAGTTTATGACATCACCTATCGTCATGTATTGTGACTGTCATCAAGTGACTGTAGTAAGTATTACTTGTGGAAGGAAGTCACATGACATCAATTAAAGGGGAAGATGTCTGTATAAGGTGCTGAACATATTGTTTTCTTGTCTGTTACTGTCTTCGCGGGTTGTTTCTGTGTCTGTTGTGTTTTCTACTTAGCATGGAGCCAACATAACATTTCACTCCATTGTATGTATGTGACAAATAAAATCTCAGTCTGAATCTGGAGGTGGATATTTGGATAGGTAGGTTTGACGTTTGTGCCTACTGAATGGAGAAAGCTATTTAATAAGGTTTTGGGACTATTTTGATGGGTTGTTACGATACAGTGTCGCCAACAAGGACTGGATGTTGTGCAGCTGAAGTGTGAGCAGTGGTGTGCAGCGATTTCATACAAATGGCTTCTCATTTATGTCAAACAGCTACACACTTGATTCCAAATTACATTTTTTCTAAGCCTGACCAGTTTATTTGGTTACGTTAACGCCTAACAGACCATCCTTCAACAGACTAGCAGACTGTGCTAAATATTAAAAAAATCAAGGGACATACAGTCATGCTGCATGGGTTTGAGGAGTTCTATCCATCCATTTTGTACCGCTTCTTCTGTTACGGGTCACAGGGGGTTGGAGCCTATCCCAGCTGCCTTTGGACAGGTCCCCAGTCCATTGCAGGGCCAGCATATATAGACAGACAACCATTCACACTCACAGCCACGCCTACGGTCAATTTAGAGTGTCCCATTAACCTAGTCCCCTCTTGATGTCTTTGGACATGGATATTTCTATACTTTCATAATTCATAGCTATGAATATCAAATCAACCTCAAATCTGTAAAAAACACATTTCAGTCAGAGAAATCCAAGAACGATCTGGATAATCAGCAGTTCTGTCCAAACCACTGCGTGAAGGCAGAAACAATTCTTTTTTGTCTGATTGTGCTGCTGTGGGGCAGAGAGCAAGCTGTTAACACGACACTGACTATCACCCCAGAGGCTTCTTGTTGCACGCTAGTAAAGATGTGCTTGATACATCCAGTAGTCATGCAGCAACATTTTCAAGGAACTAGAAATAATTTGTGGGTCAACATACACTCTCCTTTTATCACTGGTTCACTCTCGACTAACGTCTAAAAAAAAAAGGGAAAAAAGAAATAGCGGCTTATTTTGCTTGTAATTGCTCCATTGTTTTCCCAAGCTAGCTGCTAACTTAGTCTTTCTTGGATTTGGGCGGTGAGTTTTGTGCAGTGGGTTCATCAGACATCTGGAAATCGGGAGAATTCGAGCCGTGAGACTGAACCAAAACTGTTTTATTGTTGTTGGTGTTTTTTTTTTTTGGTTCACATGTGAACCATAAAAGAACAACAACGAGCCAAAAGACACTAGAATCCTGGATTGGACTGAGGAAAACTTTGGTTAAATGTATTTTCACCGTAAGTTACTCCATTCGGATCATGTTACCTTTTGCTCGTATAAAAATCATGATGGAAGATGCTTCAAAATAAGATTCAGGAATAGCAGTTTGAGTGTTAGAGTACAGAATGAAAACACTGCTCATCGGTCTGTAATACTGAACAGATTTTATTACAGTCACTTCAAGCTGATTGTTAGCTCAGCAAATAAACTATAGGTAGTCATGCATTGTGTTGCATTACAAGTTGTGACAGGAACACTTGCCATTGAAAGCTCTCTTTGTTCACACTTCGCCAACACAGTGTGGTGCTATTGTGACATGTCATATAATTCTGGCTTTGCCAAGAATATGTCAAGGTCAAAATACTGACTTTTTTTATTACCCTGAGATTAAATATTGGCTCAAGGTACTTCTTCCAGTTCATGCTCTGGGGGAAAGACAGACTGAACACTGGTTGAAAGAAAGAAGACAGATGCGCCTCTTTGTTCGGTTTTGCTGACATGTACAATTATCTGGTTCAGGCAGTCCTCTATTGTTGTTGGTCACCACTCATACATGTAGGACACAGCAGTTCATCTTTGTTGTATTTGATTAGCGCTGCATTTTACTTAAAGTTTGAAATTGTTCATCTCTCCTTGACTGCGCAATAATAGAACGTGTAGCGCCTCACACAAAATAGACACTCAGCAACCTGTCACACCTGACACTCCCATTGAAAATAATTGAAAAGACCCACTCGCTTCACAGCCCGTGAGAATGAAATGCATTGCAACAAAAAACCTGGTATAGGACTTTTATAGTTCAATAATTCTGCACTGATTCTGTTCAGGAGAGTGAAAGTCCTGTTCCTAATAACACAAATTTTAATTCACAAATAATACTGCCACTAAAAGAGATGCAGTGTTAAAATGCATTTTAGTAATTCTGCCTATTGTTTTGTATTTGATCCCAGGTCTGAAGCGAAGCTATTCCTGTGAAGTCTGCAGCGTCACACTGAATTCGGTGGCACAGTACCATGCACATCTGCAGGGCTCGAAGCACCAAAACAAGTGAGTGGATCACGCCACTGTGCACTGCAGAAACACAAGTAATGCCCGCATTTAACCACTGTTGCTGCTGAGCACTTCATCTTTGGCATGAAATATGTTGTTTTCTTTGTTTTCATGTGTGTCTTTGGAATCCCTGTTCCCTAAGAAGCTGTGTATGCACCACCTTTCACACGACATGCATAAATGATGAGAATATTGTAGGAAGTCGCAATGCTTGACATCTCTGAGGGACTCATTTTGCCGAGGGCATCCTGAGTTCCTCATCGAAGTTTAAGTCTTTCTAGAAACAATTTTAAGGAAAAGTTCTCAAAATGACCGCTTTGCTGCTTTCACTCTGCAGCTGTGGAGCTTACAGCAGTATCAACAAGAAGACTTAGCACAACAAAGAGCCAGCCTGCAGTTCACTTTCCCACAGGCTGCTGGTAGGCAGGTTTACCAAATAACCACAGGTAAATATTTAACATCAGATTTAAGACCAAATTTCAGACTCGTACAGCTCAGCAGTGATGATGCAAGCGTCCTTAGGCCTGGATCAACGTAGGTGCAGGGGAGTGAGGATAGGTGGCTGCGATTCTTCAGGGTGGTACAAGGCAGCCTGGCCAAATGTGTGTGTGCTCTACTAATTTGCCGTTGACTTTGGCCATGCTTACTTCACAATGATGTGCTGTGATGTCACTGTTCCCACCCCCTTACTTGATTGGACCGTCAGACTGTGATCACCATTAAGCATGATGGGACGATCTGATAGAACCGTTTGCCCAACCCTAATAGTAAGTGTATTTCTTCATTCTGGGTTGTTATTCTCAGTCCCATATAGTTGCTTCAATTGTATACTAACAGCAGTGATCAGCCTGGTGGGGCTGCATTAAGTACTCCTATGTTGGTCCAGTGCATCACCACAGGCCCACTGGAACACTGCAACATTGATCAATCATGGAATATCTTCCGTTTTCCGGAGCTTCTTTGCTTGTTTTGGTGTGCCAATAGCGCCCTCTACCATATGATAGTGATAACACAGAGTGTCGGAAAGTCTTGTTAATGGCAGGGAAGCATTATCTCACAAATGACGGAAGATGGGGAAAAGACTTAATACTCCTTTCACGTACAAAAAGTAAGTTCTGACTGTGTTCAGGTGTTTATGGAGTTAAGAAGACATAAAGACATTTTCTTAGACAACTACTAAGATTCATGTGAAGAGGTATCTTTCAAACTTAGAAAGGGCAAAGAGTTTTGTCTTGACTGTTTTCCTTTCTCAACTCCAGCAAGTCCCCTGTGTGGTTGTTTATTCGTTTGTAATCCAGGAGTCCTTTGCACCGATTTCTTGACCTAAAGCACTTTGAGTTTGAACAAGAGCACTGCAAGCTGTGTGGGGTGCTGCATGGGCCCGGGGCAGGAGGTGTGAATTGATAGGTCTTACATGGTGCATGTCCTGGAATTAATTCCCCCCTGCTGGCCAGTTCCTGGTTGTACACATCCACAGAGATGCTGGCATCCGGAGACGTGACATGCCATTTAACAGCCTCATGCTTTAGTCACGGAAGTCTGCACAGCCTTGTTGGAGCTGCTGCGTTTTCATGCAGATCCCTATATACTCTACACACACACACACACACACACAAACACACACCTCACACCAAGCAGGCCAGAGCTCCCACTGGGAATTCCAACCACACGCGACCTCCTCGAGCCACCAACTCCATCACAACCAGCCTGATATAGCCCTCAACGGTGCCTCGGGTCTATTTAGGTCATTTGCTTAATTCCAGTTTACACGGACAGAACAAAGGCTTATCTGCTTGACAAAACTCCAGAGAGTGGCTGAGAATAATACTTTATCTGTCTACTGTCCGTTATCACCACAGCACGAAAAAAATGAATTACTCGAATACATTTATAGTCTATCCAAGCCTGAAAGGAAAAGGTGGGAATTGAAAAGTTTGCCCCTCGAGCTAAACATTTTTTTCTCCTCATTCTGTGAGTTGAACAAGACACATTACACTCTTGGCTGTCTATTAAATATAATTTATTTTCCAGTGTGCTGGTTTTACTCAGTCAGAAGAAATTACACTCAATAGGCCATTTTCAAAATAACCATGTAGACACGGTGTAACAGGGTAAACCCAGGTGTAATTAATAACCATAATTATGGGCCTGCTCCTCTTTAAGGCCGTGTTATTGTGCTGCTGACTCACTGGAACAGCGGTGACACACTAAGTGGAATAAGACCACGGTTAATTTCATCTCTACCACCTGTGTCTACCCTGCTAAGACAAGCCAGAAATCATTAGGTTGTTTAAATGGAGAGTGAGTGGATTAGCTCAGCAGCAGAGTGGTGAATCTTTGGCTAAAGTCATATCTTCTTTTTAAACTACATAGGAAGTTCCCTTTACATTCAAAAAAATAGGTCTGAGTAAGAAAAGAAACAGTAGGTGGACATAAAAGTTACATTTTCAAAGGCAAACAAGTAGAAATTGTGCTTGTGCATCACTGTTTAAACCACATCAGGGTATTCATATTGTACTATACATATACACTGCTGCCATAATACTTACAAACTACTCTCATAAATACACATAATGCTCTCTGATGCACTATAGCAACTGTCAAACCTTTTCAATTTGACTGATCATGAATTAAAAGTCCATGTCTCATCTGGATCTGCAGATTCAAGCATCCTTATTCATATCAACAGAACAGCCCTGAACCCCTCAGCCAGGAACTCAGCGTTCATTTTGAAACAATCCTTTAGTCAATGATGTCAAAGGTTATGTAAGATCCTGTAATTACAAGTTCAGTTTAAACGAATAATACTCTCACTTCCATGTTTATCCAAATCCAACTAATGGGATCTCTATAAATCCTTAATACACATTTAGATTTTTTTTTTTTTGAAAACATCATCTTCTCAAATGTGTCTGCTCATTGTAATGTGACACTGTATGATCGTACACCTGCACACGATGGTTGCTCATTGTGACCGCCTTGCATGCCAGCGACACAGCCTAAAGAAGAAACCCCTGGAGAAGCAGGGGTGCAATTTGGCATCACATAATGTGTAACAAAACCAGGAGAGAAAGCAACAACACACAAGAGTACCCAAATAATGAAAGGAAAGGGAGGAGAAGACACAGAAAAGAAAAGAAAAGAAAAGAAAAGACAGTTAAACAAAAAGTGCAAGTCAGTCAAAAATCAAATGCAGCAGTCTACTTGTTTGCTCTCCTGAAGAAACAAGATCCTACATGATTGTGGTATTTTTTCCTTTATATTAACTTGCTGTATTCTATATTCACTATTGTAAACCACAAAGACAAGGAGAGAGGATTGAATTAATTTCAACCATGGGCTTAGTTGGACAAGTACACAGGGTTCACATATATTTGTCATATTCTAACATTATTGATGTAAATGGTGGTCACTATCTGCATACCTCACCAGGTGTGTGTGTGTGTGTGTGTGTGTGTGTGTGTGTGTGTGTGTGTGTGTGTGTGTGTGTGTGTGCGCGCCTTTAGGTCTGATCATGCCTCTTCAGTATGATGTGGGTCATTCTGATATACTGTGTAACAAAACAGGAGTAAAGCCCCTTGCCTGTATGGCTGCTCACTACAAATATCCACTGAGGTCAATAAAAACACAAGGAAATTCAATTCTGGATGAATTACTCCTCCCTGATCAATACTCCTTTCATGAGGCAGCTATAGGAGAGCAGCACTGATGCTCAGACTCTTTGATCGTTTGCTTTAATCAACAGTGTTTGCTCTAATCCACAGCAGGAAAGCTGATATACTTTATCTTTCCAGGACTAAGTTTTATTTAGATTAATTTCTCCTCTCTCTTTCCTGTTCCCTTTCTACAGTAACTGTGCTCTTCTCTCTCGTCCACATTTTCAAATTTGTCAAAAGTAGATTCTTCTTCTTTTTTTTCCACTGTTGGAGCATCACTACTTGTCTGGCTAAAATGAAAATAGTATGATGTTTAAGGACCGAAGGCGGTATTCATTGCAGCTGGGAAACTGAAATGTTTGGCTCAAAGCTAAGGTTTTCAAGAGGGTTTTCACCTTCTATGAGTGCATTCACGTTTCAAAAATCACGAGAGCACTGAAGATTGTGACTTTCTTGAAAAAGCAACATGTAACTCACATGAGTTGAAAAAAATTGAAAAATCCATTGGCTTTTGGTCAAAGTTGATGCTAACTTAGAGGTTTACCTACAAAGTTATACAATCACTGTAGCACTAAGTTCACATATGGCAAACCATCTTCTGCAGGTGCAGTCACCATACCTCACCTTTGCTGTGATGCATAATGGGTCTGATTCTACTTTTCAAGGTGTGAAAACAAATCATAAGGTGAATTACTAATTAAGACCGTCAGAGCAAACTAACTAGGTTGGGAAACAGCTCTGAGTGAATGCTGGATCCCAACGATGCACAAACAGTCAACGTCTGTTGTTCTTTTATGAATTGACTTTGCTGAGTTTTGACGCTGACCATTTCAACATGGGGACTTAAAGGATACAGGCTATGAAGTGAGTTAATATTCACTACAAATGTGATTTGCTCTCTTAACAGACTCACACTTATTGTCGTATGTGATAGCGTGTTTGTAGCAAGCGAGCTCCCTCAATGCGCGACACGTCTCATGTTGTTAGAGGCGCTGTTTTAAATGATTTGCAGTAGCCTGACATTCACATTCCGTTTGTTTGTTTCAGTCAGCATGACTTTGTGTCCTTGTTAGACCTTTTTTCTGAGGGGAAAGAACTATATTTTGCCTTTTCAGTGCTTCGCTCTTAAACGTGTATATTTATGAATTTAGGACAAGTCTGACAGACAAACGTAACAGACACACATTCAGTAGCATCCTCCACAGGGTTCCTTTGAAACAACTATACTCCCACCTTCTGTAGATAAAGGTAGCGTGTCGCTCATGCTCTAACCCACCTCATGAAGGGAAAAGGATATAAGATGAGTCAGCCCTGAAGTCACAGTGACGAACCATGACACTACTATGAAAAAATAGAAAAAAATCCCCTGCAACTCCCATTTATCCAGAGTCATGATGACAAGCAAGTGAGATATAAGCTGCATGAAAAAAAGAGTAAACCAACAAGAAGCATACTTGGTATGTTTAGAATCAAATTATTTATAGATTAAAAAGGATATTATTATTATTATGATCATCATTATTATTATTATTGTTATTATTATTATTATTATTATCAATAGTTGTATTTGTCTGAAAATTGTTTAAGACAAACTACTGGGTAGAGAAAATTGAAATTGTTTTATTTGTCTATTCACCTTCATTGACTCGATCAATACAAAAAATGTGATGTATTTGTGTTGCTCATTTCACATGTAAAAAAAACCATCCATTTGTTTTACTGAGCTGACTGAAAGAATGCATGCAAATAAAAAAATTACAATTAAAAATCTATCAGATTAGTGAAGGTGGATGATCCAGCTGATGGAGGAAATAAGTATTTTTGAAGCTGCATGTAAGAGTTGTTGTCCTCTGACATTACCAAAAAAAAAAAAAGAAAAAAATTATATAAATGAATGGAAAGTGTAAAATTAACCTGAGACATTAACAAATATCTGTCATCCATCTTCCTCCTCCCTCTTTGGATTTACTGGGAAGGAGGTTCCCAGCAACAGAATTTAGGAGGTCGTTTGCCATAAATGATGTTCTAATAATGTCAACAGTGTCGGAGCTGGTAGGATGTGAGCTGTTGTTTTTTTTTTTTTTCTAAAACCCTGTCCAAGTAGCCACATCTTAATTCCAGTTTGTACAGAGAAGTATGATTCGCCTGTGAACTCAGACGCAGCTACATGAAGCTCAGCGGGGCGGATAGGAGCAGCCATGTAGTTCTCTATGTCACTCCGTGCATTTCTTTTATAACTGTGTGTTTTCTGCGTTTGCCCTGATGATTGCTTGGACTGGCCAGTCAGAAGCTGATGTGGTCGCTCAGTGTTGTATAATAGATGCAAACTGTCAGTGAGTCTGGTGACTCTGTGCATTTTTAGTCCACGTCCTCTCTACACGACTGACTGTCATTATGTTAATGTACATAATATTGTTTAATCATCCCTGAAAACTTGAAACATCTGTTACACTCATAATCCTCTTAGCAATGTTAATTATATTCACCAGGCACAAAGAATATATTTACATACGGAACAAGGAGCCCAACTAACAGGGATGTTACTTTTAGAGATATTGTTTCACCTATGCTCATTTGTAGCTCTATAAAATTTATCCTAGAGCTCAGTTTGAATAACATTGCACGATTCATCGCTCAGATAAGATCCTTATTCATCTTCTACCTCATCATCCATCTGAAACTAGCTGATTTAGTTCCCTCATATTAAAATGCGCCTTAAAATGTGTACAAACCAAAATTGGTGGATACATTTTTCACCTCACATAGGGAAATTTAATCATGTCTGACAGAAATACCCAACACTGCAACACATAGTTGGACCATATGTCACCACTGGCTGTGAAACACAGAGATTATATCAAACTAAAGTGCGTTGTTAAGACCAACACACGGTTACCGAAGATACAAATGCCAATTTAAACGTTTTTTTTATTACGTGTTCATCAAGTCTTTTTTTCTTTGCTGAAGTTGAACCAAGCATCAGAATCTGAAGTCAAATCTGTAACATTTCAATCAGTTCTTATTGACTTTTGCATCTTTATTGGCAGCAGTAGCAAGAAGGGGGCTTGAGCACTTCATCGTTTTTCCAAGTGAAGCCAAATCTATTGACTCGTTAATGTGGCTGTTTCTGCCACAGACTTTTAAGGAGCTCCATAGACTTGCTGTTGTCGACAGGACAACTGAAGCTGACGCTGTGTTACACAGCTTGTGCCATCAATAGTTATCCATCCGTGGCCAGACAATCCATCCGCATACGTATATTTGTGTGTTTCACCCTGCATGCGTGACCACCGGCAGGATGCTGTATTCCGTTCTCTATTATTTGTCTTTATTAAAAACTTACAATCATGATAAATTAAAGAGGAACTGATTCAGCCTTCTTGTGTGCAATCAATCTACTTATTTATGTTGTTGGTGCTCATCTGTGGACAGGGGTGATTAACTTTAAATGAGTTTACCAACAGGACGCAGTTCTACTAAATGCAGCAAAAACTGATTATCCACACACGTTTTCACCCTCTGAGAAGTATCAATCCGTATTGGGTCACACTGCTTGAAGGTTGCATGAGTGTGATACTGTGCAGTTTAGCTGTCCTTAACAGAAATCATATTGATACCAGCATCCATAATCTGATACCACAGTTGTAGAAAGGCATTGTGAGTGTAGATAGGTTTTTCTCTCTGCTGAGTCTCTTTCAAGACATTTTTCCCCCTTGAAAAATGTCAAAAATTCTCTAATATCTCACAGACACATCTGTGAAAACAAATCTTTAATTTGTTGGAAAACCTACATTTTGCTCAAAGTGGAACGTAGCGATGCTGGCAGCAAGCCTGATAAATCACGTTTGTGAGAGACTTCTATTTTAGCGGTGCTGCAGCATAATGTGATGGTCCAACACAGATTTGGAATATTTATGAGAATGACTCATAAACATTACTCAGTCTCAGACGTTTTGCTTACAAAAATAAGCTCCAGTTGGTGTGTATTCTGAGGTATTCTGGACCGCACGTGGCCCCACTCTTCTAGCAATGTGTATGTATTCTGTCACAATACAGACAGACTGGGTCTGGGTGCAGGTACTCATTCAAAGAAATTCATGCCTTTGCCAAATTTCAAGGCATCAAACAAATTTGCAAGATATTTCTCTTATAAGTGAAAATGTCAACCTCACTGCAGCACAAGTTTAAGTGTCAGGGCTGAGGACAGTCATGCTTTCAGGTGAATTACTGGAGGTGGGATTGATTTTTCTTGGAAAGAGATGTCATCTTAAGATGCGTGGCAGAAGGGAACAGCAAGAATGTAAAATGTTGAAATTGTAGAGACATACAAGTACTTAGGTACTTGTTGAACATGGACAACAACGGATCTATTTGATGCAGTAGCTGAATTCTTTCAATGTCTCAAAGGCCATTATATGTAATTTTTATCAAGTGTTTATTTAAAGTCTTTTAACATTTTCCTTTATCTGCTTGTTTTATGGATTTGTCTGAGAGACAAGAACAGCCTCAGCAGCACTGTCAGCGTCTGCTTCAAGATCGTCAGAGTCCAGCTGACAGACCTGAGCCTCCCTCTCGAAAAAAAAAGGATGATCCAGCTATTATATGAATAATTTATTCACAACAACAAAAAATGTAAACAAAAAGGCAAAATAAAATAGCATTACCAGTTAAACATGTAGGTTAACTGGAGAGGTGACATTGTCCTCTCCTACAGGGACGCAAGAGTCTCGTTGACAGTTTTTTGCTGTTCGATTTGTCATACACAGCATTTACAATTTACAAATGTAAAAATGAATTTGAAAAATTCTCCTGAAAGGTTTGCCGACCGATCCTGCCAGTGTAGTGAGCTCTATCCCTAAAGCAAAGATGAGGAAGAGTCATGAGGAAATGAGCAGGGAGACGAGTGAAGGTCACGTGACATCGTAAAAACGTTACTTTTCAACATAACATTTCACAGGAAGTGATTTTTAGAGGTAACTGTTCCAGGATCAAGATGGACAAAAAAAAAAAAAATTAAGATTTCGTTTCCCTATTAACCCCTGAAGTTGAGCAAGCAGGGAATCAATTACTTCTTGTAATTACTCAGTTATCAGTCACTCACGCTCGTACCTCGTGAGGGGATCGCTAACATTATTAGGAACCATGTTGGATGTTGGATGGCTGACCACAGCCTGACAACTTTGATATATTTGACTTTGGATCAGAGCGGGAGACTAACTGGCGTTATGGCTCTAGCTCAGCTTAACTGCATCATAGGTGTGTGTTTCAGAGCACGATGTCATTTAGTGTGACAGGGGGCTGGGATGATATGGCTGTGTGTAGGATGCTCTGCTGTTTCCCTGGTTATGCCTGGAGAATATACCTTTATGTATTCACACAGCTTTAATCCAGCAGGTACTGTGTGACAGCAGCAGCAGGATTTATTGGAGGTTGCTTCTCTCTCAGCCCAGAGACATAAAACTGCATAGCATGTTGTAAAGCCTAAAGCTCAAATGCACTCCCTGCCTCTGTCTCCCCTGTAGTCCCTTCAGCCTCCTCTCCCCGGGCCGCTGTGCTCTCATCTGTCCACTCACCGCTTTCACACACTGCACTCTGCTCCTTTTAGAAACAGGCTGCACAGAGGCAGGCACGTGGCATCTTCAATACCTGACACGCCATCAATGTTCCCATGCACTGTCACTTAACAACCGCCTCACTGGATCTTATGACACTTCACAGGTTTTCAATATGTATTTTCGGCGCTGTTGTAACTTCCTTTTGCAGCTATTTTGGGATTTTGATTTTAAATATCTTGCTTATGTCTCATGTGATCTTTAGTTTTTTTCTTTCTGTGGAAGCCTTCTAATGTTTATTGCATACCTTGATGGATTTTGTGGTCAGCTGGGAAGCGAGGTTGTATATCGTAAGATGAACATGCTACATTCACTGGATACCCCGAGCAGGTGTTGTCAATGTTTGGTCACAACTTTTTGAAGGGCAAGTCAAAGTCAAGTCTTAATTCTGTTCTACTAGGAATGGTTAGTTCTATAATTCGGATTAAAAGAAAAGAAAAGAAATCGAATTGACAGACCTGCTGTGGCTGCTTGGCTATGGCCTCTTCTGTGGGGTTTGGTATTTATTTGCCAACTGTTAACACAACAAGTATTGACTGAAAAAATGGCTAAAAACGTTTGAGCATTGGTAGTGGACGGTTTAATTTGTGTTTGAGATTTAGGTCCTTCATGGCTTTGTATGTTGGATATGTTGTCACGATGTTTTAGGTTGGATAGTCTGATATTTTTCAGTCTTGATTGACTAAGTTGACATTGATTAGAATTAGGTTCCGCTCTTTTAATGGAACCATGAAGGTTGTATGTATGTCTGCCAACAAAATAATAAAATGTGCACCCAGCCAATTCGATATGCCGGCAAAAAATGGTCCTTTTTCTTGTGCCTGCAACTCACTTCCTGTGGAAATGGTTCATACAGCGGCAGGGTCCTTTCACATGGAGCAAAGTCACTCTTTTTACTACATCCAGTTAATCAATTTACTCCTGTGTTTGTCACACCCACCAACTGTAACTGGCAACAACACTACAGCTGCTGGACAGCGGACAATAACGTTCAGGTGTCATTGACAGGGTTTGTCTAGAGACGACCTTCAGTGGGCCCAGACAGTCGATGCTCGAGTCCTGCCAGGGAAGAAATCATCCCCTCGAGGCTCTAGGCTGCATACCACAAATCACAATCATCGTGCTTCTTGCTTTCCAAACAAGCGAAGCGTGCACATACAAATGATCACATCTTCAGTACCTAAAAGAACACAGTTTAACAAGGCTGGTCAATTTAACTCATTGCAATTCAGACTGTCTGTATATTTTGACAAGAATGAGAAGTCAGGCAGTTCAACAAAGCTCTGCTGGCATGTAGACTGAAGCTTTGGATACGCTTTCGACACGGCTACCAAGGAACACATCAATGACACACGCATGCAGACAAATCCAACATTACAGCAACATGGCAACTGTCCCTTCACTAAAGGAAATGTCTCTCTCTTCTGGCTACTTTTCAAAATGATAAGGAATCATCGTTTGCCAATGAACCAGTATCTATTACATGCTGAGCACTTTTTTACAGTGCTTTTGGATGCTCGTGGGCCATAGATGCAGGATATGTTTATTGAAAAATGGTGTAGAAAAACAGTTGTGAGGTGTAAAAAAGAACTGTTTCTTATTACAAATGCTACTTACTAAACAAACAAACAATATTTCACGCCAATCTCTGTCAGAGGGTTGCACATTTTACCCTGCTCTTACCACGATAGTATACCAGTGAGTAGGTTTGTGTTTGGACGGTAGGGATGTGATCCTAGTAATACTTTGGGAGGACAGTATTGTCCCTCAGTTTTCTTCTCTTTATATTCTCGTTGAGCAGATGATTCCGCTGTTATGTCCCAGAGATGACGTCTGTTGTCATCCCTCCACAACCCCTACAATCAAGTTTACAGAAGAGCTTTGGCTCTGAAATGATCAGCAGAAGTGGAATTAAGAACATGCAGGGTAGGGAATGCTGGTCAGGGGTCAGTATAACAGAGAACCAAATTGACGCTGAATGGGAACAGAGGAAGTGTAACTCCTTCATTTTCTCTATTGGTGCATCTTCACATGGAGCGGACAGTACTGATAGACGCATGAGGAGTTTTGTCTCATTCATTCGAATGTATCATGTGACGTCCACTGATATTCCCAGGAGCAGGAGCACAGACATACTTGATCATCCAGGCTGTCCCACAGAGGGAAGCCATGTCTGGTGAAAATGGGTATTTTTGTGTTTGTTTGTTTCTCAAAACTGCGTACAACCTAGCAACACGAGACCGAGCATTATCTACTGAAAAGTCATTTTGTGTCTTCATGTTGTAGCATATATTTGATTTCATAAATCTGAAATTTCTCTTTACATTTCTGAACCACTAGAACACGAAATTTTGTTCAATCTTGACTGTTAATTTAAATCTTTGGTCAGTGTATTTTGTGGATAAATCATCGAACAGTAATGCATCCTAAATCACCAATCAAAATACCCAAATGTCTTTTTTAAAAATTATTTGGTGAAATACTCTTTGCAGCATTGCCAAATATGATCGTAACGTATTTACCGTAGCTGCAAGATGAAACTTAGCGACTCACAATAATATCTGCACATCATCTGCTGAGCCATATTCATTTCGGCACAATACTGCTCAAGTCTCATCTTGTTTGGTCATCATCAGTGAACAATAAATAGATGATGAATGGCCTTTTCTAGATGATAAAATATGGTCTTCAGCTTATACAAAATGTAAATATCATATAACTTTGTCTTTATACAGATAATATTGGCCAAATGTGTGTAAAAAAATACTGGCATATCAGCAAAATTACTGTGCATCCCTAATTAAACCTTTACCATACAGCTCTGCTACTATCTACTGTTATTCATCTAAAGACAAAATGGAAAATCTGCTGTGAGATGTATAATGGTGTTTTGTTGAAATGGACCCGTCAGTTGGGGAGCTGGAAAATGACTCTGAGCACTTGTGGCTGTGAAGGTGCTGGACGGCTAAATATTGAGCATGTGGAGAGCAGTGTGTGCTGAAGCAGAAAACAGCCAGGGCTGAGGCCTGGGGAATTGCTCTGGCACTATTTTCTCAGCGCTCATCTCCCCTGTTCTGGCTCTGTGATTTACAACAAAACACAGCAGGAGCTCTGCAAGGGACCAGGCCGTTTGACCACCCAGGATCCATTAGATGCTCAGTGGCGGTAGGCAGATATTGACAGGAGCAGCTCTGAGCCATGACAATAAGCGGTTTGATTGGACAAATCATAAAGGCAGCTTCACCACATGCTTTTTATTGTCCAGACCCATTTCCCCAATCATCAAACCCCTAATTAATTCTCCAGTGCACCGATAGAGAGCTGCACACCAAGTCAGCCACAAAGAAGGCAGTCTCCAAGTGGGGCAAGATCCTTTCTTCCTCCCTCTTCCCTCTATTGATATTCTCCCTGGTGCCTGCTGATGCTAGACGAGATGCCAGCTGCCATTCAAGTCATTCACCAGAAGCTGATTACATACTGTATGGTCTTCACGTTGTTCATTTCTCATATCTTGTTTCAAAGTTGAAAATGGCCCGCCCATAAAGCAGAGTTGCCAGCTTTAGGTACCTGGATGGAGTCAGACTTTGATGCCATGGGCTTCATCACACATGCACATATTTGGGTTTATGAAACTGATTCATGTGGGGAAGCTTCGATTTGAAGAATGAAGAATATAGAATGACTACAACACCCTATGGAGCGGATTTGAAAATCGTAGATATATACCAACCCAGTAAAAGGCATATGGATTTGTTCACTACTAGTCAGAGGCATGTTGTTTCTTATTTTAAAGAGAATTAACAGGAGTTAGTAGAGGTAAATCAGAACTGCAGTGTCGACCAGAAACAGCAAGTTGCCAGAATCAACCCGCCAGAATAGGCAGATCAAATTTCAGTGGAGCTCATTTGTGAAATATTCTCATATACATATTTGTTCTTAAATAGTATAGAACATTCAAGCCTTCAAATAAATCTTAGAGGCACGAAGCAAGGTTTAGTGACTGTAACACCTTACAGCCACTGTGCTTGATTACTGCCTGCAGGACAGGACAGTGAAATACCACAAAAAAAACAAATAGAGGTTGAGGATTTGTTACACTAGTGTAATTGAAACAGGTCAGTTACAATTAATGACTAAATATGTGTGTAACAGTGGCCAGTGGGTAAAGCTGTGCAGTGAATAAACTTCACTCCTTGTCACCTCAAGAGACGCGCTGGCGACTGCTGCTAGTCCTCATGGGTTTTAGCCTTCTTGCTAGCATGTTTGCCTCATGGTGATAGTGTTGGGTTTGAGGCCAGAGGTTGACGGTGCTTACACAACACTGGTTACACATGTAAATGTACAGTATGTGTATGTCTAACATTAGATCACATACTAATGCTGTCAATCAATTAAAACATTGACTTTTGTAATTGTAATCAATTGCATCTGTCATGAATTTTGGCCATGACAAGCATTTCAATTAAGAATAATATGAATAAGAATACTTTATTTATCCCACACTGAGGAAATTTAAGCCCTTATCAAGAATAAGAAAAACCAAAAACTAAAATAAATTAATATTAACATTCATATTAGGGAGCTACAAAAAATATTAACATCAAGTATGAAAAAAGAATTATATTTTATTGCACCATTATTGCACATTGCTGAAAACAGACATGTGAATGTGAATGTTCACAGTGTGCGGCCTGATTGCTACAGGCAGGAATGACCTGCGGTAGCGCTCCTTCTTGCATTGAGGGTGCAGCAGTCTGGAACTGAAGGAGCTGCTCAGGGTCTCTACAGTGTGGTGCAGGGGATGGGAAGTGTTGTTTATGATGGATGTCATCTTGGCCAACATCCTTCTGTCGGCCACCTGTTGGATGGAGTCCAGTGGACAATCCAGGACAGAGCTGGCTCTCCTCACCAGTTTGTCCAGCCTCTTCCTGTCCCTGTCTGTGACTCCACTATCCCAGTACACAATGGTGTAGCACACTGCAGAGGCCACCACAGTATCATAAGGGCCCTGCTAACCCTGAAGGACCTCAGTCTCATCAGCACGTGGAGGCAACTCTGGCCCTTCTTGTAGAGGGCATTGATGTTATCAGTCCAGTACAGTTTATTGTTCATGTGAACACCCAGGTACTTGAATGAGTCCACTATGTCAATGTCAGAGCCCTGGATGTTCACAGCTGTGTGTTGGGGAGGTTTTCTGTGGAAGTCAATCACAAGCTCCTTGCTCTTGTTGGTGTTCAGCAGCAGGTGGTTCTGCTCAAACCGGCCCACGAAGTCCGTGATGACCCCTCTGTACTCCTGCTCGTCCCCCTCTGATACGCAGCCAACAACGGCTGAGTCATCGGAGAACTTCTGCAGGTGACAGAGGTCAGAGTTGTAGTTGAGGTGTAGAGGATGAACAGGAACGGAGAGAGCACCATCCCCTTGGGAGCCCCCGTGCTGCAGGTTACTACATCTGACACACAGCTGTTCACCCCGACTTACTGTGGTCTGTCAGAGAGGTAGTCAATTGTCCAAGCAGCCAGATGTTGGTCCATGCTGGCCTCCTCCATCCTCCCCTGCAGCAGTGATGGCTGGATGGTGTTGAAATAACTGGAGAAGTCATCTGGAGAAGATGGCAATGGAGGTGATTGCATCCTTAATGTTTGCATCCGGCCCTGCAGCCTCTCCGTTTCCTTCTAATTTCCGCTGGAATCTTTGACATTTCAGCATGAATTGGCCCAGAGGGAAGGAGGGCTAGCTGCTCACGGCAGTAAACAATGGAGCCATGGCTGAAGGGGTCACCTAGGGCAGATTCAAAAAGTCCCAAAAACAAGTCAAAAAGTAGCGCAAAAGTTACAAAACTGAAACCCCGAGGTATACAATTCCAGAAGGGTTTCGTAAAGCAAGTATGATCTGCAGAGCATTTCAGGCCATCAGTAACAACAACAGGATTCAGCAGCTTTTATTTCCTTTGTGGTCTGCTTCCGTGTTCCGTTGAACAAAACAACAGCGCGTGTTCAATGATGCGTTGTGTCTCTGATTAATCTCCAGCACAAGAAGCAGCCCTGGCGTATCGCTGTTCTCAAAGTCCTCCATTTCCAAGCTAAATTAACATGGCATCAGCAGGTCAGGGGCAGGGCCATGAGTAAGTGCAGTAATATTTTGTGGTGTTTTTCTTTTTGTATAAATAATTAACCAGAATTTATTTTTCCAACTGTCTTTTTACCAGGAATTTGATTTTGATATTTATTTTCAGTGTTGTTATCTCCTGGTCTACCCAAGTAATCCAGGATTAAAAACTACCTAAAATGTAAATGCAGTAGTACTAAGTCGTTAACTTCATCTCCAAGAGACATTCTGTTTCTTCAAATAGCCAGATTTTGTGCTTTATAGTGCATCTTCTAGAAACACCCCCCACCACTCTGATTTATTCACAGGGATAGTGTGTGTGTGTGTGTTACGTAAAACATGTCAAATTGTCCTTCAATTTTCCTTGAATGTAAAACATTTTGTGATGTTTTTTGTATGTTATTAGATGCAAATCTCACCACTTCAATGTTGTTCAGCTAAATTGCTTCGGACAGGTGACTTCCTCCAGCATAGACAATCATAAGCTGCAACACAGCCGGAGCGAGCAAGACTGTTTATCAGGAATTAACTTCAAAGGGATTTGAACATGTCCATGTGGAATGTCGGCTCGAGGATGAATTATGCATGAAAAAAGCTTCAGCAAAGTAATGTGCTGACACAATTTGTCACACGCTAGAGGAATACGCAAGTTGCAGAGTGGCCATGTTGGATGCAGTCAGGTGGTGTGGTTTCCTCAGACAGTTGGAGGTCGTGCAGCTGTGTAACCTACACCGACTGCTCTGTGAATTACTTATGAGACCCTATTTTGCCTCCAGAGGAAAGCTGTAAGCCTTGATACACAGTACAACAGCTTTGAAACTCTCAACTTTAAGTCTTTGATTTCTGCGTTTCTGTATGTGTTTGTGTGTGTGTGTGTGTGTGTGTGTGTGTGTGTGTGTGTGTGTGTGTGTGTGTGTGTGTGTGTGTGTGTAGGGTGATGCAGTACAGAAGGGTTTGAAGGCTGGAGGCCACGTTACAGCCTGTCCTGCTGTCAGTTTGTGCTGACACTGATCGAGAGGAAGATGCAGAGCAGCAAGGGTGGCAGCTACTCAGACGCTCTGTGGTGCTACTTTTCTCTTGTATCATTAAGACCACAAGATGTTTCTCATTCAATCCACTCCAAGTGGTCGTCAGTATGTGTGATGCATCGTGCTGCGCTGGAGAGAAAGTACATCCTGATATTTCAAGGCCTCCCCTTTATTTACATACTTACCTGCTAACAGAGGCAAAAGCGACTCATTTTGCAGCCACAGCCTCTATATGCACGCTTATTAAAGATGGGTATGCAAACATTAGCCATTTGTTAGTATTTATCCTACAAATCTTCCCTCTACATTTCCAGTTCAGGAAGCGCATAAGAAATGAATTCTTCAATTGATCACCGATAGGAAGAAGCCCATCTGGTAAAAAGGTTAAAAACTCTTATTTCCCTTTTTTTTTGGTCAAGTAATTTGATTAGATGTGACGACTCAAGCTCACATACACAACATTAGCTGTGACTTCCAATAAAGTCTAAACTTCTTTATGTTACCAGAAGTTGGGTGGGGCCAGTAGTTTTTTTTAAGGTCTTACTTTTACTTTTAGAAGTTAAAACTATGGGATGGCATGGCTCAGAGGTAGAGTGGCAATTTAGCAACTGAAGGGTCGCCGGTTCGATCTTCACTTCCCCAGTGTCCATGTCTAAGTATCCTTGAGTCAGATACTGAGCCCCTAATTGCTCATGATGGCCCTGCGATGGACTGGCGACCTGTCCAGGATGTTCCCCGCCTCTCACCCAATGTCAGCAGGGAGAGGCTCCAGCCCCATGTGACCCTTAATGGATATAGAAAAATGATGGATGGATGGATGGATGGATGGATGGATGGAAGTGAAAACTGCAAGGAATAAATTGCTGATACATCAAATATTCATCGCACAGCAACTTCACTAAGACATGCTGTGAAAATGGTTTCAGGATGAACACTTAATGTAGTTTTTAACCTTCACTTCTGATTTGAAGTGAGTGAGCAGTCATTTTATCATGGATAAACCAAGTTTTCCTCATGCCACCTCGACGGTAAAAGCATACACAAGAGTAAAGCATTAACATTAAGGAAAGGTGCTTGAATTACAGAAGGCGTTAGGCCTTAGTCTGGTAACACAGCCACATCTATTCTCCTGCTGGGTCTGCATGGTTCCAGAGGGAGATTAGCCATCTAGCTAACAAAGGGAGACTGCGTAGAAGTGTCCTTGAGAAAGACACGGAACCTCTAATTGCTCCTGATAAGTAGGTTGGCACCTTGCTTGGCAGCCTCCAGCAACAGTGTGAGTGTGTGTTTGTGTGTGTGTGTGACTGAGGCAACATTATACAGCACTATATAAATATTGACTGGTTAATATATGTTGTCATTCCAGGCAGAATGTCCTTACTATATCTTAGCAGACCTTCATTTGACATGAGGACAGCTCTGCCTCTCTGGGGTCCTTACAGCACATCAGACATCTGTTAAATAACCTCAAATCCTGCATTGATTGATTAATTAATTCAAGTTTAAGGCAATTATTACGTAACTACGCATTTGATTAACTTTCTTTCGAGTGGATCACTCCGTGCAGTATTACTGTATATATGACTTTTGACGTTTTTTTTCTTTCTTTTTTGCCAATTCTTGATTTGATTTCCTTAATATTTCTCTAGAGAGAGAAAATAAAAGTGGGAATAATTTCTATTGGTTATATCTGTGTGTCGACCCTGAGGAGGTCATATATATATGTATTGATATCTGGTTCAACACAAATTAGCAGTGGGAGCACAGGTCTTTGATTTGACCTGTAATCCTACACACTGGCATTGAAATTGAATTTCAACACTGACGCTTTGATGGAGCTTTGGCAGCTGCACCATATAAAAGAAATACTCTTCCATTCAAGAGGGAGTTTTATAAAAAGAATTCCTCACTCTGTTGATTGTGTCATTTTATGAATTATAAAAAGAGGAAATGCAGCCTAATCTTGAAGGCAGTGTTACGCAGGATTGTACAGCTCACCAAATTTATATATATATCCGGATGATATAGCACCTAAAATGAAAGCAGAATACAAAATGGAGGGAGTCTATCCCTCATACTGTCCCACCAGCCCACATTTCAAGTTTTGTGTATCGAGAGGGAAGAGAAATATCCCAGGCCACATGTGAATGAAAGACTGTCCATAAACACCACAAAAGCTGTTGTGTCATAAGTGGAGTTTGTAGTTTAGTTTTGTTTGCTGCCTCATCATTATGAGACTCCTCATTGTTCTCCATGCCTGTTAATTTTGTTTGTGTCACAGCATTTTGTCAGTTTCCTCTTTTGAATCAGGCTGTTTATTTTGTAAGTTCAGTTTTCTTTGTTTTTAATAAATCATCTTAAGTTCCTCTTATCCTCTGCATCTGCATTTGTGTCCACCTGCCATCTCCGTTGCAAGATTTACCAATAATCTCTGCAGAGCTGAGAGAAACTGCACATCCAGCTGTTCATGCTTTCTTGGTTCATCAGCAACTCCTTCCACATCAACAAATAAAATCTCAATGGGAGCAGTTTCCAGGCATAGACCTGAATTTTTTTTCTTCAGTATAAACCTCAGTAAAAGACTTGAATGATGTCAAACTACACGTACACACAGTCACATGGAATATCATGGTGTCCCCTCCTGCTTTTTTCAGTACTCTCCTATCGTCTTTGCTTGCACGCCTTTGCAGCAGGTCCCATGAGCAGGACTGACCAGCTTGGACCTCAGAAATAGAGTAATTGTTGATGTGTGATTTGATGATTATAGACAGCCCCACCTTTATAAACTGAATGTCTCACTGGTAAGTGCCTCCGACATGTCAACTCGCAAAACTGCTCCCCCTGTACTGTCCTGCATTGGGCATCATCATCTTATTCTGAAGGGGGTTGAATCCTAAACTCTATCAACTTCATCTGAGCTGATTTGATCGATTTTCAGTCTGTCAGATTAGTTCAAATATCTATCGTCATGAGAAGATATTTTCTACTTCCAAGAAATATTTTCCTCTGCAGCAAAACTTCACACATAAACACTCGTGCTCAATATTTTTCGTTGGCAATACAGAATCAGCATTTGGAGGCCTTGTTCAGTCGCTTTTAAAAACACAAACTCTGAAGTTGTAAAGTTTCTATCAGGTTTTATTGACCATTTTCCCTTGGCTATATGTGCATTTAAAGCAGGAATAAAACTGTACTGAAAGCCCCATTTATGACCCTTTTTATACCCTCGTTATAGTGCAGTGATGCAAGAGCCACATTAATGGAGATAAGTGTTAAAAACATGCCCCAAAAGAAGGCGATATTTCATTAAGACTACAGTTTGGAGACGTAATATCTTCAGTCCCTCGGTGACACTTAAGCATTGCAGGAGACTCCTTACACCTTAAGATCATATGTAACTGCACAGGCGCAGGAAATGCATTGATCATGCGCCGTCAAAATAAAGCAACTGGAACAATGCTGGCAATGCGTTCCCTTGCTCCGCTGTCACTACGTATCCCCACGGGGGCACACAGCACGTTAGCTCACCATTTATTTCCATCTGTGAAATATTAAACAGCAGACACACTGGTGCTGCTGTTTCCTCTGTCTCTGAGATGGACAGCCATTGTCTTCAGGGCTTTGAGCGATTGAGCCAACTCCCCGAGGAGAGATGAGGACACCGATTGTGCCATGATGAACTGATAAGACCAGGCTATCTGTTGGTTCAGGCTGCCTCCAGGAACAAGCTGCCACCTATTCAGTCACACCATAACAAGGATGCGATGGCAACAAAGCCACATGTAGACATTAACTCACAGCCGGAGGCAAATAAAACTGTCTTTTACTATTATCTCCGGGTTAGAGTCTGACCTGCCAATCACAGCCTACTCTGGAAAAAATTGTTTTGGAAATTCAAGTTAACCAAAAATCTGAATGATTGACATTTGTTGTGTGATCCGAATGTCCGCATGTAGCTTTACTTTTCCTGTGTGTGACAGAGGTGCCTCTTTTAAAAGGTCCTCTGACCAACGGCTTCAGAAGCAGAATAAGACGTCAGTGCCGAAGCTGCCTCACACTAGCAGGTCCGCCATCAGAATTTAGACAAAAGCAAAACATCGATTGTCAGACAATACAACACATCCCTTTTGTTTGAGGCCAAAAAAGGAAAGAAATAAACATCCATCTAATCACATTTCTAATGAGGTAAAGAAATGCTGGTAATAATGCCTTTTCAACTGGATGTTGTGGAACTGTGCAGGTCTGTAAAATTGATGGATTATTCAGCTGGTAATTTGATTGTCTCGCTTTGCTTTTTCCTCCATATATGTTTTAAGCTATAAGTCCGTCAGAAACCAAGCAGATCATTTGACTGCTCATATGTCGAATCTTCACGTGCTGATGAGTACGAAAAAACAACCTCAAAAATAAGATCAAAGATGAAAAGGCTGTAATAATCTCTCTGATGAACAGATCAGGAAAACGTGTGTGTGCGTGTGTGAGTTTGATCAGGTAAGATGAAGGTAATGTGGAATTTTACTAATAATTTGTTAAACATCAGATTCAGCTCTTACAATGTCACTGATGCAGTTCTCTCTGTCTCTCTGTTTTCCTCCAACAGTCTGAAGAATCAGATATGTGTCCAGTGAGCGTGGGACAAAGAGACAAACCAACTATTGGATTGATGTCAGACAAGCTGTGGTCAGCTTGCCCTGTTCTTCTGCCTCCGCCCCGCTTCTGCTCTCCTCTACATCATTTCGATTTTTCTCTCTCTCTCTCTTTCTGTCTTTCACTGTCAGTTTTGGTCTGGTCTGACAAGGAGGAAAATAAATAGATGGGTTTTTATTTCTTGTGGCACTGTAGCACCGCATCAACCCCCTCACCTGTGAGAGTGCTGTACAGTACAGGGTCTCTGAGCATTGCTGGCCACTCTTAAATCATTGACCTTTGACATTCCACTGCAGCTGTGTGCTGTGTTTTTATCAACTGACAGTCTGTGAGAGTTGCATCCGATACATGGCAGCCTTTCTAAAAATGCATGGACTAAAGGGTACTTTACTAAATGCTAAGAGGACTGTAAGGAGAACTTGAGAATATGAAGGTTTGTAAAACCATATAAAGATTTTATTAGCTTTTCCATGAATGAAAGTGTTTTTATTTGAAAGAATGAAGGGGATATTTAAGCAGCACTGTAATGCTTTCAGATCATACTTTCTTGCTATATTCAAATCCTGTCTTGACCTAAAGGGCTTGATGGCAATAATTAAACTGGTTGGACTATTTTTGTGCGGTGTATTGGCATCATATATACTGTAGTATCTGGTTGTACTGAATAGTAAATGACCAGTACTCTGCTAGTGCTTTCAGCTTTAGCCTTTATTTCTATTGACACCAAGCACCAGGTTAACAGCTGAGATCTGGAAACAATGAATTTGCAAAACAAAACAAATAAGGCGAATAGGGATGGGTGTGAGTCATCACTTCCTCAGTAGCTCCCAGTTATGCAGAGTCTCAATCTTTAATCTTTTTTTTGTCCTGTCAAGTGGGATCCTGCATCACTTAAATCACCTAAAATAATCACTACAAGTGCAGTGATCTCACTTTCAAAATAAAAGCTAAGCCAGCAGTATTGATCATTTTTGACCTTGTTGATTTTCTAGGATTTAATAATTGAGTAATTGTTTACATTTGACATGCCTGGGCATACTTTTCAAGCCGATTTACATATAAATGCCTCTGACATATTGACCGGCAAAATCCAGTCAACAAGACTTTTACATCCCTCATCCAAGAGGAGAATATCATCTCCTCGCTCATTTACGAGATTGTCAACGCTGCACAGGCTTAATTAATATTTTAATCTTGTAGTAGCTTTTTGACATGATTTTGTTAGTTGTGGGTAAATTCTTTATGTCAAATGGTGACTGGGATTTATTAATGTGCAATATGCTTAGGATACTTTCCTGTGCTGCCATGCATTTTAAAATGAGTTCAGAAAATAGATCCCTTGAACAATTCATGCATATTTTGAGTTATTTGAGAAACATTTCTTGTGCCCATCCCTAAAGGCAAAGACACATAAGTAACCTAATAAACTGATCAGATAGGTTGTAAGCAAAAGAAAAGGAGAAAACTAAGATGAGCGCTCAAACTATTACCAACACTATCTTCTTAAACTACAGTGGACAAATGAGATCACACCTCGATTTAGCCATCATCTGTAGATGCACTGTCCTCTCCCTCATAGCGATCTGTCCAAACTAAAATATCTGTTGTAAACATCCATTATGGTTTATTTCCCTCATCCATTAACGTTTACCTGCTGTATTTTACAGTTTTTGGGTGCTCTCGGATTTCCAGCGCAAACACTTGTGTTTCTTGCCCCGTTCAAACTTCAGTAGTTTGCAGTGATTTCATGTTAGCAGTCACTTATCCTGCTGCGTGCAGTGTTTTTGTTAAAAGGATATTCCATCAACTTAGCATTGCATTCTATAATATTATTATTATTATTATTATTATTAAAATCCAACAATTTGTTGTTTTATTAAGGACCAAATTTTGATAGCCCCACCATTGTTGCTAACATGCTATTAGTAAGATAAAATTATATGGGAGGTTTTCTTGCAGGCTACATGAAATCCAAACTGTTTCTGTGCAAATATTACAGTATGTTAGCACTGGACTACTCACACAAACACACACACACACACACACACACTAATGATAATGTTGGACAAGGCAGCTCTGATATGTCAGTAGTGTTTAAGTTTATGTGTATGCTAATGTTTTCGCCTCGCTATGGCTGATATTTGTATTTTGATTTGAGTGTGTGTTCTTGCACCACAGTATATAAATGGCTACTACAGTTATACAAACAGGCAGGACAGCTCTCAGGAAGTAAGCAGTGCTTCTGAAAAGATATTCTTTGTTTACATATGTTGAACCATACTATACATTTTGGGTATGAAGTGCATAGTATACAATTTTGAATGCGGTAATCGATTTTTTTTCCCCCCGTTCTTTATATGAGCCTACGATACCCACAATGCAGCTCATTTCTTTTGACTATTCTAGGTTTGCAAGTGTTAAATTTGATTTCAGGCTAGCGAGGGCTACATTAGGTGATGAACAGTTGTACCTCAACAAGAGGAGAAACTGAACCAAAACCCCTTCTGTTTTCTGTTGTGGTATTAACATTAATTATGCAATATTGCATAATGCTCTATAGTGAATACTCTATTTTCTGAGACAGACTCTAGTGGGCTCTACTTAGTAGTTTATGTAGCCTTGCAGTCTGGAGCTGCTAAGGAAGCCTGCTAACCTCACTTCTTTCACACCCACAGATTTCTTTCATGTTCAAACATGTAGTTTTTAGCCCCAGCTGATGCTGATTTGCCCCTTTTTGACATATACAGTACACTCAACACTTGAAAAGATACTTTGATGTGTAAAATCAGTGGAGTTCCCCTTGAACCACTAGGAACTCTGCCTAAAGCAACAAACATGAACTAGGGTCATCCTTAAGAGTGCAGGTCACGAATGACTTCTCCCTGTTTAAACAATACCAGGAAACAAGGCGTGTCCCTTTCATATGTTTTTTTGATGCGTAAACGCAGCATAAATAGAGTGTGTGTGTGGTCACTGTTCTGTCACTGTTAGAAACCTCTCCTCTGGTTAAGATGCTTTCATTTCAGTATGGTCTTCATCTCAGGGAAGTAAATGTTTGCTGGAGTGAAATTTGTTTTGAAGAGTCAAACATTCACACGTAGTGAACCGTTTCACTATAGAGACAGAGCGCACCGCGTCACACTCTGAGGGGGGAACTCTCAATTGACTTCATATTCCAAACAGAAAATTCTAATAAATGTAATTATCGCATTGGGGGACGTGGGACGGTTAGTTTATCGAAAAAAATGTGGAAGTGGATCAATTCCATGAAAGCAGATTCAGGGAATAAATGCTGTATTTCATTCACGTGTCTTTAATGTCATACAAGTTTCCTTTGGCCGGACAGAAAAAATTGCCTCTGATGCAGATATCAGGAAAATATCAAAATGTAGCTCCACCCACCGGTTAAATCATGAACCAAGTCCTGATATTTGCATGACAGCATTGGATAGAAACGAGTAAAAATCAGTATGTTCTTTTGCTGTATTCTTTAAGAGCTGGTTAAAATATGTAATATATTTGAGTGGAAACCTTATTTATGACAATGTCTGTTTGCTTAGAAGTTGGAAAGGCCTTAAAGTTGGCGTGTTGGAAGATAAATACAGACATGCTAAAGAACTTCAAGCTAAACAGATAAACTTTGTGGATACAGGCATTAATGAAGACTGTGTCAGTGTGACCCAGTATAACAACATGGGAAACAAGCTATTTGTCATGACTAAAAAATTAAATCTGAACTAATACCCAGTTTAAACCTGATCTATAGCAAGTCCCAACCCCTGACCCAGGGTGGGCGGGATTTAAATGCACTCTGTCTCTATGGAGCCTTGTAGAATGTGTTGCTAGGTAAGATCCAAGTGGCTTGAAGCAAAACTGTAATAGATTCACAAGAGATTAATAATATTGTTGAGTGTGTTTAGGGGTATCTCAGCTTAATATATCTATATATAGAGAGATATGCGGTATATATATATATATATATATATATATATATATATATATATATATATATATATATATATATATATATCTTATTCAAAGCTCATGTAGCATCTGTCTTTCTTACATGTCATGTTAGGAAATTAAATACAGTATGTTGACTTTAAAGCCAGTGTTGTCTAAATGAGATATTTGAGGAAACCTATATGAATATATTATTACCGTTGTGGAACAGATACATTTGTAATTGCTACTTGTTTACAGTATCAGTGATTTCTGTGTCATCTGCAGAACTGTGTTTCATCAAAATGTACTTTTGATTTGCCAGTTTGAGTATCTTATTTTGCAGAGACCTGTTAAGTTGATTGACAGCTGAAATCACTTGAACATCATGCAGGAGATAAGTACTGTAGAGAAAGAGACAAAAATCATCATAAAAACAGACTATTGCTGGCTGATGTCAGAGCCGCCAGCTTACACAAGACGCTACTGCCCACAACATTCACAATAATTTATAGAAATGTTTTCTAATATTGCAAATCAGAAGTGCACGTATGATTTGTTTTTGCAAGTTATATAAACATATATATTAAAAAAAAATTACTGAACTGCTTTGCTCAACCTGAGTGACAGTAATTTCTGTCCAAACGTGGCTTCGGATCCGTTGTTTGTCTACCATCACAGGAAATCACCTCTCATACACCATCACCTCCCTTTGTGCTCTGGGTTATGTGCTTTATTGTGTCTGAGAAAAGAATAAAAAAAAAAAGACTCGCAACTACAAAGACTGGGTTGTTCTGTGTTACGTTTGTTATGTGCATCCTCGTCTTATTGATTAGAATGATTTCAGTAATGTTTCAAAGTTGAAATATATCAAAGACAGGATGTAATTTTAAATTGCTGCTCGTACAACCAAATTCCATGATTACTATCTGTTTGCTTGTTTTGTGTCTGCATCTGGATGCACATTAGCATCAAAGAACACAAAGTCTGACAGCGACTGTGATGAATGCCTCAGTTCCATCAGGGAATATGTCAAGTCAGACAGAACCACTGAGGTAAATATATCATGTTGAACTTCAACAACAACACAACAAGGAAATACCGTCAAAATTTGGAGGATTACTTGACAGTTTGCTAACCAGATGTCAGTTGTGCTATTTTATGTTGCAATATATATTAGAGGAACAATAAGAACAAGAACAATAAAAACAGCTAATTTTTTTGGAAAAGAAAATACAGTTATTGTCCATCATTTTTAGAGCCATGCTAGCAGACAGATTTCCCCGTCTATTTTCTGGTTCATAGAGCTCCAGACCAAACCAGACGGCTGGCTGCTAGTTACTTTACCTATTATCTCTAAACAGATTCTGCATTCAAATACAGTCCTTCAGATTCACAAAAACAAGCTAAAACAATACTTAACAGACTACCTTGCAATCCAGCACATGTATATAAAATGGGGATTACAGAAAATGTTCAAAATGTGGTGCAAGGAACTCTGATCGGTTGTGAGACTGCAATAAAATTAAAGATGTTTGGCTTGGAATAACAAAGAGAGCGATGAAACAAATTAAAATAGCCATTCCATTAACACCCCAATCATGTATATTGAGAGATCTGCACAACTTGAGCTGTAAAATCTTTATAATAAAGCCGCTTCTCTCATTATGAATGGTTACAAAGAAAGTTATAATGAAAAACTGCCAGCTCAGGAGGAATGTATAACTCAAGTAATGAGTTTGTAGAGTGGAGTACTGGTAATTATTTGTGAGACCCAAACCACTGCAGAACTGGAAGATGTTGGACACAAATCCACGTGGGACACAGCCATGATGGGGAATTGATTTGCTGTTATTGATTGCTATTAAAAAAAAAAGGATTAATTTCAAAGTAGTCAAAACCAAACTCTGTCACATCGTAACGTAAGTCAGCTTGTCCATGTGTGACCGTCACAGTTCATCCTCCTTCATAATGCATCCAGGTTTTGTGTTTCTCCTCTTGCTGGTTCAAACAGCATGGCTAATCTGCTGACTAATCTACTTGCTGTCATGGTGACGGATAATTTACGCAATTCGAATCAGCTTCACAATTTGTTTGCATCTGTTTGCCCTTTTGAACTGTGAAGACTGCACATCGGTTTCCATAGCAGCTCAGCGTCACTAATCTATGTGAGATGAGTCTGACCTCTTTGACCCTTCCTGAGCAGACTGGCCAGGTCCTCACAGACCCACTCGTTGTGCATAATGTCGGACAGGATGGACACAGTCGCCTCTGGCCATGTAAAAGTTGGATCTAAACCTACAGGGTTCTCACATCTGCCATCACAGTTCTTAAAGAGGCCCTATTGTGCTCATTTCAGGGGCTGTTAATACAGTGTTGGACCCCAGTGGGCCACTACTGAAAGATTCGATCAATAGAAAAATCCATAATTATCACATATCTCAGTCTGTGTACTCCTCTATTCTGCCTCTTTCTTGCTTTCCTCTGAAACACTGGGATTCAGCACCTGACAAGCTCCCCCCCCCCCCCCCCCCCCACACACACACACATACATTCACCTTCTCCGCCCCATTGCGCCAACTCTGCTGAGATTGGTCAATGTATCGAGGGGCCTGCCCCCCCACTGCATTGTAACACCCCTCCTCTCACATGCAAGGAAGTTGTCTCACCCGGTAACCGGCTTGTGTACAATTTTAGCATTTTAAAAATGTCGACTTCAAGGATACAACCATATGTCTTGGTCCTGGAATCTGACCCAGAAAATGACAATACACAACCTGAACCTCCGTTGCAGCAACAAATTTTGCAAGACGCAAGAACAGTAAACGCTAAATTCAAGAAAGAGTTACTTGCCCCCCCCCCCCCCGAAACAAAAATATTTCCCATTGCTGCCTAAATTCGTCTACTTTGGGAAGTCCATGCAAAGATAAGAAGTGTTTACACACAAAAAAACACTTTCTGTTAGCCATTTTGACAACAACACCGTAGCTCTGTAGTCTGCACCATGTACTTCCGTGGCAGAGCGTTGTGGGCGGCAACACCACTGGGCACTGAGACCAGAGCCAGGTGAGTTGCCGTGTATGGAGCTTCCCCTGAAGTTGTGACATAACAAAATGAGACTTCTGAAAAAACTCTCCAAATCCAAGCATTTTCAGCAGTACAGCTGCCAGAAACTGCCCCCGGGGCTTACTTTAACACACGCCTACCTCATGATATGACACTTCCATATCCTTGAGAACAAGATTTTAAACATATTTATAAATCTTTATAAATCTTCAAAGTTGGAAAAGCATAATAGGTCCCCTTTAAGGTTTAAGTGGACATGTGAAGACCTCCATCATACAGTACATAATGCTGAACCGCACCAAGTCCACCGAACTGTGAAAGTGACATCTCACTTGACTGAAGGTCATTTACACTTAATTATCATTTGATTGACATTTTCCTCACATACAAGTATTTAATTCAAAAGATTCTGCCTTAAAGATATTAATGTGGATTTATCACAGCAAGTTGTGCCATTCATTTTTATGAGCTATTAAAGCTATTGTGTAGCACTTTGTCACCATCCTCTGGCAGTGACAATTATTGCAGGCACCTGCTGGCATGCTGATGTCACAGGCTCTGCCTTTGACTGGAGAAATGGTTTTGAACGTTACGCAACCCCTGCAAAATCTGAATTTGATCCACTTGGTCTGATAACACTTGCAAAGTCTAGCACAAGTATGATTTAGTTATTTATCAAAAGCTCAAGTTAGCCGAGGGATAACCCAGAACTTTGTGTGAACTCATTTAGCGAAAGGTTAAAATTTAAGGACTGTTCATTTATATGAATATAAGATGCACTACAGTTTTAACGGCACTACACTATTTCGTAGTGTGCAACTGTAAGTTCCTAGAGAAATGTTTACCTTGTGGCCATATGACGTCCTCACCTAAACACAGATGTCATAATTAGTTGTGTCATGTCTAAAGCTTGTAAACATACTGTATGAATGACCTATGGCTAATTATCATCAGTATACAAGACCTCACCATACGTTCTCTGCATATTTCAGCGCTGAAGCTTCCTTCATATTTTATATTTCCCAATGAAAGGTCTCAGCAGGATTTGGCTTCCTGCGTCCTGACCCATGAAGACAGATTATTCTAATTAGGCAACGCAGACAACAGTATGCTGTCAGGAAGCAAGGCTCATTAAATCACTCTTTTTAAATTTGAATAATAGAATATAAATGTTGAAGGGTGCCAAAATGTTTTCCTCATGAGAAGCCAGAGTTGCTGAGCCATCTGTACTGACCTCTAAGGGGTTCTTCATTTGAATACACTGGAGGTTCAGACAACTTTCATTGCTTTGTCAATGACATGTTTCAAGCCCAGCAATCAAACTAGGGAGCCCTGGGAAATGCACACATCTGTCAAGGCAGTTTGACATTATGCAGGTGCTTTGAGGCTAAAGACATTAGTAAAATCTGATGTTAGAAAAAAAAAAATTTTTTTTTGAGTGGAACTGCCTCAAAATGTATGGGTTCTTCTTGGGTCCATGATCCATTCTTCCACCAGGTTTTGTAAAATTCAACCTGATTTTCTGTAATCTTGCTAAGGGGCAGACAAACAGTCTTGCTTGCTAGCAAAAGACAAAGGTAACCCAGGGACATTATGCTTTATCCAGTGGAACTGCTCTTTTCTGCACTTAGTGGGATAAAACTCTTTCAAGTTGGGACAAGATCCAAGTTGTGTTGTTTGGCCACATCTTAATCTAATTTCACATCATAGCCTCCCAACTAGGCAAATTACACCTGATGTGTAGGTATCCTTTTGATCTAGAGCCGTCTGGTTTCCAGAGATGCAATCAGATCATCTCTAATGTTCTCCCTGAGTGTGATAAGAGCGAGGAAGAGGAGTGTGAGCCTGTGGGCCTGGAAAATTTCTGAGCTGTGGAATCTTGCGGGGGTTGCCACAGTTCTACCCTTGCCTTTGAAAGATGAGGAAGATGGTTATTTCACTGGAGCGGTGAGGTGAGTACACGTATCTTTAATCCTTTACCCAGCTCATACCCTCACATGTGAGACCAAATGTAAGAATGTGAGGACAAAACTTCCATCCATCCATCCATTTTCTATACCGCTTATCCAAGTTTAAGGGTTGCAGGGGGGCTGAAGCCTATCCCAGCTCCCACTGGGTGAGAGGCGGGGTTCACCCTGGATGGGTCACCAGTCCATCGTAGTGCCATCAGGAGCAATAAGAGCTTCAGTATCTTGCTCAAGGATACTTTAACATGGCCACCAGGGAAGTGAGGATCAAACCAGCAACCCTTCGGTTGCCAGATTGCCACTCTACCACAGAGCCATGCCGCCCCCCGAGAACAAAACCTATGACAAAGATATGAAAATGTGCATAATTGCTCTTTTCCAGGACTGAAGGAATTAAGGGGTGACTTAAGAAGCTTTGTGAAAGTATTGTGTGCTGTGGCAGTTCAAAATGTGCAGCCTCTTTATATTCCATGCAGATATCATCTATTGTATATGCTGAGTATAGGCAGTATGCTGAGACATTATTTAGGTCATCATAGGTTGGATTTGGAAACTACACTGTAGAAAGAGGAACAATGAATGAACCTCTCTGACACTTGAAAGACAGTTTAAGACCAAACATTTCTCATCTGACTCCCCAAACTCTGAGAGCGTCATGATTAGTAAGTCGTGTGACTGGCAGGCCTTAATGAATCCATATGGATGAGGAATATTTAGCACTCATCGCATTCACCCACTAACACCTCTTCCAGGAGGAAATGAAATTCTCTCAGCATACAAAGTAGAAGAAAGCTATAAATGAAAGTAATGAATATGAATTAATATTTAATTTAACATTAATAAAATATATATTTTTTCACTAATAATTTCCCTAGGCTGTTATGCAGCCTCCCTGAACCTCCTTGAGGCCGAGTGTACATTCTACTCTTATTACTGTACTTTGATATATGATAGTCTGGGAGGGGAAGAGTAGTATGCTGTTTGGGATGCATATTTACTCTGTACATTCTTTCAAGGATACACTCTGTTAATGCAAGGATAAATGCAAAGGAGTATTTTCAGTAAATGACAGCTTATCAAAGATGAGAAAAATCATGCTTCATAACTAAAATTGTTATGTAATTTATCAACTTTAGTGTGTGTTTCTGTAATTTATACTTTGTAAATATTTTTTGTTGCTGCATCTTAAGTTGGTTCTTTATAATTAATGAAAGCTGAGCTGTTGGCTCCGTGAATTATATTATTGTTCTTTTACCAGGAATTCAGCATCATCATCATTAGATAGGCTCATTGACAGGAATTTAATTTAACCGTTCTGTAAGAAAATACAAATTGCAGTTCCTGAAGGAGAAAGAAAAATTATGCTGCCAAAAGTAATGCAGCCATGGAAACGTGTATTACTGGTACACTGGATATTTGGTAACTTGAGGCATTGCTTCACCCAAAAAGTGTAATTTTTTTTCAAGTACTCAAGAGTTTATAGCTCACTTGCATCACTTCTCAGTGACTCCTCTCTGCAGAGAACAGTAGCCTCCTATATTTAGCTTGAAGATTATTGAGACTGACAACTAACAGCAGCAAAAATGTCCAAAATCTCTGTTTACAAAGCTTCGAACACATCATCAGCTGTGTAACATGCCTCCTTCATCTAGACCTCAGCTTGATGCTCCACAAACACTTTGATTTCATCTAGAAACAAACAAAGCAAGAGCAAGTATGAGCGATCAGCTGGCACGTTCAGTTAAACTTGCTCCGGCTTGTTCACAGTAGTCAGTCTCCATTAGTCTTAAGATAAAACCATGTGGCCGTCCTTTTCCTTAATTTCACCCTCTTAATTGGAACAAAAACAACTCAGAAGTGTGTGTGTGTGTGTGTGTGTGTGTGTGTGTTTGTGTGTGTGTGAGTGTGTTAGAGGTAGGTTAAGGACATACATTTGCAGGTTGTATTCTTTCTTCAGCCTGCTACTTGCTTCTGAATCCACACCTTTGTCTCCTCTTCCTATTTCTGTTGCCGGTATTCAGATTCTATTCTTCGGAGAGGAAAGTTGTAGTATGTAGATCAGGGGTGTCCAAACTGGTCCAGAAAGGGCTGGTGTGGCTGCAGGTTTTCATTCCAACCAAGCAAAAGCAACACCTGATCCAACAAATGAGCTGTGTGGACACAGCTTAGTTGATTTAAGTAGAATCAGGTGTTGCTTTGAAAACCTGCAGCCACACCGGCCCTTACTGGACCAGTTTGAGACCCCTGATGTAGATCATCACATAAGTCACATTTGCCTTTTTCCATCTTATGCCATAACTTGCTGATCTACTGTTTTAGTTATAGACTTTGTTTTGGGAGTTTGTGTTATTCATAGACTCCTTAGTGGGGATCTTTATGCTGTTCCTTGTTTTTCTTTTTGTGTTTGTGGTTTGTATTTGTCATTGTATTTTGATCAGACCTTGGACATTCCTTGTTTTATTTTGAAATGTTATTCATACTGTGTCACTTCCTGTCTTTGTCTGCCACCTATTTTGAGTGAATCATCTGGTAATCAGCCCTGTTCCAGTGTTTCTTGTCCTATCAGCTCCTTTCCTGCCCTTGTAAGGCCTGCCATTTCTTGTAAGTGGTTAGTTTGAGTTTCTATTTTAGTTCTGTATCTCCTGTCAGTCTTTGATCATCTGTTAGTTTTCTCGCTGTGTGTTTTCCTAAGCGTCTCAGTTTCTGTTAGTTCATCAGCTGATACCTGCAACCTGGTCTCTGCATTTGGGTCCTGACTCCCCACATCCCTGACAAAATTGCGAATGTTACAATGCTGCTGTAAAAGCAAATAGAAACACTAACTAGTACCCAGTCATTGCTGCATCTGAGTGTTGTTATATTGCCATTTTTCAGTCACAGATGCTGTATCTCCTGAGAACACAACATTCAAATAACCATACTAACTTGTGTAAAGATTATTTGAAAGCTCAAATTCTGCACCCTGTACTGTCATATATTCCTGTTTGTGGTCTAGAAACAGTGTTTGTGTTTATTTGACTGTCAAGTTTATTTATTGTATTATACAGGAACAATTGCCAAATCAAAGCAGCTGATACAATTAAGAATAAAGACCACGTTCACAAAAAATGCCAATAAAGAAACTTGAGACTAATTTGTGTTCTCCCTCAGCTGAGGCCTTCTGTGGAGTGAATTTTAAGAGTCTGCCACCTCCCTGCCTACACTGCTACACATGTAGCAAGTTATTAGGGCTGTGGATGTTTCTGACTAATCATCATCCTCACTGACATATCTGCTCAACAGGTTTACAGTAAAGGACTTGGACCTTGAAGAAATGTGAAAATTTGAAGAAGTACAATGTATATACAGGGGTGAAAGTGAGCCAGAATGGGCTGGAACGCAGTTCCGGTAAAATATTCACGGCCGGAACGGAGTTCTGTTAAAAAAAAGGAGGAGAAGGGAGCTGTCAAAATCCCATATTAAGTAAAGAAAACGACATCTGAAGGTGGTTTCACACTTAACGCAGCAGACGTGGCGCGGGGTGGGGCGCAAGCACGCGCAGCGCTACTGAGTAGCTGGGCTTGGTTTGCGCTCATGTGACGTCACAGCGCGACCAAATACACAATGAATGGACTTCCCCCGCGCAGCCTGCACCTTGCAGTTTTCAAAGCATTTCCAGGGGTAGCGCAGGAAGGGTGGGGCTATGGGGGCTGCAGTTGTGTGGGGAACAGACACCTGGAAACTGTAATAAAAATCACCCAAAACTGATTAAAAACGAAAAATTTCGGCAGCGGCGCGCGCCCAAAGGGCGTGCGTACAGTTCCGGCAAGACTTTTAAGCCACTTTCACCACTGTGTATATATGTTGTCTCGATTCAGCTGCCAGGGGACTACAAAATGGAGATCACTCCATGGCCCAGTGGGAATGGTGAGGGACTGGTTTGATTGAGGCCCCGCTCCGACCACATGAGGTCAAACATTGTCCTGTACCAGATGTCACAAGAAGATGTCAGGCTTTTGTTCCACCCTCATGGAGTCTGTTTATGACAGGCTGGCCAGAAAAATCTCCACAAGTAGCCCACTGGAGGTCATTTTGTAGGGCTCCAGCAGTGCTCCTCCTCTTCCTCCTCACACAACAGTACTGGTCCTTTACAGCCCTGCCTCGCTCTCCTCATGTAACCACCCATGTCCTGGTATCTCCGCCACATTGTTATGATGTGTTAAGGGGGCAGCAAACCTTAAAACGGCATGTATGTATGTGCCATCCTGGAGGAGCTGGACTTCCAGTGCAACCTGAATGGGCTGCAGTTGCCATGTCTTGCTAGTTATGACAAGAGCGCCAGGAAAATATAAAACTAAAGAAAAAAATCAGACGGAAGAATAAAGAGAGGAAAATAGCCAGCAGCTATCCCTTTTTGGGGTCGTCTTTCTGTTGTCTCTCCTGTCCATCTGTTGTCTCGTTATACGCACTGAGGCAGGTTCAACTGAGTCAATTGCACTCCTTAACTGGACACATAAATACACCATAGGATCAGCTTGGTGTCATGTTTGGTGATCCTTAAACAGCCTATCACAAGTGGCTACGGCGAAATACTGTACCTCAGGCTAACTCTGACATGGAGCTAATGGAGTCAAATCCATAACTAGGACAGCACAGCTGGGCACTGCAGTGGTTTGTCAAACAATTAAATCAGGCTGACTTTGACGAGCCCAGACTTCTATATAGAAACATAATGTGCCCATTAACTGATTATCTAAACATTCATTAACCTTTCAACACTTGAGGTAAAAGCAATTATAATGAGTGGCCTCAAATGTGAATAGCAAGGTGACTATTACATTTTTATTGGTCCCTGTGCATTAGGCCCAATCGCCCTCTTAAGTAACATTTTGATTGTTTAATACTGATAAAGCTGCTCGTGAGTGTATAATGACAGTAATGGATGGCAGAAATGGCACACATAGAAGCTGTAAATGAAGGAACAGTGACGGAGGGGGCGTCTGAGACAGCGCACTACCAGTGTAGAGTTGAATGAAGTGAGACCATCATAAATACTGTGTCTGCCTGCTACTGGATGGCAGTAATACTGCTAAGGTAGCCTCAGCTAGGTTAGAAGCTACCTGACGGATGACGTAAGATGCTACGTACCTGGTGAATGAACAGCTGAAAGCTATTAGAGATGATGACCAAGAAGAGCAGCTTGGGACTTTTAGCTAATCACCACCTTGTCCTGCCTCTCTATCCAGCACTCAAAAATACATCACGATACAGTTAGATGCACTTGGAATGTTGTTTATGTTAACCATTGTTTTATAATATAGTTGATTCAGAAATGCATCATATTGAGTATTGGATTCAGAGTGAGTATTAATGTTTAAACAGTTCAGAAGATAACTGTAATACATGTTCTAAAATTATGAAAATGAGTACAGTGGTAGATTTATTGGCCGAATGTGTTAAAAATACAGAAAACAATCTTAAATGTGCTCTTGTAGTCCATCTTAAGAACATTGTAGTTTCAGCATTTGACATCTTTCCCTGAATTCTCCTTTAAACCCTTCCTTGAGCTTGTATTTTAAAACAATGTAAAGGAAAGATGATCAGGGGGTGTAATAGGAGGAATAACCCACCTTTTCCTCAGCCACATACTGCCTTTGTCGGTGACTAATTCCAACAGCAAAATCTTGAGACATGGTCCTTTGTCCTGTAAGTGAAAGTTTCAGAAACAACCAGAAATGGGAATAAATACAAAGGCAGTCTTGTTCACTTTGCTCTCACATGGATGAATTCCCAGGTTATATCTGGAGGCACTTTGGGCTTTTCGAGGTTTATTCCATCTTTATTTTCATCTTCACTCCACTGGTGCCTCAACACAGGATGGAGGGACATTGTGTGTACACCAGAGGGACACAGTAGGTTATACCAGTCTTTGTACAGAGAGCTTTTCATTTGTTGCCAATAAGTCCCATGAATTGTCTGTTGTTGTACAAAGAGCAAATAAAAAAATAAACTCCAAATTAAAAGACCATATTACAATCTTTTTATTACAGACAAATTTCATGGTTGGTAATTCCAATCAAAATATTATAATAGGATGAAATCATTATAAATTCCCACAGCCAACAGGTACAATGACTCACCAGTCAAATGAGCCCTAACTTATTATTTTAAGGATGAACAAATAGCTAATAGTAGTAGTAACACATTGTTAAAAATATTAATATAATAAAACTATCAGAAAAAGGAGACAAATAAAAGGCAGCGGTGCACTTTTGTTTTTTTTCCTCACTAAATATGCATCTCCCTTCATGCCGTTGTCCCGTGGTCTGGACCTGTCAGGGCAACTTAGCGTTGCAGTGCGCGCGCGCGTGTGTGTGTGTGTGTGTGTGTGTGTGTACGGGGGTTCGGGTGGTCTGCTACTCAAATGAGCTGGTGGTTGAGCATCATTCCTGTGGCTTCAGTCACATACCATTACACCCACACAGGCAGAGCCCATACCATCATTCTGCAAAGCATCCTGTCCCCCCTGAACCCAACAGGGACAGGCATGCAAAGACACATGCACACGCACACACACACACACACACACACACACACACACACACACACACACACACACACACACACACACACACACACAGAATTGTCAGAAACATATCAGAGATTTTAATTAAACCTCTGAATTCTTTGAACAATGAAATATAAATACATTTTGGCATTGGTGTGCTGCAGTTTATGCTTTCTTTTTTTGTTGTTGTTTTTTGTTTGTTTTGTGCCGCATCAATGGTGCATTTCATTTTGAATGATTTTTTTTTTTTTAAGTACTTCAGCAGTCAGAGTAATTAGAAGGACCCTGAGACTTGTCATCCTCCAGGCGTGAAATAGATCATATCTGTGGAGTACGGAGCCTATACTTGAAACAATAAATATGCAGAGACTGTTAGTGAAAAATAAGAATAAAGTAAACAGCTGGAGAATGCTGAGTATCCCACAAAAATTTTGGAAAAGCACAGATGGAGCAGGTGTGGAAGGTAAAAAAGAAAAATCATTTAAGACCTGCCTGGTGTGTTTTCAGAGCAAAAGTAGCAGAGTTTGATTGATTGATTGATTGATGACCTAAACAATATGAAAGTCATTGTAATAAATCTGAAAGAAGAAGAGAGACAAGGATGCTGTGTCACCATTCTCGATCTGATAATACTGTTTTTGTCTTGTGTTGTATTGCTAAACATGTTAAATTTATCTCTCCCACTCTTTCTCTCTCTCCATTGCTCCCTCTGTCCATCCATTGTCCATCGTCATCTTCCGCTTATTCCTTACTAGTAAGGGTCGCGGGGGGGCTGGAGCCTATCCCAGCATCAACGGGCGAGAGGCGGGGTTCACCCTGGACGGGTCGCCAGTCCATCGCAGGGCCAACACACACAGACAACCATTCACACTCACAGTCACACCTACGTTCAATTTAGAGTGTCAATCAGCCTAGTCCCCAAATTGCATGTCTTTGGACTGTGGGAGGAAGCTGGAGTACCAGAGAGAACCCACACAGGCACAGGGAGAACATGGAGACTCCACACAGAAAGATTCCGTGCCCGAGCCGGGACTCGAACCCGGGACCTTCTTGCTGTGAGGCCACAGTGCTGACCACTGCACCACCGTGCCACCCTCTCCCTCTGTGGTCTGTTAAATCATTACTAAAGGTTTTATACTTGCTTCTCCCCAAACACTAAATCTGAGATGCAATTCAAGTTGCTCCATCGTAGTGGTGGACCTATAGTGATAATTCAGTGCTAAGTTTCTCCACAAATTGGTTAACAAATGTATTCTATAGAATATGACACATTTTAACCTAGATTTGGCTGTTGGTGTCAAAAAAGGTATAAAAATATCCCCCCTTTACCACACAGGTATTTTTAGCTAAATGCTAATGGTTCTGCTAGTGGCTCCATTCTTGCATACTGTATAAGTTTGCAGGTTTTTAAAGTGAAAAACAAATTAACCACAATTCTCCCAGTTCAGCACTCATTCATGGTAGTGCCAAGCTGGAAAATGTGTTTGTTTAGTTCAAAGGTTTTCTGGGGATGATGGGGTTGCATGACATGGATGAGCATACATGTCTAGATAAACAAAAAAATCATGGATAATGTTGGATGATGTACTTAAGAGTTTCTATACAGGATCTTTTTCTTTTCTTTTTTGTTTTGCTGATTTTGTAGTGGGTTGAATATACATGGCTTGCTCTCTCTGCATTCTGGAGTCACATAGCTGTACTACAGCCTGGGAAAATGGCTTTGTGAGCTCAGGATTCCTATTTGTGAGTACCTGAAAGACAAAAAGCACTTACTGAATGAAGTATCTTTTTAAGTAATGCAAACTTTGAGGGATGTGACCGAGACAACTAATGGAGCAAAGGATACCACAGATGGACAGATTTAAAATATGTCCAAGGAGTGTGATGGGCAACCTGAGCCTATAATGTTCAGAAGTCGGTGGGGGACAAAATCTCCATTGCTATCCCCCCACACCACAACACAGACACATATTGAGCTAAAAGTATTCATACTAACATTTGCTGATTAGCCGAGGAAGACGGGAATGCCAGGCTAGTTGGCAGGTTTTTGCTGTGAAATGACAATTTTAGTAGCTGATTGCGCCAGATTAGAAAATAGCCTCGTCAGTTTCTATCATCACTTTGTTCTTCCTGCAAGGGTAATTTGTCCTACAGAAGTGTAACTCTGCATTCAGATAACCCGTTCAATATTTATTGATATAATTCAGTCTGGAGCAAAGTGGTGATATCCGAAGGGCTAATGACACAAGTGGGGCAGAAAATACAAAGAGTACACTGACGATTGAGGTCAATTAGTACACAGGAAAACTTTGCCTGCATTATGTAGAATATCTGTCAACATGAACAGAGTAAATATCATTCATAGACCTCGATGAATCACAAAGGTGTTCAGTATTCAAGGTAACCTTGTTAGTTTGTACCTCAAATACCTGGTTTTTGACCGCCTGGCATTTGTTAACTCTGTGAGAAATGTTTCTTATTCATAATTGATGGGCCTAAGTTGCAACAGGATGGGCTTTTTCTGATTGTATGCAATGTCAAACCCCTAGAGAGCATAAAAATATTATTGCTGGAAAGCATCAAGGTGATTGCAAATGAAGGAATGTGACCTTTCTTGATTTGTTTCTCCTCTGCCTTGTCTCAACAGCTGATCCTCAGGGATCCATCAGGTGGTTGATGGTTGGATTGATGTCACATTTTCTCATAACAGAAGACAAATGTGTGTAGATCAGCATTCATTCGGATGGCTGTGAATAAACAGTGCTGGAACTCGTGTTTGTTTTCCAGTGAGATGACAGCGCTTCTAGTTAACTGTAATCATTTTCAATGTGTGCATGTTCAACAAGATTAGTTACATTGTGGCATGCTGTATGTTGCATGTAGAGCAGCACGCGATTGCCAGTTGCACCTTTGGGGTATCGACTGATGTATGCAAATTTCAAGGCCCTTCCACAAGCCAATCATGTATTTTTAATTTGCATTTCACTCTCTCTTTTATGTTGCCTTCAGGCTGTGTGTGTGTGTGTGTGTGTGTGTGTGTGTGTGTGTGTGTGTGTGTGTGTGTGTGTGTGTGTGCGTGTGTTGTGAATTTATATGGCTTATTTGCGTGCAAGTGCACATCTGTGAGACTTACTGCACTGAGGCAGGGGAGGACTCCTGACTTACTGACTTAATCAAAGATTCATTGACTGCACTCATTTGGCACAAGTCCATCTTGGCATATGTCACTAATTCTTGTACTCACTTATTCCCCATGGGAAAGACCACAAGGCCTGCCCATGCTGCATCCACTACAGGGGAATCACAAGAGAGAGGGTTTTGTGTCTAAATCTCTTATTTGGTTTATTAAAGTTTATTAAGAGCATTTTTTTCTTATTCTCTTTTTTCCAGCCTGTCCATTTATTGTGTTGTTTTATTTCCAGTTTGACTCTTAAACTCACACACTAAGTGCTGTCCACGTATGATACAAGTAGAGGAACATGCTCTTCTTGTAGCCTGGAACAAATCTCGGCATTAGGGAAGGTCATACATTGTGACAGACCACCACATGTGTGCAGCAGATCTTGGAATAAAAGGAAATTCTTCAACGCAACTTCAGTTTAAATTCCTACAACTGCACTTTGTAGTGTGTAAATTTGAGACATGCTTTGAAGTGAAACACCTTGGAGGGAAACCAACAAGAATATATTTCACCATGAGGTAGAAAGACTTGGTTCTTATGTGAATTAATTACTATTCATCTCAATATCACAATTGTTGATCTGGACTCAGAGTTGTTGTCTATGTGTGAAAATACAGTTGCTAATTACTTGCATTTTTTTTCTAGCATAGTTTGTCTACCTACCTAAATAGAATATTTCTATTTTGATCACCTTCGTGAAGCTGGAAGTGTGTCATGATTTTTATAGTCATATTGTAAGTTGGATGCAAGGGAAAGCTTTGCCGAGGCTGGGACAGATTGACAGCTGGGTGAGGAGTTGTTCATGGGACCCAAACTGAATCATTGGAGTCGACATCATGCTGGGCTGCATTCTGGGGTGTCCTCATTCTGGAGACATTTTAGACTGGTAGTTTGTGAGCTACACATGTCTCTTCACGTTCTCCCAGTCCTCTTGCTCTCTTCCTGGAGGTTCTACTCATTAGAGAGCTCACTGACTCAACTGTCAGGCAAAGCCTTGGACGACTGCGCTGCAGTTCATTCTGTATCTCTTTCCATAGTTCCCATGAACAACTCTCACCCAGCTGTTAATCTGTCCCAGACTGCCCAATGGGGACATGGTCCCGCCCCCAGGATTCTGCCCAGCAAGCAGAGAAAAAAAAAATTGGGTGCGCAGAAAAAAAATTGAGAGCAAAGACTTAGGTTTTGAGAGAGAGAAAAAAAGAACCTGAGAGCAAAGGAAAACTATTTGAAAGAAAAGACAAACTGTTTGCAAGCAAAACTTTTAAATTTGCAAGCAATATATTTTAATCGCACATTTAATAAACTTTTTTTGATCGCCTTGTCAACAGTTGCTCTCAATTCTTTTTTTTTTTGTTTTCAGTGTGAAAAATTTTGCTCTCAATTTTTTTCTTTACTCAGATTTTTTTTCTGTGTGTTCAATTCTTTTATTTTCTTCTTATTAAATACTGACACAAACCTCTCTCCATAGCTCAGGCTTATTTGCATGGTTAGGATTTTGCCGTCATGAGTTTTGTAAACAATGATGTTATTTACACCGAATTTTCACGTCAGGGGTCCTTGTGATGTTTTTGCACTGGCAGCATTGATTTCTCAAACAAATTCCATTAGATTTAATGCAAAATCACCTTTATCAATCACAGAGCTTTTGGTGGATAATTGTTCTTTAGGAGCATCGTACAGCCCTTCAGTGTCTCATCTCTCTCAAACCAATAAAATCAAAAAGTGGATCGGACACTATTTAAAGCTGTCAACAATGGGGAAATACAAATTAATCCTGGCTTTCACTTTTCTTTTTTTTTTCAGCCGCCTATCAAAATATCCATGCATCCATTTTCTATACCTATCCCAGCTGACTTCAGGCGAGAGGCGGGGTACAACCTGGACAGATCTGTCAAAATATATGGTTAATAAGAAATGTGAATCTGTAACATGGAGAAACGTGCGGCTCGGTGGTGCAGCACTGTCGCCTCACAGCAAGCAGGTTCCGGGTTCAAGTCCCGCCTCGGCCATGGGATCTTTCTGTGTGGAGTCTGCATGTTCTCCCTGTGCCTGCGTGGGTTCTCTCTGGTACTCCAGCTTCCTCCCACAGGCCAAAGACATAAAGAGGGGACGAGGCTGATTGATACTCTAAATTGACCGTAGGTGTGAATGTGAGTGTGAATGGTTGTCTGTCTCCATGTGTTGGCCCTGTGATGGACTGGTGACCTGTCCAGGGTGAACCCTGCCTCTTGTCTCTAGCTGCTGGGATAGACTCCACCCCCCACAATCCTTAATAGGATAAGCAGAGGAAAATGGATGGAGAAATGTTACCACATCTGTTGGGTTGGTTGCATGATACAATGGATGGATCAGTGACCAACAAATTCATGTTGTTGTTATTTTAACAAAAATACAGTGATTTTTCATTTTTTTATTTTTGTCAAACGTAACTAGAAATCCCATGTCAAGGTAATGTCGCCCTGAAGTGAGCCTGTCACATTGACCTTGACCTTTGACCATTACATTTTTTACAAGTTATCCTCAAGTGCCTGAGATATTGTATTTATGTGAGGTGGAAATCTTTGACAAGCAAAGTCATTTGTTATGGAAAATTACTCTATAATATATGATCTGCTTTACAGGTGTTTGCCACGGCCTGAACCCGAGACACAGCATTGAATCCTCAGGGAGTGTGAAACTATTTCCCTCAATACAGAATACGCCTTCTTTACCCCTCCACATCCTTTGATTCAGAGTAGAGACACCTGTCGTTGAAGGACATAATTGCTCCTCTCCCACGATGAAAGGAGGGTTCCTGTTATTCACCGAGCATAAATATCCATAAATACACTGGTTCAAGAGAAGGAGGGATGGAGACTCGAGGCCGAAGAGTCTCAGCGCTGCAATCAAGGAACAGAACATTCGAATGTGGAAATATTGCCAAACGCGAAAATTGGCGATCGATCGATCAAAGCATGAATTGGTCGAAGTCGAAGTTGGAGCTGATGGTAACAGAGTTTTAGTCCCCCACCCATGGATCAGAGGGGATATCAAAGAGGCCATGGTTTCATCTCCCTGTTCCAACAGATGTGGGAGAAAGCAGATTTGCAGAGGAATAGCAAACTTTCAAACAAACATTTGAACTTAAGAGAATATCAATTGTAAAAATGGACCATCTAAGTTAAAATGGCTGAAGGTAACGCCGTCAACATTTACACTGACTGCAGACATGCTGTTAAGATTTTTATGGTTTTGGTACTATCTGGAAACCTCGTGCATTTCTGACTTCATCAGGAAACCTTCACAGCCTGGCGTCTCAGTTGCTTGATGCTATCCCTCTTCCTAAAGCTGAAGCTCACTCCAACAAAGATGATGCTGTTTCAGAGAAACACCAGAGAGGATGCAGCAGCTAAACATGCAGCACAGAAACACCTCCTGGAGTCTCACTCATTGTTGCAGTCTGATAACTCTCTTCATTCTCCAAATCTACATTTACAGGAACTGCAGCTGAGAGCCACGACTCATGAGAAGGCACAGAGGAGAAAATGTAAATATCAGGTCAAAGACAGGGTCTGGACAGACTTCGCAAAGCTGACACAAGGACTGGAAAGCAGTTTTGAAAGACAACTTAATGATGTGAGACATTGAAATGTCTGTGAATTTGTGTTTACCAATGCCTGCGGATGTTTCTTGCAAAAGCTTTAAAATGAAAATGACTCCATAATGTGCGATCTTCTCTTCGTCATATACAGATGCTCACCACAGCCTGACACACCGATACAGCCTGAGACATGGCCTTGACTCTTGTGGGAGAGTGAAACTATTTACCTCAGTAAAGAATATGCTGCTCCCCCCCCCCCCCACACACACACACACATCCTCTCCCACTATAATGGGAGGGTTCCTGTTATTCACAGTGGATGAATATCGCTGTCTGTGTTGTTCTTTGCTCATTCTTTACATTATACGTAGTGAAACACTTGAGCCCTTTTCTGCAGAGAAGCTTGAAATAAAAGATCTCTTTATTTCCTATTTCCATCAACTGTTACAGTTCACTCTTGAGTTCCACTGGACATTTGAGCCAAATTTAAAGAAATGTCCTCAAGGCGTTGGGAAGATATCTCCCAAATGAGAATGGGACAACCCTTCTGTCCTTATATCAGTGGCATAAAAGTCCAGTAATGATTTCCGAGTACCGGGGTGAGAATATCATGTTGACTAATTACTCTTTTAGCTGGTAACTATTTTGATCTGACTTTTGTAAGAAATATTTCTTTATACTCAATTTAGCGAGGATATTCACTCATTTTCTAAAGTCTACTTTACCATTAGTTTCCACCTGCTGTGTGACTGATTACATCTATGAAGTACCCAAACTTTATGATGAACATGCCAGCAGGACTCTGTTGTAAAGCATGGTTAATATGTCTCATTCTGCACAATGTCATGGTTTCATAACAAACTCCTGTCTTGCTTTATGAGCATTTCAGTATTGAATCTTGATGACGAGAAAAAACAAAACTCCATTAAATTTTTGGAGAGTGGATCACCACACGCGACTCTCATTCAAACAGATGTTCATCAATTTGTCTTAAACTATGGCAAACCAGTGTGAAAGACAGAAGCCGATGAATGTGTGAGTCCTTGGAAAGTGTGTCTTCAGACACAGTCACGCACACGAGATATTATGATGAAAGACGCTTGTGTACACCGTTCATCAAGTTTTGACATGCTGTATTTGACTTATGATGTCACATCCTCCTCTACGTACAACTCTTCCAGAAGAGATTGATAGCTGGAAGCTAAATGTCAACAGATGATTAATCTTCTCCCCAGGTTTTTAAATTTTGCCATTTGCTTGTGCTCCACATTTACAGCCACCTCGGTATATCAGCACAGCACCAACTTAAGGACTTACCTCTCCTCTATTATGCTGTTGTCACAGCTCTTCATTTTGGTTATGAAAGTGTTGGACTCCCTAGTTTGTATTTCTGAATATTTTTTTCTTTTATAGTTCTCATGTGTTTCTTGTTTTTAACTTGTGTGTTTCTAGTTTGTTTGCTACTTGTGTTTTTGTTTACCCTGGTCAGTTCCTGCTTTATTTTGAAATCAATTTGAAACGATGCCCTGTATTCTCTCACCTGTTTTTTGTTGAGTGTGTATTTTAGGTTGACTTTCTGCTTCAGTCATCGTCATTTAGTCTGTTTCGTCTCCGTGTGTCCTTGCCATTTCTCATTGTTTGCATCTGTGAGTTTTTGTATTTTGTTGCTCATTTTGATTTTATGTACATTTGTGTTTCATTAAACCTACACCACGACAAGTCCTGCCTTTCTCTTTGCCTCTGCATTTGGATCCTGTTCTACACCACCTCCATGACAGTTGGTTCACTTTCCATTTTATTGCCATATTAGTTTGTTCATCACACATTAAAAAAAAAAGAGCTTGGCATTCAAAGAACCTGTAATCTTGTCTAATTCTCCTATTTTGAATTAAAAGTCAAATAATTCAACAAAGTACACTGCTTTGGCATTAAATTAGGTGTAACTATTTATACTAATTCAGTATTTCCCTGTGTGGTGATTCAATTGCAAATTGCCAGAATTTTCAGTTTAGAATTCATAGCTATGAAATCATGCTAATCTAGCAGCCCTCACAACAGCTGGCAGCAGCAAGTTCGAACTCATCTTAAGCCTAATCATGCCATAACAGAGTTAATGGATGAAAGTGGGCCCACTGGTGAGAAAACTGCCAAAAGCCTCAGAACATTTAGAAGAAGCTGAAAACTAGCAGAGCAGAAGACTCCAAGATCATGCTGAAGAACTCAAGAACAGGGTGTCGGTAGTTTTCAGTCACGTCGTCTAACGCTGTGCCCACTGTCAAGTACCAGTTACCTTTTTCCATTTAATTTTTAGTGCTCTCTCACACACACAGATCTCGTCCTCATCATCTATACTTGGACTGTTACGTGAGCAAAGTCTGTAAATAAAGTGAGCATAGCACAGCGACAGGAAATACTGTATCGGTAAGATTTACTGGAATCAGAAACGCAAAACTAGGTAGAATTGGCTCTGATTTTGGACGTTTGGATCCAGTCACTGATGTTTTCCTGGGCTTCTGTAACTGCATATTTTTGTAGACTTGATCAAGGAAGCAATCATAGTGATGTTGAAAGTAATAAGAACATGTACTCAGAGCATCTTGCTACTATCATGTTTTGGGCAACAATTGCTCAACTGCACTGTCATGTGCTTTTTATTTGAAATGCAGCTGCGCGGTGACAGACCATCAATTAGGATGAGGAAGCAGTACAGCAGGGAGTGATGAGGGAGAGACAAAGGAGTGAAGAGCTAACAGCGTTGAGAAAACAATTAGCGAGACGTTTGAATTCGAGGATAGAGGGCAGAGGGGTGGACATAAGAACTGACACATTAATCTCTGTAGAATCCAAAATTTGTCATCAAAAAGTTTTTGTTTCCTCTTTCGCATGAGGGTACAACCAGGGATGGATGAGTTGGTCTCGAGCTGAGAGAGGCCACTGGAAGATAACATGATGGAAGGACAACAGTGAGCTGAGGGCTTCATGACTATTAATGCTGTTTACACCTCATTCATACTTCTGTAACTTCAAAATAAAAACATCAATATTTTTCTCTTTTTATGTGCTAGAAGTGAAAAATTACCTATTTGCATTTGCAAATATCTATATCTATCTTTTTTTCAATGTGATGCATGATATTGTTACCTCTAAATCCAAAAGCAGCGCCTCAGCAGCAGTGGCTTGTCAGAAGACGCTCAGGTGACACTGTTGCACCGCAGCATTGAAGTGAGAGAGAGAGAGAGAGAAAGAGAGAGAGAGAGAGAGAGAGAGAGAGAGAGAGAGAGAGAGAGAGAGAGAGAGAACGTATTGATATAATAACAAAATTTTGAGTCAAAAAGCTCAGGCAGTTCTCAGTGTCAACAACTACTCTCTCCTCATCCATTTTTTTTTAGCGGTAGCAATAGCAAGCTGATAGGCAGAGCAACAAGAGAACACAAAACGGCTTTGTTTGCGTTTGTTGACAGGATGTGGAGGAAAATGGGACTGTGGCCATGAAGTGAAGCTGGAGCCATGATGTAAAAATCAGCAGCTGGAAACCGGCAGCTGAAAGCATTCCTTACTGTCGTTCACCAGGTACCAGCCACCTATCATGTGTTGGCCTTCAAGCCCACTTCACGTAAACATGTCATATTGATGTTGTGTCAACTCATTATGAATCTGGGTCTTGTGTGTTTTGGGAATTACAACCGTACACGGACCTGTGTTGCTGCATGTCTCTGCATAACCACCGACAAACTGAGAGCACAGAGTGGCATTGGAGACTGATCGATATGGTTATGTTCCGGGACCCCTCTCTCGTGACTTGCAACCTGAAAAACACAAAGAATGTATAATTAGATTGTGATAATTGATGTGTAAAACATGTTACTGAACATCGATCTTGATTCTTTCCTTGTTTGTTCTCTACTGTCAGCACCGGCCCTCTCCTCCCTACAGTAGAGTCTGGAGTCCCGGTCATCTGGTAGAGGTACCCCAGGGGCTCTCTGTCACAGATTTCCAGTTAATAAAGCTTTGTAATCAGACTAATCCATTGATTATTTTTCATATGCCAAGTCTGCAGATCCTTTCGATGCATCTCTACTCGATGCATGTGTGGCGCATGTCAAATGAATTGTGGTGCTGGGCAGCAGCCGTGTTTGAAACTGGATTTCAACAACATGGTACCAGCTTTTGCTTTGGTCCGCGGTAGTTTCCGAACTTGTCGTCAGGATTTTGATTTGATGCTTCAGAGAGAAAACCCAGGAGTATTCTCACTGTTTTCTGCCACACTGAGATAACATTCTTCCATCAAAAGACCATAAAAGCAGCAGGATCATTCTGATGATGCAGTTAAACTTTTTACTTGTTTTATGTTGCCATTCCTTTCTGAGTTTGTTAATCACCTCGTTGGTAATTTCTTTTGAGAACCAAATCTTTGGCAACTTCTGATAACATCTATTAATAAGGCTTTCTTCAACTTTCTCCCGTAGACCTTTCACAATTTTAGTGTGTGTTTCTTTCTCTAGTCATCTGAAGAGGAGAGCAGAGACAGAAGGAGATTGCGTTGGTTGAGTCAGAATTCTTTTTTCCTTAGAATGAATTAAGAAGGCTGTGTTGCTGGCGAGCCCCACCCAAAGACCCACAACTCTTCTCATTTCGGGTGCAGTTGTCTTGTGTGTTAAGTTTCTACCAAAAAAATTCTTTCAAAATTTCCACTCCGACAGCTTTTCTAACTAAAATGGAAGTTTTGACACCCACTTGTAACCCTAAAAAATGAACTGTAAATGCACTGGGAGACCCACTGTCGGCACAAACACTGTAGAAACTGTCTGTTTCAAACAGAAAGACCTGGATCACACGTTTACCTTCCTCCATCCTCATAATGAGGCGGTTCTCCTCTGTGATTCTTGCATTTGCACCACTCTTTTATGGATTTAACGACGAAATCTAGTCGGAACAAGAACCCAGTTGCGAAAAGGTCCTCAAATTTGTATGTTTAGCCTCCCAGCAATTTTTAATAAAAAAATAAATTATGTACTATTATTTCTCAAATTCTTATAACACTCTGCTTGATATTGACTCACCCTGACTGTGCTGTTACAGTTGCACACTTCAGCATCTTTGTTGTGGCTGAATTGAATAACAATGAAAAAGTGATGATGTGAAAGAAAAAAAATCTTGACTGGAAATTGAGCATTTTGACACCTAGAACTATAATTGATGTGTTCTTGACAGCATGAGGCTGTGCATGGGAGGCTACGGTACATTGAAGGTTTGAGTGGCAGACTGCATTCATTTGGATATATCAATGCAGGGAGCGCTAGTCAAATGGTGAAGTGTTCCTGTGCAATCAACTATACAAACAGATTGCGGAAGAATCTAGGCAGACCTTTTTACAGAGTGCCAAAGGCTAGAAGGTGGAAAATCGATGCATTCCCTCCGTAATAAGTGCATCTGGAGGTTCAGCTGGAGGTGGCGCTGAGAAAACAGGACCCTGGCAAAAAAATATTTGGAATAGAAAAATCACCTCACTCACCTCACAAAACTGTATACAATCTGCTCTAAAGAGTGATATTCATATCTGATGAAATTTCAGCCGTAACACAAGCCATCCGTGACCTTCAGCAAATTCCCCCTAATACGTCCCAAATTAGAAATGTTTTTTTTCTGCAGCTCTCTACCAGATACCACGATTAATGAAAACACACACACCTGCATCTGAGTGTGTAAATATCATGTGTGGTGCTGCGATAAGCTCAGTAGGAGAGATATGAAAGCCTCTTGTCAACAGGATCTTGGCTGGCTCGCTGCCAGGCTGAACGAATGGGTAGCCGATATCAGCCCCCCCTCCCCACCCCACCCCCCCAAGCCTTTTCTGAACCCTATCAGGTTGTGTTCATCAGCTGAAGTGAGATGGGACAGCGCAGAAAGGGGTTCTGTCCTGCTGTCAATCCTCTTCAGAGATGCAGCAGCACCATCAACCCAGCCCGGATCGAATGTCAGTTTAATAAACAGGCAGTCTTCGCTAGCGGCCAACTGTGACTGCTCCGGTTACAGCTACTCTCTGTGAGCAAGCTCAACTTCATCTGAACTTTTTTAATAAACTGTAAAATGAGCTCACAGACAATCAAGATGGTCCCTTCATTTACCGGTAGATCATATTTAAATTGATCTTTGCAGCATTTACACATCCAGAGCTCACCACAGCTTGTCATGTGTATGAAGTGTAAATTAATAATGTATCTCACAAAGTGAGCTTTGCAACACTGCATGCCCAGCCCCAGAAGGCGCACAACGTTAGCAACTAGCTGGTGAATATAGCGGCATATTTAATGAGCAACATCGCAGATCTTGTCCTCAGAAGATGATAGTGAATTGACGAACTTGCAGTTGACAGGTAAACTGAACCAACCCTATCTCGGAGAAATATGTGAAATAAACAGTTTCCTGCTCAAGTGGAACCAAATCCTCCATCATTTCAGTCGTTCAAAAGCATTCTGAATGAAAAGTAGCACTCGGAAAATAATTTTAAAAAGAGAGAGATTCATCATTCCTTTGATATGAGGGCCTTTCATGGACGTCTGACCACAAGCTAAGCCTGATAAGTCCAGCTTCCTAAAATAAGAGATTTCCGAATGCTTATTGCTTGTTTTTACTTCTGTTTAGTGCCTTGTTAATTATTAAATCCCTGAAAAATTAAATACTTCAGGGAAAAAACATTCAAACAATGCTAACTTCCTAGAATGCTAGGAATTAAAACTAACAATCTTAAGGGGGCTTCCTCTTGAGACAGGCCTTTGTCAAATGTGTAGTAACACCTGAGGAGTTGGGACTTTTAATTGAAATTTGATGTTGTATTGCGAGTTCTTTCATGGCGCCATCACATGATCGTACTGCGTAACATTCCACCACCATGCAAAGCTGCGTCAAGGTCACGGGCTCATTTGTTAAAGTCAAACAAGTGTTTTGAAAGAGAAGAAAGTTGCTCTAACTGGGTTTGTTTTTATCTGTATGAAAACAAATATTCTTGATGACATCTGCTGAATCACTTCAATACTTTCATTACAATTTAATGTCATATTTAACTTCATAATTTAGGAAACAACCTCACTGCCTCGAAACAGTTTTATTTTAGCAAACAAAAACAACAAAAAAAACCCAACATCTAGATGTCGGTTACGCGACTAGAATCACAATCCTCCTCACAACTTGTGCCTTCTGAACAGGTTGGAGCTTGAATTAATTCAGCTTTCATGAATGATATTGATTGTCTGTGCAAATAGATTTTGGCCATTAAAAGTTTTGTTGAAAAGCCTGAGGCAGCAGATTTGTTTTGCTAAATTACACTCTATCGCTAATGTCAAATGCGATGTAGATATGTGTCTACGAAAAGATTTTTCTCAGTCTGCTGAATCAATGCTAGGGTTCGCACGCACACATGCAACATGCACACGCAACCACACACACACACACACACACACACACACACACACACACACACATACACGGGCTGCCTCTCTAGCTCAAGAATTTAATTTGATCCAGTCTTTGTTTGATGCAATGTCACCTGAAATGTCATCTGCTGTGGCTGACAAATTGGAAGGAAAGAAAATTAACTGAAAAATATATTTCCTCTCTAACAGCACCTTCCTATCAATCTTCTATCAGGTACATGTTGCACAGACAGCAGGATTTAGGAAACGTCCTTCTCAATGATGAAGGAGAAATTCTGCTTAACCTTACCTGGACGACAAGAAGTCTGAATACTTGCAGAAACCAAACCAGCCCATCATCTCACCGCAGATCTCTGCAGTAGGATCATGGTTTCCATGCAGAGAGAAAGAAAGAATTTTGTCTCTATTTCCTTATGAGCTGTATTTTAGTTTTAAAACGAAAAAAAATGCTAAATTAGTTGTGAATCCCAATCTCAGGAGGCAACAATATTTGTTGAAGGCTTACTGTGTGTCAAAATTCAGTTTTGAATAAAATATTGTGGTGCTGCAGAGACAGCTTATCTACTACGGACATAAAAATGTCAATGCTTGTGTTGCGGTGGGGACATGGATGATGAGAAGCTACGGAAACTCTGTAACCCTTATGGTCAGTAAGGCCTCCTTTATTTCATACTCATCCTGAAAGCACCCATTACTCACTTAACCAGCACCTGTTAGCAAAACACAGCGTCTTCAGGATATAATCTCTCTGCTGCCTAAAGTGTTATGAGCGCTAACAATTGGTAGTCTCAAGGTTTTGGCTTTGTCAGCTTTCAGGGGAGCGAGGCTGTGCAGAAGGTAAGCTCTGACCCTGTGAACGCTACACAAGTAGTTAGTGGCCACAGGAGAGGCTCATCATTTGTTCCCGCTGGAGTTGACAGATGGCTTTTTTTGTCTTGCAGGCTGTGGGTTAGATGAAGGAAAGATAATGAACAGGAAACTGATCTGTGTCTCTCATGCTAAGAGGGAGATGGAGCAACAAACAGAGCAGAAGCGCAATCCTAACCCAAAAAAAAGTCCCTCAGAACCAGGTTCCTTCACTCTCTCTCTAGCACAAACACTTAAAATTCACCTTTGTCTAATAGTAGAATACCATTGCTTGCCTACTCTAAATATGAGTATTAGGGCAGGTCTTTGCATATTTGTTGAAAGACATCATCTTAGTCAAATTCAGCGATGCATCCTAAGTTGGTTGCACTGGCCAAAATGGCTGGGATGGCTGTGTGTCTTTGATCACTATTACAGCAGATGTCATTGGTTAAAACAATTGTCGTTCATCATGCATCTTGACTGAAGGATCGTGGGAACCGAGAGTCGAATCGTGACACATTTTGGCAGCTTGAGTGTCATCTCTTATAAATCTTGGTTCAAAGTCTTGCTCTACAACCTGTGTTTCAGGCTTCTCCACTGATTGTATTTACATTCTAGGAATTCAGATGATGATTAGCAGCAAGCGTTTTGCTAACGTAGTCCTGTCACAACGCAGCATGTGGTAAATAATGTCTTTCATCAGCCGTATGTTCACATTTCAAGAGGCCAACTGCTAATGTGGAGCTGCATAAAGCAGATGGTGCGACAGTAATGTTCTCTAATTGGTTGAATTTAGAAGCAGCAGTTGTTTTTACACCTACAGAATTGCCACAGTCCCCTGGTTCATCTTGTCATTTGTTAGCCAGAAACATTAGCAAGTGTTTGTTCACTGCAAACCATTTAAAACTTCACCAAATATATTCAGTATCCAGTCTTCTTTTACTTTGTATATGAAACAATCACTGTCAGGCTCTTTCACAAGGATTATATTTGTTCCAGCAATTCATACATTTTAGAACCAAAATCAGACCATGGACCTTCTGTAATGTCAGGACATTTGTCTTTAATAATTCATCCTATCCCTCCTGGCTGTTTAATTTGTGGGATTTTAAATAACTTTTCTCCATCAGTTTTTCCTGTATAAGACATTAGGACAGCGAACACAGAGATGCTCTTACTCCTTTCGTCCCATTTGGCTGCAAAACTGCATCATCGTAATTAAAGCTACTAAAGCAGTCACAATACTCTGCTGTTGCACTATTATTCTCTGACAACGTGACAGGATATTCTATTTTTCATCTGTCCAGTGGATGAACTTCCTTCATGACTGCTGGCCTTTCTTTGACAGATGTTGGTGAGGAGTCGCTTCCCATCAACACACGGAGATGCAGATACAGATGTACAGTTCCAAGAAGCACATAAAAAATGACTGATGGAAAAAAAACAAGATTTTAAAAAAGCTCCCTTCATTTGGCAAAGCGTTTTTCGCTCGCTTTGAGGTCGATTTTGCCATGAGGTGCTAGCTTTATTCTGTAATCATTTCAATTCTCAGGTGCAGTAAACATCAACACATACAGTGTTGTTATGAACATTAATAAACTGACACAAATATCTTTATTCGCAAGGGGAATCTTTCACTTTTTACCCTGAGATTCAGCACTGTTTCGGGTTCAGGCCCATATCAAACAGTAACTGAAACCTTTAGCATGAGAACAGGAAGAATGTTTAACAAACAGGCAAACAAATTACACGCTGCCGCTTATCTGCAGAAACATTAGCAGAGCCGCTGGTTTCCAATTAGCAGTTCATATCAGGTGAAGGTGTCTCCTTCTGATACAAGCGAAACATTTGTGGGTGTTTGTTCGTTCGTGCTCTTCATTGACTCTCTCCACATTCACAGCTCATTTTAAAGTAGCAAGTCTGTATTTGTTTGATTTCATTTCCTTAACTAGGGAGTCTTATTTACATCCTCCTGAGGGTTAAAGTGCCAGTGAGAGAGAGAGAGAGAAGGGGGGGGGGTGACCTTTAAGAGACAGGTTTGCTTAAAGCGATGAGCCCCGGGCTCGTTGGAGGATAAGCTTGCTTTCTTTACTTTTTAGCTCTTACTGGTCATTAAAAAAGGCTGAGTCGTACATGTTCCAACGTGGGCTGTCTTGTGTAATTGTTTGTTTGTTTGTTTGTTTCGGGACAGTCTGGGATGTCCATCACCAACTACAAGAACCTGTTTTTCAGGCCCCTGAAACAGCATTAACATAAGGGTGAAAGGCCAAACGGCAAGAGAAATTTTGTATTTTATGCAAAAAAACATTGTTGTGTAACCAGCCCCTAAATATACACCTTAATGGAAATTGTATTCCTTAATAGAGGTGGGCCTCTTTCAGCATCATAACTCACTGTGCCACACTGAAAAAGTGGTTCAGGAAATGTGTTTGGAGCACAACAATGTGTTCAAGGTGTTGACTTGCCCTCGGAATTCCCCAGATTTCAATCTTGTCGAACAGAAAGGTTTTCGTGGCCGCTGTTGCAGGATGTGCTTGCTCATGGAGAGCTGTTGGGTGTAAATTCATTGAAGGAGTGTGGTGCTAGACCTGCTCTACTTGTAAAGTATCATGAGGTAACTTTTGCGTTATACAAATAAAATTGACTTGACTTGACTTCTGTGACAGCTTTACAGTAATTAACAGATCTGCTACCCTCTGTATGTCAGATACCATAGCGCCTCTTCTAAGGTACCCCCCCTTCAATGTGTCTCAGGACCAAACACCATTATTCTTTATTCCTTACAGCAGAACAGAAGTCCAATAATTGCCTGCAGCAATCCAAATTGGGAGAGTAATATTTCCTTTTTGGGATGGTAATGAATTTGAACGTTTAACCAATAAATCAGCATGTTCTGTGTTGTCTATTAGAGTGGATTCTTTGTGTGGGTGGGAAAAATAAGATGTAATATCACGGTGTTCGTCGCAACTAATTTTTATGTTGGAATCAAATAACCATTACCTATTTAACTTCACAGTCGTAACATATAAGTTTGATACCTTTTTTCTTGTTAAAAGCACCTGGGATATTTGCTGAGATTGATTGGATGTGGCAGAGCCCCACCTAGACAATTTTCCATCAGCCAGCCATAATTATATGTCCAATGTTTTTACCTCTTCAAATTCACCTTCACAGTGTCGACCTAACTGGAGCAGATATTAAACTGCGGTGTGGCAGCGGATTCATTCAGTATTCTGAACTGAGTATTAATAAGCTCTCTTCATTTATTTATTGTAAGACCACATCAATATCATATTCATCTTCAGCAAGTGAAAATTATGCATGCACCTTCATGCATTTATGCAATTTTATCTGTGCGGATGAGTCGTGAGACAAGTCTCACTGTCAGTCTGCAGTGAGTTCATATCTAACCTTGCCCTCGTACATGACACATCCAGCCTAATCTCATTTGATATTTTAACCGCAATCCATTCCTTGGTTTTACTTGGACCACTTGTCATCGGGTAATAACGCCAGCATTCATTAAAAGACCGAAGCTTGGAGAGAAAGTTGAGACAATCTCTCAGACTGACAAAGGCGATGGAGAGAGGACACGAGACACCTCAGTGTCTCTCTTCACAAAGTTAACATTTATTCTGAGAATCAGGACGGGTGGTTCAAAGGGCTGCCACTCAATATCAATCAAACTGCTGATTATTGTCATGACTAATTAAATGTGTAAAATGTCAGAAATTCTGAAAAATGCTCAACATCATTTCGAAGACCCCAAAGTGACGTTACTTCTTTTCTCCTTTGAGCCGTTTATAACTCAAAGACTCATTAATAACAAAAACATTTTTAAAAGCAGCAAACCCTTCTATTATTTGAAATCTTCATCATTTTTTTTTGGGGGGGGGGAGCAATCACTTATGAAAAATTGGTTTCTGTTCATTGCCACAAAGTAGAAGTATTTGGTTGGTCAGAGTAAAGCTTGATGCTGCACGCTTTAACATCAGAAGAAGAGTAACACATTAGAAACTCAGCCATTTCTTTCACACTTTCATTCCACCATAACTGTTGCAAAATATAGCTTTTTTTTTAGCTTTTTGTGACCACATGTATTAATGTATTCATAAGAGGGAAGATGGATACATCATACATCAATGACAGTACTGTCAACATCACTACTGTCTTCATCCCACAACTTGACAAATAATGACAATAATAATGACAGCAATTAATAAGAAGAAAAGAAAACTCCATCAAGCCAGTGTCAGCATCAAAGGAGAATGTTGTCAACACACCATTTTCATCTGCCAAATAAGTTTTTAGAGGGTTGGTATTGTTTTTTAGTGAAATTCAATGCTTCTGCTCAGCCTCAGTGACATCTTGGCTTGATGGTGGAGCTCTCTATGGCATGGATGCAACAATCAATGTTCTGACAACACAAATTAGCAGTCAGGGGCTTTGGCTCCTACAGTAGGTTACACATCGGTCTCGATCTCCGTGACCCTGAGATCGTTCTAACAGCAGGGTTGATCCGGACGGCAAACCGCAGAACACCTGCCAGCTCGTGTCCAAGAGTGAGAAACAGGAAATTCATTTTCTGTCTGGTGGAATATGTGATCATTTAGATAACGATACAAATAGCTATACAAATAAAATTGACTTGACTCGACTTAAAGTGCATCAAACAACAGATCAAAAATGAACTGTAAGCAACAATTCTGATATCTATGTAGACATTTCTCCCCAAAACGTTTGATCAACAGGACAATCCCACATCATATGAATGAAGGTGCCTATCATATGGAAATTATATAGTGATTAGAAATTAATTTAATCATAGATCTTTTTTCTGGATGTCATACAGACTCTTTGTATAAATTTAAGATTAACTAATTGATTATAGATAATTAGCCGAGTTTTGATCATGTTTATCTCTCTCTGGAATGTCCCATTGCAGTAAAAGCACCCCATCCTTAACGGCGGTCTGCAAAGGTGACGTAAAGGAGCAACAGATAGTGGTTTTATATCTTAGTCAATTTCAGTCTCCGAGCATGTCGCATTATCTGCAATCTCCAACACTCAGGAGAAGATGGATCACTGTGAGCAGACATCTATGTCACCTTAAATACAAGAGCAGAGCACTGGGATGCTTTTGTAAACACAATGAACGCTGCAGCAATGGATGTAAATATCCCTGTGTGCTGTCTTTTTCACTCCAGTTGGTGTTAAACAAGAGTCGCCTTACCAGTGAATAGGTGTTGACAGGAGCAAAATGAAAGTGAAAACTACCTCTGTAATCATAAAGTACATGGCTGCTATATGACTGGACCGGGAACATCAAGGTTTGCAATTTGCAGCTGGTGTGCCATCATCTGTCAGATGTTAAAATTGGGTAATTTCAAGTATGGGTTGTTCAATTTTTATAGTTATTTGCAAGGTTTGGAACAGCTGTTTATTGTCAATGCAGCAATATTATGTTTGCATGAAAATGAATCCATCTGGGTGACACTGGCCGCAGGTACTTTCAGCTGCAGCATGACAGACATCCAGAGGGGTTACAATGAAAATATCTCAAAACAAATAGTATATCTGCTACAATGAAAATTTGCATTGTAAATATGATTACAAGCTACATGTTTACAACCTTTTTTAAAACATTAATCTATGCAAGCACTTTTGAATCAGCACAACAGAGAGAGACTACACGTTAGATGTTGTGTATTTGTTGTTAAAGAAAGTCTGTTTTCCCATTTTGATAAGACCAGAGCCTTTCTGCACACCTAAATGGAAGTATCATATGCACATATTTGTGTGTGTGTGTGTGTGTGTGTGTGTACGTGTTTGAATAGCACATCTTATGTCCTTTGAAATGGGCCCTGTTGTCTCCACTTGCAGTGCTAACATTTGTTTTGAAAATATTAATTTTAGAAAACAACCAAATCAACAAATATCTCATATCAGACTATTATAAAACCCATGGGGAGGGGGACTGCCAACCGAGCAGGAAATGTAAATAATGGCACCATTAGTATTAATATTGTTTTTATGATAATGGCCAAATCAAGTTTGTTTTGCACTCTGTGACTATGGAAGACAGAAATGTAAAATAATCACTTTCAAACCAAACATCATGTATAAGTTTGACATGTTTACTCTTTTATGAAAATGAGGTAGAATTACATTTAGAAATCCATTCAGCTGCTGCATAAACCCTTCTTCCGCACCAATCCGACTAATAGAGCAACATGATATTGATACGGTAAACATTACATGGATAAAGCTGCCGTCAGGGGTCAACTTGCATTTAATAAACAGCCTCATGAGACATGAGACTCCAAAACTCTTCGAATGACACCCTGCCATGATTTGGATACTGTTAATAATGGCTGAAGCTGAATGAGTAGAAGAGAAGGAACAGTAGCCACAGCTAATCATGATTTTAAAAAGCGGATCTCTGTTGTCTGGCAGGAGGCAGAGCGTAAATAAAGCGTTGTCTGTCTAATCTCCAGGCCTCTGCCAAGATGAGGCGTTAACACAAGCTGTGGCTGAATCACTGCTGCATACACAGGCGAGAGAGAAGTAATTGCCACCACTGACTGATCCATGGAGTCCTATTGATTTGAAAGCCAGTGTTGTTTTTCACCACTACTAATAGACACAGCCTCATTTAGTGGAAAGTAATTGAATTCTTCACTCGTAACAGAATTGCTGCTATGCATTTACATGACATCCCGTCCGTCTGTCAAACTATTGTGGAAAGATTACAAACACTTTGTTGTGAATGCCTGCCTAAAATAGGTTTTGGGCCTATCTCATCTGTATCCAGTTTGATTTTAGACAGTCCTGACCACAAAAAACACATCAAATGTGTTTCTTGCAAATCTGATGCAAACCCCCCCCCCCCCCCCCCCCCCATGTGGTTTGGATGTGATTCCACTCTGTGTCCAGTGTGGACACTGTAGGAATTTAAAGTGTCTTTTGTGTAGCTTGCAGCACGTTTCTCAGCAGATGTTAGGCGCCTTAAGTTTCTGTCTTCATTGACAAGGCTTGGAGAGGACCAAGGGGCTGACAATCATCATCACAGATCCCGCAGACTCTTATTTGTTCCCACCACTCCCTTGAGGATGGAAGCATGACTCCTGCATAGTAATGTAGACCAGCTCTGCACCGCCAGTTGACAGCATGATTGTTTGAAGGGTGATTTGACGGAGCTCCGCTTGCCTTGCAGTTACATAGGTAAGCCGTGTCGCCATAATGATGTAGTGATGTTCATTGACAGTGATGCCCATGCCGCTACCAAAGCAACTCATGTAGAGAGGCTGGCATGTCCGGGCATAGATGTCAGCTCTGACCCGCTTGCAAATAACAGCACAGATGTAAAAAGATCCTATTTGAGTAACATGCCTGCAGTGTGAAACAAATCAGGGCAACACCTAAGCTGTTTGGACCAGATGTGACCACAGGTGCATTGGCTGCAGGGCAGACAGCTGAAAGCCACCCTTCACTGATGTTTTTCCCTTTTAATACTGGAACAACCGGAGATTCAGGATCTCACTGATTTGTGTGCCTTTTCCTTCCTCTGGAGCAGAGTCAGAGGCTCCCTTGATCCGCCTACTCTGATAGTACTTTAAACGCCTTTCTCAGCTTGGACCCTGCAGTTCCACCGGTCTGTGGGAGCTGCTGGGTGGATGCTCCACTGGGAGGATATGTGAATGTAATCCACCTTGAACTCTGTGTACTTTTCTTTCTGTCTCTTGAAGCTTGCCTTAATTCACTCTTCCCAATGGGTCAGTCAGTTCCACCATATATCCTGGCAGGGGTGGACCAGCGCACAATATCCGGCACCAGGGAGGCTATGGTGATCGCAACTTGGAATTTGAACTGGCAATCAATCCTCATGGACCACTCATCTTTGCTGCTGCTCTGAGCCTTGCCTCCTTGTCTGACAAACTTAATCAGCTGCTGTGATATACAGGCGCTGGCCTTGCCCACCTCCAGCCTATGTGCCTCCAGGATTTTGGATAACATTTGAGTCACCAGTTGTGGCTCTACTGTGGAACCTGGCTTGTTTTACTTTCAACTGCGCCTGTGTTAGGAGCTCCCTGAGCCTTTTGAGGAGTCCGGAGGGTTATGTTGCCATCCGTAGGAGTGTGGTGACATGAACTATGTTGCTCCATATATCTGGGAGTCACTGGTCTTTTTGGGGTCTAATACTCAAACTATCTATCTTACACCAATTAGGATGCTTTCAAATCCTGTCGTGAAAAGAGTGGGACAGTTGGAGTCCCCCATTGCTATCCTTCTATCCAGCAATGTAGAGAAGTTTCATGCTAGAGCTCCTGATATGGAAGTCACATCGATGGTTTTGGTGTCAGAATCTATTTCTGTCTTGAGATGGAGGTAATATTTCTTTATCTCTTAACTACAGATTCCAGCCTAAGTAATCCATCATGCCGTCAACAGGAAATCCCGTCCTACTAGAGCCAGTGAAAGTGATGTGAGAGAGCAATTCTCTCTCCTGATATTTCCTCCTTCCTCGGTGCACTGTTGGAGTAGGAGAGGCTATAAAAATGTGCTCTTGGGTTGAACTAGAAAATAAATGATACATTTGATTGCCACTTTTCTTCTCAATCTACTGAGAGAGGAATTAGAGCTGCCAAAATGAGTCCATCCATCTGCCGGAAAGGACAGGGAGAGATGGTCTAATACCATCCTTAATTGGCCCATCTAGAAACTCAGCTGACAAAAAGCACTATATTCAGAATGTAAATTGAGGGGTAAAGCCTTTAATGGAAAAGGGCTCTTTTGTTGTGTTACAGCAGCAAATTTTTTTTAATTAATTTAAGATGGGATAATAGGACTTTTTTTTGCCACACTGCTCAGCCAAATACTCGTGCCAATGTGTGTGTGTGTGTGTGTGTGTGTGTGTGTGTGTGTGTGTGTGTGTCCAGTCTCATGTAATTTGACACCATCAGGTAGCAGGTCGGGGGTCATGAGGCACTGTCGGAGACAAGTTCAGACACAGAACAGCATTAAAACGATACACAAAACAGCTGAATAAGTTGAGAGACGGTTTAAAAAAATGGTGATGAATAAATTTAAATGCAATACATGAAGAGCTGAAAGAGCTGGATCCTCATGGGGTCACAAACGAAAGTGATCGGGATGTGAATTTAAATTGTTGTTGTGTTTTTTTATAATGGGAAACGAGACCAGTACTTGAAAATTCGTCAAAACTACTGATCAAATGATGAAATCCATTCAGAGATCAAGCATTTTAATAACTGTTAGATTGTTGAAACATGAGGCAAAAATTCATAAAACTCAACTGCGGTTGCTGCAAGGGAACTTCCATGTAAGTTGGAGACAGCAGTTCCCCAGATGCAGTCCCTGGAAACAGCAGTGGAACCCACCATCATCTCTTCTGCTTCTCTCCGACTTTTCACTGCAGTTTACTCACTTTGCTGCCAGTGGATAATGTTATTTGATCCAATTTTACAAAAGGACTTCTGCCACAGCAATGTGGGGATTTAAAATGACGATTGCTTGTTTTTGTCTTGGTTAAAAATAATGGTGAAAAGATATATTTTGGAGGTACATTAAGTCTCATGCAATGTTGTTGACCAAGGGGGTCAAGACCCCCTCTGAGGAAAAAAAATGCATGAAATTTTTGTTTGCATATTGAGCAGGAGAGTGACATCTGATTACAAGTGCTCTCTAACTGAAATTTATTTTACTGCCTCGTGTGAATACACATAATTACAACTGACCATTTCTGACTGGGTCATTATAAGTCAGAACAAGTCAGATGTGTTTTCCACTTCTGAGAAAAATGTACATATTAAATATGCCGCTTTACTGCGCAAAGAGCTCACTCCTCTGAGAGTGCTCATTTCAAGGTTGAATACACAGTCGTAGATCAAATTTATAGATGTTTACCGAATCAAACCTGAGACCTCGAGAGAGCGCGCAGTCTCCGCCACACTGTGTTGAACGCTTTAAAGAAAAACTAATTTCTTTGTTCTTGCCCTGGAAGTTTATTCACCTTAAAAGTCATCAATATTTCGCTATTACTATGAGGAAATTCACTGGTCTTATTCAATCTACCCGTCTCTTTTCTTACGCGTTTATGACACTTTGGTCTTCGTGGTGGTTGACCAGAGGGGTTGAGAAGAGATTCAACTGACTCAGGGGGCGTGAATGTTGATTTTTTTTCACCAGTGGAAAGTCTGCACCTTCTGTCCTGCTGCAAGACTCACATGAATCCCAGCTCAGCTCAGGATTCCAGTGTTGTAACACTGAATGAAAAATGTTTGCCAAAAAAATGTTTTTTCTTTTCTTTCAAAAGACTGACACCATAATACTTGTAACTACTTTCAAACGATCAACTTGTATCATTTTATTATACAATGTATATATATCCTCTGTTGATGCTAAAATGCTGCATCGCTTTGTTTTAACACCATGGAGGAGTTTTTAAATACACTGAGAACAAGCATAAAATACTGTGTATTATTGCATCAGTGGAAAAACATCCCCATAAATACAAGGCTTAAAAGTTCTGTATCAGCGGGAACCTTGTTGGCTGCATACTAGATCTTATCGGAGCTTTGGATGATAAAAGAAGCAGCATGAAATAATGCAGATTTGAAAAATATTCCTCTCAGCGATTACAGAAGTGTCCATTGCTGTTATCTGTAATCTGTAGCATTTTGTCTTTAATTAGAAAATTTTTTCTGGCACATGATTATGTATGTGTGCAGTTTTCTTGGCTGGAATTCGTGCAGCTGAAATGGAAAGGGGACAAAACTGTAGCAGCTCATTATAAGCAGCCCATAGCTGTTTTACATTGTACGGAAATTCTTCATCACCCTCTGCCATCGGTGTTATTCGAACGGAGATGACCCTGAAAAAAGCAAAGAAATTTCTATCATCAAAAAGATAAACACAGTCCAGGGGACGGATTGGAAGTCTGTGTTGTTATTACCTTCAAAAGCTTCTGCAAATTCTCCAGCTTCTTTGAAGGGCTTGAACCTCCTGGTCGAGCGAAAGATAGAGACGGATCCCTGTCCACCAACATGAAATGTATGAAAATTACACTAGGAAATGACCTTTTAAATGTTTGTCAACTGTACCCCTTAAATGTGATTTATGATATTTGATCCATGAAAACGTGAATATGTAATGAAAAGGGACTTTTTTCCTTTCATTACTTTCATATATATGGTAGTTCATATCATATATGGTCAAAGACTTTTAATGAGGTAAACATACAAACGGTGTTGGCTTAAGCTACTTGGAGAATGTGGTAAACTAGGCTAAAATTGATGATTTTGCAATGTGGGTCCAAGCTTGGCGGCCCTGCCTGGGGTTGTTGTCAAAAGGGATTCTGAAGGGACAACAACTGCTTGGCCAGACTGACCGCTGCTGCAGAGAATAGCTCTGTTTTGATCTTCACACGGGTGAATCAAGTTGAGGTCCGCTGCTGGCTCAAAAGCCTCTGAAGTGGCTAAACATGAGCCCCTGCGAGCGGGGACAGCTAAGCTAAATAGCAAGTTTCAGCACTTGCCAGCAGCTGAGACTGGTTAGAGAGCATTGCTCATGGCCAACCGCTTCTCATTTGTTTGGCAAACTGGAAGCATTATCTAGATCAGTGATTCTAAAACTGTGGTGCACGAGCTCCCTCAAGTTGTATGCAGAATCCCAGAAATATTTTTTTAAGATAAAACAAGTCAAAAACACAAAAACAAAGAACACGATAAAAAAAAAATCTCAGAATTAAAAAATGTTAGCTGTTGTCTTCTTAGTTATTCAGCAGGTTTCTCAAAACGCTGGTGGAACTTTCATGTATTAATGTTGCGCAGGGATGGCTCGCCAGTTGTCTGTGCAAAATGGTCGGAGGGCACCACAGGTGTGAACAGCTTCTAAAACAGACAGGACATCACTGGGACCCTCTGAAGGCAGCGCAAGGAGACGATGCCAGCGGCTGAAGCTCTTCAGTTTCATTATTGCCTTGATGTAGCAATTCACTGGAACCCTGAAGAGAGAACAAAAAAAACTCTTAATACTCATGTGAGGAAACAAAATCTGTGTCTCAGAAGACGAAGACAGACGGACTGTAAAAATCACAGTTTAAACAAAAGACACTTCAGGCTGACGGCTCCCAGTCGTGTGTCCTACACTGCCAATGTTTCTTCACACGTGATCAGCTACACACCAGCTATGGTTCACCCTCTTTTGTCATCTACTCGTCAGGCACATGTACTTGAGGAGAAAGTCTTTAATGGAGATTAGGGATTGTTTGATTTGTATTTAAACCAATTAGGGATAATATAAATCTTACATCCTATAATTTGCCTTGCGCCAGACTGGTGACCCATCCAGGGTGAACCCCACCTCTCGCTTGAAGGCTGCTGGGATAGGCTCCAGCCCCCCCCCCCCCCCCCCCCCCCGCCACGACCCTTAACAGGATAAGCGGTAGAAAATGAATGGATGGATGGATACTTCTTATATCCTATAATTTACCCCGCGCCAGACTGGCGACCCGTCCGGGGTGTACCCCGCCTCTCGCCCAATGTCAGCTGGGATAGCCCCCATGACCCTTAACGGATTAGCAGTATAGAAAATGGATGGATGGATGGAGGGATGGATGGATGGATATCCTGTAATTTTTTAATTCTTGGGTGTTTAGACTACATAAGTTAAAATAAGTGCATGATTGCTTTCCAGGGTGCTTGTTTTGAAATGAAGGGATGGATGACTTCATCTTCAAATCTGTCTTAATAATTGGCCAAAATGTAGCGGTAGCAAATCCACTGCCTGGACGTACAGCAACAACATTTCCTGTGACACGAAGGATTGACCTTCACTGCAACGATGCAGGAGCAACTAATCCAGTTAAAGCTCCATTAGTGGATGGGCTCTTGTTTTTCTGTTAGTGCCAATGCCATCCTCTTGTTTTACAGGAATGAAAGTACAAACTCTGGAGTGCATTAGTTCAGTACTGGTTTGACTTTTAAAACAAGATCAGGATTAAAGATGCACAAACACAATAGAAACTCATGGACATAAAAAAAAATATGCATGGATTTATTCTAACACAGTATTGGAATATTTGGTTATAAACTCTAAATTATCCAGAGGGAAGTTTCACAAAACCAGAGTTGCACAAACTAGGCAGGGTACAGCATTTAACAAATAAAGGAAAAAGAGCACGAGCTCAAAGGGAAGCAACACAATAAGAATACAAATGCCAAAAGACAATTATAATTAGGTTTTTATGTTACACAAGGGAAAAAGCCTTGGTGCAGTGTCAGCATGCCCAGGCTCTTATGCTTGCAGCCAGTCAGGAGGTGGTAGGTGAGGCTCTCGGCAACGGGAGACAGAAAGAACGCCAAGCAAACACCAGGCTTGTAACACCAATCACAAAATGTGAGAGCAGAGAGGACATAACAGGTGTGTTGACTTGCTTTGGTCATTGTTGCACACATTTAATCGCCTCTTCTGTGTTTCATTTATACCTAAGAAGTCCTGAGCGGAAATTTAAAATAAATCTATGAATGTTTCAAAGTTTTAATACTTGTGAGGGTGAAATGAATGCAACAGATTCATTTATCTAAAAGAACTCCTAATATTTGCATAAGAGCAGTGGATGGAAGCCTGCAGAAATTCACATTCTTCATTTTCTTTTCCTGAATTTGCAAAGATTCTGTTGAATTTACATTTTGAATACATTAGGATGGAAACCTGAATATTGTGGCAGAAGGAACAGATGACCACATTTAGGTACAGTTCTATTCATCAATTATGCATTTTAAGTTTATCTATTTTCACTGTAGTTTGAAAGCAATAATCTGTCTAGTAAATAAACATTTACAGAGATATTCATGGAAATGTTCTCAATATAATTATCACATTCCACAATTGCCTTGCACATGTATTGCAACAACAAAAAAAACATTTTTTAAGTGTATACTGTCTTTGAAGTTGTTGCTTCACAATGGGGTTGGTATTGTTGATCCGCTGTACAAAGTCAACACAAGTTCTATTAGTATTTGTGTAACAAGTAGTAGCACAAAAACAAAAAAAGATACTTTGATTTGATTGCAGTTATTGCCTCGTCCAATACTTCAAGGAGAATATAAAAGCGTCCCTCAGTGGGTTTTCTATTTCATCCTATGGTGAATGTACAAGATCAGCGTGCTCTCATGTTTGACATCGCAGCAGGAGCCTCGTTCCAAACAAGGTTTGTTAGGAGAACATTAAATTAATTATTAAAAATGAGGAAGCGATTGCAGAGGCCGCACAGGAGCTTGGAAATAGGACGGTCCTCATGTGTGGATTAATCGAACTTCACATACTCAGCAGAATCTTTGCAGAGGTCAGAAATGAGATCTGAAGCCAACAGAGAATGAAAGTGTTGACATTTGCTCTCCCGCACAATTTAATGAGTTCTTTATTTACTATGATGCCAGAGTAAAGGCTCCGATCAGAGTGTTTGCCACAAGACGCTATAAAAGCAAAGAGCTTGAGCTTGAGCTTCCCCCAGGGAGGTTAGCTTCAGGGTGGAAGGAAGTCCAGTGAACTCACTACACACTGCACTCCCTTTTATGTACCTGTGCTTCCCTGGTGGAGCTCAGCTGTGGCACTGATACTGTGTTCACATCATATCAGACGGAATGAAAAACACACATAATGCTGCACTGTAGGCTGAATTAAAGTCTAGTTTATTTAAAGGGCATGATCATTATCTCTACAGCAAAGAAAAAATCAATTTCCTCAGCAGGCAAAGTGATAATCAAGTTTGGGAGAAATGGTACATTCCATCCTTGAAGTATACTCTAGACAATTGGCTATTGGTGTCCTTGGTGGACTCTGTTACTGACTCTGGAGGACATGTCTTGATGCTGTGTGCCAACCAACACCTTCAGTGTGAGCTGAGACCCCGTGTGAATTTACACTTTCACTGACCTGCTCAGAAAGTCTGGAGGGTCTCTGAACTAGCAGAAAAACTACAGTATAATGGCAAATGTTTACAAAATGTAACCAGTTTTTATTCTTATTTTTATAAGTTGATCCAGTCAAACTGATTCAATAAACCCATGCTGGATTAAAACTTACACAACAAATAAAATTCAAAAAGAGTGACTAAGAGTGTGGACACTGGCATCAATGAAAGCTCAGACTGAGCGAACCCTAATTTACAAATATCTATACAAAAATGATGAACAAGTATTTAAAATAGCTACGTCACAACTCATTTTCTGAGTTACCAATACAGATTTTTATCAAGCTAACAGACCTCAACCACTTTCATTATTTTTTTTAGTAGTACTCAATTTTTTTTTTACTACTGCATTACTGCAGTTCCCTCTATCAGGCTGCACCAGTAAGTCCCTTAAGACTCTCCAGCTGGTCCAAACGCTGCTGCCTGTATATTGACAACAACCACTAGAAGAGACCAGATATCTCTCTTACTGGCTTCTCTGCATTGGCTCCCTTTCATTTTTTTTAAAGCCCCTTCTAATATATCTGACAGAGCTCATAGATGCCTCTATCTAGCTAAAGATCTTCAACCATGGGATGCAGGGTTACTTGTGTCTCCAGAAGTGTGTCTCCTAGAGTCTGTAGAAGTAGAATGGGAGCCATTTTAACCTTGGCCCATTGAAGGACCCGAACTTGGCACATCACTTCACACATGCGTCGCTAGTCAAAGTGCCTATTTGAGACTCAGCCTTAAGATGTTCTGACTTGGGTTTTATTCAATCACCATTAAAATTGTGGATTTCAAATCATTTATTCGTACTGTATTCATTTGATTAGTCATGCACTACAATTTTGTAGTGTCCTAGAATTCAAATTCTTTATTTGGGGACCTTAAGCGGATATGAGATTAAAATGTGATTAATTAGATTAATTAATTACAAATCCTGTAATCAATTAGATTATTTTTAATTGCCTGACAGCACTAAAAATATATATATATATATATATATATATATATATATATATATATATATATATATATATATGGGGAGAGAGAGAGAGAGAGAGAGAGAGAGAGAGAGAGAGAAAATTTCCTTGACAAACAAATTCATTGCTGTACGTCAGCTTTAATCTGGTCTTTGTTTTGTCAGCAACATTACCAAAATATTCTTTTCAAAAAATATTTTAAATGTTTTATCCCACCTGTGTGTCTTTATCTATAATTAACTGATTTAATCTGTTAATTCCTTCTGTCATTTTTGTTATACAACAATCTATGAAAGGCTTGGTCATCACTTGTGACGCGTATTACTGAAATAATTGTATTAAATCATGGAGGTGGCAAAACAAATCTTTTTAACTAGAGTAGAAGTTCAGCTTTTTGTGTAAAATAAAGACTGGTATAAAGTTAAACTGAACTGAACTGAACCAGACGTCACATTACTATGATGTGATACTATGCTACTTTTTTTACACACTTATACCTTAAAATAAGATTTAAACCAAGTTTTAGTCCAATGTGCAAATCAGTTCCTAATGTCAACAACAGAGTTGTGTAACTTTGATCAACACAAGGACACACAAGGTTTCATTAAAAAAAGTTTGACGAGGTAGAATGCACCCACTTTTGTTCAAACATAGTTTTGAGAGGATAATTCTTAAAACTCCAGAGGCTGAGAAAGACTGTGCTTGTTGTTTTTTTTTTTAATGCATTTATCTCTGGTAAATAACTGCATTATCTCTAAGTATCTAACTATGTTTTCTCCTGATGTAAATTATCTTGCAAGTCAAGAAATGAAACAATAATTTCCTGTGAACAATCAGTTTAATGTTGATATAAAAAAATCAGGTAACAGACTTGGATTTTGTTATTTATTATTTTCTGCCGTGTTTTTTATATATATGGCATGCCCTTCAGGAAATTAATATTTGAATATATTGAATATACCTTGAATATATTGAATGAACTTGACTGACGTCGTCACGGCTGTCTTCTCGCGTCGTGGGATCTTGTGCGGTTGCAGCGGGCGACATGAGTCAGCCAGCTCGCAATTTGGTGGCAGCTATTTTAAATAACGAGGATATAATAAATACTCTCGCAAATACTTGAGCGGGCCAAAATCCCCAGCGGACCCGTAAGCAGTACACCTCTTCCGAGGAAGAAGTCCGCTCTGCTTTTAGTCGGGGCAGACCCAGGCCTTTAACAGGTCATGCCGTTATGCAATCAACATCACGGCAGTTCCCCACCACAGCCCCTGTGCACAAGAAAGGGGCCAAGACAGAAAGGTAAGAATGGGCATTGGGCAGGATAAAACTTGAGGTCTCTCAGTAGAGTGCATATAAAGATGTAGGGATGCACCGATACTGTGTTTATATATTCGTGCATTACTGTAAAAGTCCACTGAAACCAAGAACTGCTACCAACTTGCGCACTTTACGCGCCGCATCAGCTGATCCCCGCAAGCAGCTCAGAGTAGAAGTAGCCTCAGAGATATGGAGGTTCAACTCTCCGTCGTCCTGACGTGATTCTGACAGTGATCGATCGATCCAGATAAGGTCCGCTACCGGTACCGCCCGATCACTGGGTGGTCTGTGCTCCGTGTCGGGAGGTCGAGGCGGTGGAAGCCAGCCGGTGTTTTTCCCGGGCTGTGACTCTCCGAAAGCTTTGTCAGACCTCCTGCCACCGGCCACTTTGAGGCTTGGAGCTAGGAGACACGCGAGGTTCTCTCTCTCTCCAATGGCTGAGCTAGACTCATGGATGAGTGGTTGGGGGTTGGTGCATCCCTAATGCTATAACTGAGTTCTGATCTTCACCAGGCATGTAAAGCTAGAACTAGGAACTATTCTGAATCATCAGTAGGCAACAAATGCACCTACTCTGTGCAGGCTTGTGTCTTTGGTGACCTGAAGCGTAGAAACACTTTAACACTTTTCTACTACTGGCCACTAAAATAAGATCCCCGTCAACACTGCTTGTTTCTATACAGAATCATTATTATTATTATTATTATTATTATTATTATTATTGCTATGATCATGTTTCGAAGGTTTCAGGCTCAAAGCAGTTCACGTTCTGTTGCCCAGTCCTTTTTCAAGGAGGTAATTCTCCTGCCAGGTGACAAAGCTACTCATGTACCAAGGCGTACCAAAAAAGCTTGGCTTTTTGAAAATGGCCACATCAGGTCTGCCTTGGAATTTGACTGGGATTCTGACAGAGTAATGCAGGCAATAATGGATGCCTTCTAGCCAGCTGTGGAAGGATGCAGGTACACGTTGGAATTTTTTGTCACATTTGTTCCCCTTTTCGGTGGATAACTGCAACAACACCATGGCGACTATAAGTTTCCTGTGCCTGCCTCCTACCAACACCAAACCATTCTGGTCAACCTGATTACAAGACGTTTCTTGTACATGTTTTTCCTTCCCCTTGGCTACAAATCCTGCTGCCATGCTACAACAATTCACCAGGATTTGGAAGAGCGTGAAAGGTATAATGCAGGGCTTTCAGAGCTTCAGTTATAATGAGGATCCTTTTGTTTGATTTACCAAAAACCTATTGCTGTAATTTCTTGGTTTTCCTAGTGACAGTATTTACAGAACTTGAATAAAGACATGAAGATAAATAAGTAGAAAAGTATCGAAGATATATTTCAAGCCATGGTTTTGTATTTCTAATTGGATCGTGCGCACTGGGTGAACTTTTATGTTGAGAACTGAAAATGTATGCCATTTATCTCAACACCCTGATATGACCCAGAGCAGCAGTTGAGTGATAAACACAGATTGCTCCCTCTTTTTTTTTTTCCTTGATGAAGTAGTAAGTAAAGATAATGTGAGGAGGATTACCAAAATAAAGTTGAATTCCACAAAAGCCCAGCATGTTGTATTTTCTGTGTAAGGCCTTATTATGGTTCTATGTGTGGACCGGTTTATAGTGATTGTAGCATCTACGGTAAATGTGCATCCTAGACTTGTCGTGGACAGTAGGTACATTTACCCAATTGCTCTTAAACATAAACAGATTTCAGGTCCTTTTCATCTCAGTTTGTGTCAGTTTAGGGGCCCAGGAAGTGGAAAAGTTTGAGAATCCTATGCTTTTAAAAGTGCAACTGAAAGAGTCAGACTCATGTATACTTTGACTTGACTAAAAGAACGGAATACTTCATTCACAACATGGCTCATATGTAAATGGTCATCAAATTTTGTTATGAAAGAAAGTCCTGTACACTCCTTTTGTCCATTAGTGTCCCTTACACAATTCAAAGTCGCATTACTATCCGGGGGTTTATGTGCCAATGTATGAATACAAAGTAGTGAAACAACTGAATTACCTTAGCAGGTAGACTGTCTCTCAAGCAGGTCACATGACAAAAAGTTCAATCCCATGATTTCCATCATCAGTGAAGGGGTCAATGGGCCTTAACTCTTCATTCCACTTGTGATCATAAGGTGGTTGCACAGGCACATGATTGAGTGGCCTTTCATCCTGAGCAAGGTGGAGCATTCCCATTGTCCACAGTTGCAGCGGAGACTGACTCGCCATTGTCCTCAAGCTGTGATTGTTCCACTGACTCACAAACTCATCCACAGATCTGTTTATTCTGGGATGGTAAACATCGTGAAGAGCTGTAATGTGAAGAGGCTCAGTGCTGTCTAAAAGGCCGACATTTTCCATAAAGAGGAAAAGGTCTTTATAGTATCCTGACCCAACCCTGTTTACTTCTGCCCGCAGTCTTTCGATCCTTTGATTATGCACACTACGTCCAACCACGAAACTTCCTCTGTTTGTTCCTCGATTTGCAATCATAAACCGTGCAACATCAATATTCTCACTACCAGCATCACCCCTGACATGGTGTGGCAGTCCAAACACATCCATAGCACCCTGGAAAAGATGCAAGGCAGTCGATGCTCGGTTGTCTGTGCAACATCTCAGAAAGGTAATGCAGCGACTGTAACCATCAGTCGCTCCATGATAGACAAATCCCCATGGATTTAATTTGTGGTTTGTGTCAATATGCCTGAAATAAGAAGAAATGTGTTCTAATAATAATGATGATAACAATAACAATAATAATGATGATAATCAAATGTATAAAACAACACATGTACACACTGTCGAGCCTCCGTTGAATTACTCTTCGTCCTCTCAAGGCTCGCCCCACCGGATCTACTGTTCATAAACGCTCTCGTACCCGCCAACACTGAACTCTGACTCCTCTCCCTCTCAAACTACCAGTGACATAGGTCTCTCCAGAACCAGGAGTTTGTCTGAGATTATCAACAATAAATTTATCCAGATCGTCATTTGGAATATCGGTGAAACTCCCGTAGTCCACCAGACTGAGTTCTGTCCTGTAGTCGTACAGTGTTCGGATATTTACAGACAGCATCCAAGATATGGCAGTCCAGCTAAATCCTAAATCCCGCATGTGAATCAGCTGAGCCGCTGGTATGTTGTACCTTGATAGACACAAAAAATAAATAAAAATAAAAAGCAAATGTGTTAATGTGTTCATTCTCATTTAAATAAATCATGTTTTTACCTTGCAGCCTATAATAATTGCTATGTAATGATAGATTACAACAAATTTGTAACTTATTTATCGTACCATACTGAGAAGAGATTATTCATTCTTCCTCTCTGAGATGCAGAATGTGTCCTTAAGCCATGCGTTTGTACATCTTCATCTTCATCTTCCAGTTGGACTGTTATTCCTGCCAACATCTCCTGTAGAGTCTCATAGATTCCATCAAGAAGGAAGCATAATGTTCTTTCGGCAATGTTTTGTTGATCATTGCTCATAAGAAATATGAATGACCCAATAATGGAGATATTCTCCTCAATATGACGTGATATAGTCTCCAAAGTGTTGCTGTCATTTGGAGTGGAAAACGTAGCAAAAAAGTTTTCCAGTTCAATAAAGTACTAAAAAATGTCAGCAGATGCCATTTTGTGAGGCCAGCAAATTCAGAAGGCCATCACTTGACTTGACTTGACTAAATCAAAACTTCATTTCATATATTCAGACTTTCATTCAATATATTCAAATATTAATTTCCTGGAGGGCATGTCATTCTATATATATATATATATATATATATATATATATATATACATACATACATACATACATACATACATACACATATACTGTATATATGTATGTATATATATATATACACATATATATATACATACACATATACTGTATATATATACATATATATACATACACATATACTGTATATATATATATATATATATATATATATATACATATATATATATATATATATACATACACATATACTGTATATATATACATTCTTTGGCACTTTACTGTGAACACATTTTCAAACAGCTGTCTTCAACAAGCTGTTTCTAATTGCACTCAAGCTTCGAGTCCCGGCTTGCATGTGTGGAGTCTGCATGTTCTCCCTGTGCCTGCGTGGGTTCACTCTGGGTACTCCAGCTTCCTCCCACAGTCTAGAGACAAGCAAATGGGGACGAGGCTGATTGATGCTCTAGATTGACTTTAGGCGTGACTGTGAGTGTGAATGGTTTTCTCTTTGTATGTGTTGACCCCGCCTCTCGCCCAAAAGCCGCTGGGACAGGCTCCAGCCCCTGCAACCCTTAACAGGATAAGCGGAGGAAAATGGATGGACGAATGGATGGAGACTGAGCAGCTGAAGCTGCAGCTCTGGGAGAAGGAAAAGGGTCATACTTGATGTCCCCCCTTCCTCCCTGTCCAGCACCTGCTGCTGCTGTCCAGGATCCTCCTCCCACACATTAAAGTGAAAAAGAGAAGCCAGGAAAGAAGGAGGAGTCAAAGTAGCAAGCATCCCCCATCCAGACCAGAGGGTACAAGGTTAAAGAGTCCTGTGTGCACCTGCGTGTTGGACGCATCGTCTCAATGGAGGAACATCCAGATTCAGACAAGCTCTATATGATGGAGAAGCTTCTCCCAGGTCACGCATCAGAGAATGCACCGCAGGACCAGATGCAGAACCGCCTGGCAGTTCTGCTGTGCAACCCCTTGCCGGTCATGATAAAAGGCCTGGTATCACAGGCCATCATTTTGTGTGCCAACTCACCAGGCAAGATGGGGATTGTTTACCTTCCTGATGGAGCAGTACCAGGGAAGAGGGTCATCTTCCCAGGCTTTCTGAGTGAACTGGACAAAGAACTGAAGACCAAAAATAAGGCGTGGCAGCAACTTCAGCCTTATCTACACACGAACGACTAGCGTGTGGACACCTACCACGGAGCTTAATTTGAAGTTGATGGCAAGGGGGTATGCAAAGCCCAGACCCTGAGCAACTGTGTCATTAAATGTGTTCACTTTCATTGGCTTGTGTTGAAAATCCAAGTATTTAAATGTAGAAATAAAATACATTTGAAGATGTTCCTAAGACAGTTCTCATCTCTTCTCTCGATTTTATAATGAGGCCATCAAACTAAGTAGCTTTGAGTTGATTTTTAATTTGTAGTTAAAAAAGGTTAATGCAAGCACTGCTGTCCTTTGCTTCCATACAAAAACTCATAAAAAGTACAGAAAAAGAAGTACTTTGACACCCCACCTCACTGGGTACAGATAATTCTTGACCTGTGAACCCATAGAAAGTATCGTGATAACTAGCTAGAAATTGAAAGATCTGTCATCCTCACGAGCCTCTAATCTGTGGGCACATTTTCACAGCCTCGAGGGAGGGAAGCATTGGAACACAACAGCCCTGAACTAAACCCTCTCTTCATGAGGATTATAATCTCTTGGTAATTGTTGCCCGAGTGAGGATTTACTGCACTGGATTTACAGGTGTATTTCACCCAGGACACTCCTGACTCCTGACTTTTTCCTGGTTTCCCTTTTCACCCAATAAAAAAAATGTAAAAACAAATTAAAAACAAAGAAACCAGCCGTACGCGGCGTCCACGTCAATTACTTAAACTGAAAAAGCATAAGCTCCTGGTTTATTCAGATATGAATAGTTTTCCCCCACCAGGACGATACCTCCCTCAACAGTGCGCTGTCTATCTTTCACATTAAATACCGCGATGGGACAACAGAACATTGAACAGCTCAGTTTGGGGCCAATTGAAGTGAATACATGTGATTACTTTGATTCCTAACAATAATCTCAAGGCATCTTATTCCATCTTTGTGCTTTTTCAGTTGGCCTACATTGTTAACATGTATTTTCTGTGTATCGTTGGACTTCAGACTTTTTCTGTTATCCTGTGAAATCCTTATCCTTTGGCCATTGGGTTCTAGGGGACATCTAGTATCTTCATTCATTAGAAGAACCAGAGAAATCTTCAGGAAATCAAATGAGATTATTTACACAATTTCAGTTGTTCAAGAGTGTCTTCGTCATTTATTAAACATTATTTTTTCCTCCTACCGCTAAACAGGCTGAGTCACTGACTGACATCACACTTTGACAACATTATCATCAATGATCATCGTTTTGTTGCTCTGAGCACCACCACGCACCTCTAAACATGATGATCATCAGCTCTTGATAGGTCTGAGATGGAAAGCCATCTTTCAGCAAAATGTGTATGAAAGGAGGGCAGGCCCAACACCTTAGACAACCTTCGTCCTGCACTCCTGACTGAGGACAGATCTGAGGTCTTCTCTCATTTTTACTGTTTTTGTTTTTACGAGAAAGATGAGCTTTTCTGTTTCATCTTGACCTGGAGATATCAAATTGAATTCCGTGTTTACCGATACCGATATCACGGATACATGAAACGCACAATTTCTTGTGAGGGGTTAAGTTTCCATTATTGTAGAAATAAATGAATAAATAGTTACGGTACCATTTACAAGTTTCATAAATGTTAACCAAAAAAAGGGGTACAAGTTTTGCACCTAGTCTTCTCAAATACCACACAAATCCTGCACCAATACAGCAGTGACGCACGTATTTAGAACACAGAAAGTCACCCGTCTGCCACGTATCTGTGTCAATAAATCAGATGTAGCAGACATTTCAGGGCAACACTTGTTTTTGCCCAACTGAGAAATAAAAAAATGTAACACAACAACACAAACTCTGAGCCCTCATAAACGCTCAAATCCAAACTGAGGGCACAGAAAATAACCGAAATGCTATCTCACTTCCATGAGCGTGTGTATGTTAACATGTTTAGTAGCTCCTCCAATCGCATATGATTAATCAAACCCTGACCTTTAACACTCACAGCAAGCATGGTCGGTCTACAACCATCTGTGGTCCTACAACCCCAGTTTAGCAAAATGTGACAAACACTGAACCACAATCAAAATAATGTGATATATTTAGTTACAATAATATAGGATCGGAAGTGCAAAAAAGCCAGTGAGTCGGAGGACTAAACAATTTGACTGAGGAACAGCTAACAATGCTCACTATCATCCATATATTACAACCCAAACTATTATTATATATCATAGTTCATTATATTGTCTAAATTTCTCGAGTTTGAAACTGTGATCATCTGCTAAGCTAAGTGACATCACGCTCCACACTGCACCCTCTCTCCAGCATACCTAAAAGCTTTAACAAGGGTGTTTACCAGCTCTTTCCAAACATTAGACAAATGACCAATTAACCAGCTGAAAGTAATTACTCAAGTCCTCTCTGTTCTGTGCTGGTAGAGGCTGCAGACAAAACAAGACAGACAAAAAGCCTGACCTCTTATTCTACTGCCTGTATGTTCAAGGCAGTGCATATTCCATAACCTAGTTAATTTGCACCAACCAGTTGATAGAAATGTACCCAATTCACGTATCATTTTGTGATTTTGAGTCTCACCGATGAGATTTTATACTATAGGTCTTTCTTATTGATTCGTGAGTGAAGCCAAACTCTGGTATCTGCAGACAGATTGCTCTCTAATGAATCTGATGAATACGCTGTTGAGACAATGACTTCACCGTTGAGATGGCTGGTAAGAAGTGAAGACACTTTCTAAAACTCTAAATATTCTTGATTAATGGAGGCACGTTCTTTTTAAGAAGCTGAATTTATGGGGCTCTTTCAGGTGCTTCGTCATCTCCACCTTTGCATACTCATATCCTTTGAAGCAAGGTGGCAGCCCTGATAACATGGAGCACACTTGGTTGAATAGCAGTCAATCTATCCCTGGTTGGAATTAATGTGGAACTGACATATACAATTAATCTGAGCTGGCATGGGTCTGAAAAGAGACACAGGCTGATTTATGGATTCAAGTCTCGTCACTGATATTTCTCTCTACCACAGTGTCAGGGAAGCACTCTCAGGATCTTCTTGTTGTTTTTACCCTGCTATAATTGAACACATGTAACAAAACAGCTCGATCAGAATTTTGATCAACTCTCTGTCACCAAACATATTTTTATCCGGACAATGTGTACGTGTTTCTACATATTGGCCTTCTTTGTTTTGTAAAGAAACGTCAGTAGGGTGCAGGTCTGTGTCACTACCTCTCTCTGGTATTCCTTTGCAGCAACAAATAATACCTGGATAATCTCCATTGTCTCACTAAACCTAAGTGGCATGTGTGTTATTTGGAACACTGTCCTCCTTTGTTATCAGACCCTGGTGAAATTCTACATCTGGCATTCATTTCCCTCAGTGGTGCAGGTCAATCCAAAGGTTTTCACTCCATCTTTTGTTTGAAGCCTTGAGGTTCATCGAAAGGCCTGTCAAGATGCTCTCTTATATCAATATTGAAAGGCAACGGTATTTCCCAATAGGCTTTTGGTTAAAACTGCATGGAGGCAGAGGGCAGATGTGTGCCAGGGGATACCCATTGAATAATATATATGCCCGCCTTTTCACAGCAGTCCCTGACATTAGAAAATGTCAGTCGGTCTGCTCTCACATTTTAAATGCAGGATTGAACTCATGCATCGACTGGTGGTCTGCCATAAAAAATTACATTCAAAATTATTTAAAGGTTTCAATCTATACTATATAAGCAGGCTACAGATATAAATGTTAATATTGGAGAGGGATTCTTGTCAGAAGATGTTTTATTAAAAGCCTGGTTTTGTCATATTATAAAGCTCACTTCACAATTATCCACACATCTTCGTGAAAATGTGGCTCTACAAGTGTGGTTACTTGCAGGAGCACGTAACACTACAATACCTCAAGTCTTCTTCATATTTTCTGTGTACCGTTTGTATATTTCCCCTGAAGTTTTATTAAGTAGTATCACAAGTACAAATCAGGCAGATGTCAAGCTGATGAAATGTTGAAAGGTTTAATTGCAGGAACAGCTTCGTCCCATAGTGAGTCAGACAGTCAGAGTCTGTTAGGTAGAATCACTAAAGGGTCAACCGAAACACAGTAGGAACAGAGTTCTGGGAACAAACGCAGGGATACTTTCCTCACAAAGAGACAAGACATTCTGGTACAGGAGGACAAGGACACAAAGGCCCAATTCCACTCTTCACCTTCAGTCACTCACAGACTTAGAGGCTAAATCCACAACGGCGGTCCCACTGTCAAGTCATCAAGTGTATGAGGGCTCAACATTTTGAGCCCTGAATGCCCCTTTAATTCCCCCTTACCTTAAGGCTGCATTTTGGCAGACTGCACCTGAGTGGATTACCAACGGTTCACAGTGCTGTGGCTCTATGCGCTGGTTACTGTGCTTACCAACAAACATGATGCTAAGCTGTAAAATGTGCTTAATGGTTTCTTATGATGGGACAAACAAATTATATGAAATAGAGAAATTTGTTTATTGAACTCTCTGTTATTACATTTAAATTTGCTGCATTTGAACTTAATTTTAATGTGTTCTATAAAGAAAGTCAGTCATATTGGAGGACTATATTAAACTGATTATCTCTGATTCGTTTAATTTCTTTCTGGCTGCACATTGTTTCTTCGCATGATGTATGAAACAATGAGATGCCAGTGCCAGCGCGCTGGACTTGTTGGTGTCGTCAGGGTAACATCAGAGCTCTGTTGCATTTTTACTTATATTGTGTCATTTTGAGCCCTTTACAGCCTCTCCCACTCTCATTCACTTACCAGCTGACGTCAATTAAGTCCTGTGAGGGTTCAGGACTCAGGGGGGACATAGGGATTGAGCCAAGAAACCTGACGCACAAAGAGGAGGAAAAATGTTGAGACACAGGTGGCACACTCAGCAGGTGTAGCACATAAGGGCGGTGCATCAAACGGGGGGGGGACAGGATACAGGGATTCAGAGTAGACCTGAGACATGAAGTAGTGCAGATCTTGACAAATCATGACAAAAACAACTGTTTCATTCAGAGAGCACCAAGACAAAGGCTGTCAGTGCAAGGAAGCTTTTGTTCACTCTGTCAGTGGGCACTAAAGCTGACTGACGTCACAAGCATTTCCTTGGAAATGTGACAACTGTGACTTCCATTCCTGGCTCACCTCAAAACATTAGACATTCTCCTGCGCTTTTCCACATCATCTACATCTACTCCTGGTATGAGCTCTTGTTTTATTTATATCAGTAAATGCTACTATTTGACATTTATAAGCTCCAAAACAAAACTATTGGCTCTGTTTCACTGTGGGAAATACATCAATAGAAGGCAATCAGCACATCACCAACTCTGGTGTCAGCTTATAAATTGTAGCACAGTGTTGTAAAAGTGGTTCTCGTCTTCTGATGTACTGTTTGGTGTTTGTTGTTCCACTGCCCCAACCTGGCCCCTAATTCAGACTTTATGGTGTTCCAACAAAAGAAATCAGAATAGAAACCCATCTTGTGACACAAATGAACTGGGGGAATTCGTGTGTCCACGATTTTTTTTTTTTTTCGTGGATGGGAGGTCAGGCTGTGGAAGTCATCTGCCTTTCTACTTTGCAATGGTAATAATTACTGGAACGATTACTTTAGTTCAGCTTAACACGCACACGCAGCTCCCTCATTGCTGTTGGTGCTGCAGCTACCTCACGCTCCACCTGATGGAGAAGATCACAAGATACTTGAACATGTCATCCAGGTGATTTTCTCCTGTGTAGAACTTGCACTTGCGCGAACACGCATGGACATTTCACTCCACTCTGTTTTAAATTGTGCTGCCCAGCACATGAGTGTAGTCTTAGAAGACTCTTGTTGCTCTCCGCAAAAGTAACAGTTATCAGTTTGGATGTGAATATTGTATGTAAAGTATGTAACAATGGAGAGCAGAGTCTTATCAGCTTTTAACAAAAAAATCCTGACCTGAATAAGCGTGAATGAGGTGCTGAGTGTGCCACCTGGTCATGCTCGGTTTAACTGTGAATGAGCATCGAACCAGAAAGGTTACATTTATTTATCCATCTTTATTTGTATGTTCAAATCAGAGCGTTTGTGGGTAACACAGTACAATGCCCTTGACGTGTTTGGACAGTTTTGGCATTGTTTATGGGGGTTGCCATTATCATCAAGGTAAACATACGTGACTGGGTCTTTCTGCATACTCCTGTCTCAAACGAATGATGCAGCTGTTACGTTCATCTATCTGTAAATACATAAAGGGAAAATACCCTGAAAGGGTAAAGTATTACTCTAAAGTTGCTGGCTGCTTGGACGGTGATACTCCTGGTTAGCAGCTCATTAACAGAGTCCTTTTGATGGGTTTGAGGAAGCTTATTATCTCCAGCAGATTAGTGATGAATACTGGAGAGGTGCAAATGAAAAATGTCTTATCTCCACTCTACTCAATGAAAATTGTCACAGTGCTAAGACGATCTGGCCAGCAGACGTTGAGATTATACTGTCACTTTCCACTGAAGATTTTCATCTGGACATTTGGACTGTACTCATCTGGTATTCTATTTGGCCTAAAAATAGTGATTCTGAATGACTACTCTATGTTCATTTGGTTCGTCAGCTATGGATATCAAATATAACACCTAATTATCAATTTACTGCATCTAGTCTTTCTGCTCAGCCTTTCATCAGATCACAGCTACTGGTGCTGAATGACACACGATCAAACGTGAGTACGTGACTTATTCTGAACATAATATATCAAGAACTGTGCTGACACGCTCCTGCAAAGACTTTGTGGATTAAGTCACAGCTGGAGAGACTCAGAACTTGGGGTTGGGGAGTTTAATTAAAGACTAAATCAAGAACTGGCTAGGTCCCCATTACAGAATGTTTACGTATTGTTGTGTATAATTTCCAGGTAGTGGAGGGAGGCAGTAATTCACAAATAATCATTTCTGAAGTATTGCTTTAACAGTTAAACATGTTACTAAAAACTATTGAGGTGCAAGATGCAACACACAATAAGTATCTTCATATTCTTCAAATTAATCAGCTTTGCCTGTTTTGACTGCTGAAACTTGAGTTTTGTGAGCCTGGTGGACCTAATTTAAATAAATCAGAACATGAGTAAAGTTTATGCAAATCCCAATGTGGTCAGCCGCTTTGCCAGGTTCATCATGCACCACTGCTCTGGAGGGAAATCAAATCTCCATCCATCAACTTCCCATACATCTTTTATAATATTATAACATTTAATATGTCGGCACTATGTTCAGGTCTGATTAGGTTTAGGCACAAGAAAACTTGGGTTCTGACTGTGACCTGATTTCCTTCTTTCCTGTGGTTATAATTACTAAGATGGCATCTTTCACTTACAAGTCAGTATAGGTAGGTTTCTGCGCTTGTTGAAGATGGAGCTGTTAGTTTTTCCATAGAGGACAGTCTCCAATTTTTACACTTCTATGATATTCATAAATCTTTGAAGAAGAGTTCAATTGTGAAAATTATCTTATTGAACACGTAAATCTCCTTTTGTATGGCACAGAGCTTATTGTCTCCAATATTCAAATGGGATTTTTATAGTGGAAAGGGTCCAGAAAACCTATGGGACGTCCTGGCTGCCCTCAATACACCATCATTGCTGCACTCTATTCCAGTGTGTTAACAAGCCATATTGGATGAGGCATCCTGATGATGCATCATCTCTGAGCACTATATGATCAATATGGTATGAGGAGGACAACTGAAGGTGTCACAGAGGACAACAAAGCCTGTGAGCTTCTCTATTAATGTTCCATACAGAGCATCAAACATATGTCATCCTCCATCTTCTCTTTCTATTTAATGGAGTTGCACAGTCAAACATGTGTCTTCTCTGTAAAGAAGTCCATTACATATTCATGCTCGCCACTGTTGCTGCGTCAAACTTGGCTGCATGAGTTCCCAGTGCCCCCTGGTTGTTAACGCTATGTGAGGCCCGATGGGAATTAACCACGCTCCGCTGTGCACGTCCTCTCCCATTTGACACTCTCTCTGGCTGCAACCCATCAAAGAACTGTGAGGGACAACAAGAGGAATGTGTGTAGCCTCCAGGCACCACACTGGCAAGCAAGTTTCTCACCCCATCTCCTGATGTAGTTCCACTTCCATATTTTATCTGGATTTCTGTTGCAGAAAACAAGGATGCCTGTGTAATTACCATATTCCTGATGTGCTAACAGTGCCTATAGTTGCACTACGTGCATGTCAAACATGTCTCAGCATCCTCCAGCATCACATATGAAGCTCAGCGGAGTGCATGTACCCTTTGATTGAGTGCAATGTGTAAATGGACTCCCTGCATGTGCTCAGCTTCCTATGACTGAAAGCTACATCCTGCTAAGCTTAATAAAGTTAGACAGGAGGTCAAAGAAGGCAATCTCCTTTAACCCAATCAAATGTGATGGTTTGGATATTAGCTCAGGTTCCAGCGACTGCTCCAATCTGTGCGTTGCTTGCTGTAAACTGGAAGATTGTTTGATTGTCAAATGCTTCAGTGAAAAGGAATTGATGGCCTGTTGGCATCTAACTGGGCTCGGATGATGTCACTGTGATGTAACCACCTGAATTGACAGTTCATCTAGACACATCTGAATGAAGAGGAAGTGAAACCACTGGCCAATTCTTTCTCTGCTGTAATGGTTTCTCAAGGTTAGATGCACCATAGTTAATACCACCGCTTGCGTGTTGCCATCACATTCATGTCCATATGAAGCATGAATCAGCTTGTTGCCTGGAAATCTTCCTCTATGCGTCATCATGAAGGGCGAGCGGATCAAGTCTGTCTCAGCACACAAAAATCCTTCGACACGCATCACTTCCCTGCTGGCATGAGTCTAATTTCAGTGAGTTAAAGAGAAGAAATTTTGCACGACACCCATTCCACGATATTATATAAGAACTGAAATATTTTAAAAGCAGAACAGCAATTGACACAAAATCAAGAATTGACCAAAATACTAAGGTTGAAATTTGGGTCATTGATTGATCAGAATTTAGTACCCGTCAGTCTCAAAGTGCAATTAGTTTATATTGTTACATCCCTCAAGGAACATGACAACGTTTTTTTGGAAACATGCTCATTTGCTGTCTTTTTCAGAGTGCATCCATTAGGGAGCTGAGACCCACAGAAACCAGCTGATCGTCTCTTTATGATAGCGGGTGGGAAGCGATAGTTTACCTCAGTACTCTAAGTCCAGTCTTGATTTGTTCAAAAGTGATCTTCCTCATCTTCTCACACAAAGGGTTGGTACAGTTTGCATATCTGTGGGGTACCATTTGCAGAATGGTGATGAAAATTTTTTTAAAGCAATATTGGGATAAATCTAAGTAATTTTGTGAATGGGATATTGGCTACCTCGGGCACAGGATCTTTCTGTGTGGAGTCTGCATGTTCTCCCTGTTCTTGCGTGGGTTCTCTCTGGTACTCCAGCTTCCTCCCACAGTCCAAAGACATCAAGAGGGGACGAGGCTGATTGATACTCTAAATTGACTGTAGGTGTGAATGTGAGTGTGAATGATTGTCTGTCTATATGTGTTGTCCCTGCGATGGACTAGTGACCTGTCCAGGGTGAACCCTGCCTCTCGCTTGAAAGCCACTGGGATAGGCTCCATAACATCATAACAGGAGGCACTAAGTTATGAAAAGGTAAGGAAACAAAAGATCCTCACGGAGGAAACAAAAAGCTATAAAAAACATTAACTAAAGACTGGTTTAAGAAAGAAAAACTTACAACAACAAAATTTCTCACCTGGAGGAAGGAAAACACAAAACACCAATCCAGACTATGGGCAAAGGGCTGGGGTGAACACACGTGGACGAAACACACTGGCACAAGACAAAGGGAGACGCAGACAGTAGAGATACGCAGGGTCATGGGAACAGGTGGAAACACTTGGCATTCAGACAAGACACATGAGGAAGGGCAAGAGACCTGAAATGAGAGGAGAATTAAATTTCAAAATGAACAGGAAATGACAAGACAAAACATGGACAGGCCAAAAACCCACCTTGACTTCACCGCATTGTGACAATAAGCGTATTTGGAGTGTGTCAACCTCTGTTTGTGTGAGTGGGCATTATGCTGATGCATGTGCCAACAATTACACAATTGATTTGATCTTTTTTTAAAAAGTGCACAACAATTTGGGTGAACACACCTGCTCCTCAGCAGCTACGCTGGCCTGAGCCGTTCAAAGATGGCCGTCGCTGTTTCAGAGGTGCAGCACTGCGGCGGGGCCACCAGGGCTGCCGAGTTGTGTTCATCCTGCAGGTGCTTCTCAATGACAGGTTCTTCACAGCTGTCAGATTCTTGTCATCCCCAGGCACAATTACCATGTCACTGCAGAGCTCTTGTCTTTCATCCATTAGTTCAGAGTTCTACGAGTGCTTCCCCCACATAAACACCGTCCTCTCTGACATCTCGTTGTCTGAGCTGCACCTTCACTAACCTAACCGGACCTTGTGGCAGCAGTTTTCTACACGAACCCATCACTCTTCTGAAAAATTCCATCATCACTTTTATTAGATCCTACAAATTTATTAGACTGATGTGTTTTGTCTTTGGCCTTCAACAGGCTCATCACTTTTACTATGAACCAACAATACGGGTACAGTTGTGAATGCTGTGTTGAAATTCTCTCCTGAGTTTGATGTACCGCCATCATTCTGTTTTTGCCGTTTATGTCTGTGCTTTCCCACCATCCATGTCACCTTCTGAGAAATAAAACAAACACTGAAAGCAAATGTTGCCACTGATGCTTTGTCAAGTGTGTGCGCATGACAGAGAATTAGCAGACGCGGCGCGACGCAGCCGCTAATCAACATAATTGATTTATGTTATAATGTTATACTGAACAAGACTTCGGCCTTCGGCCTCCATCTACTTTTTCTGAGTTCCAACAGCAGCATTCTGTCATTTCCACCTACATTGCAGTTGAAGGTGGAAGGTGGTGCAGCGGTTTGCAAATCCATGTTGTTGTTACATAGCAACGAGGACACTACAGAAACACTTTTGGTCATACAACCATGTAACATGGATGTGTCTGAAGCATGTAGGTGTACTGAAGACATCCATCCAGCCTTTTTCTACCATGTATTCTGTGCTGGGGAGCTGGAGCCTATCCCAGCTGCCTTTGGGCAAGAGGCGGGGTTCACCCTGAACGGTCCACCAGTCCATCACAGGACCAACACATATAGACAGTAACTGGCCTGCTAACTTGTAGCTACTCATACTTTATGGCTATATTATGGAGGTCAAAGAAAAGAACATTAAAAACTTCAAACTAAGTATAAGTGTAGTTTAAAAATGACCCTGACTTTAAGCCTCATCCTGATTTGGTGAAAGATTTATGTCTCTACATAGCTCAAGGCTGGATTATGCTGTCTGTCCTGAGGTGACCTTGACATGTTTGGAGCAGGGTTGCCAATTTAGAAACTTCGTCACTAAATTTAGTGAGTATTCAGACCCCTCTAGCGAGTCTTTTTCAAAAAAAGCATCAAGTGACAAATCCAGCATCTTTTTTCTGGTGTTATTGGAGACTTTTGGAAACTCTGATGTGAAAGCACAGGTTGTTCTTACTGTTCTCAGCAAGCAGCGGGTACTGCCGTGCCCCCCCCCCCCCACACCCCATACCAAAGCACTCAAAGGAGACTATGTCCACCCATACACAGTTCTTCCCCGCTAAGCTAAGCAAATCGTACATTTGAGAAGCCGCCACTGGCTGATCCCGCTAGTATTGCCAGCTTTTTTCTCAGTGTGGTGACTTTCCAGACCCACTCGGTGACATCCACGGTCAAAGGCAACTAGCGACGAATCTTGCAACTTTTCTGGTCTCTGGGAGAATGTTTGTGTTGACGCCGCTAAAATTACAGTCATTAGAGGCACATTACTCCGTTCCCCGGTTCATGTCCCTCACGAGCAACAAAGGCCGCTAGAGGGTTATTTTGAAATGTGAAAAATTTCAGGAGTCAAATTTAGAATATTCATTCTTTCAATTCTACTTATTTGCTTCCAGTTCTTTTTTCATCATCAGCTGAAATAAAACAATGAACAGAAAAAGTTCATTTGTAGGTCTAAATACATTTAGGGTATTTTTAACTCACTTTTTGTCTCTCTCTGATGACAATAATCCTTTCTCTGCCATATAAAGTCATATGCCATTATATTTAAATTATATTATGCAAATTGGTTGATGATGTCATCTCGTGACTTCTGGCAACTTTTAGGACAGCCAATAACTACTTCTCTTATGTAAGAGTTGGCAAAACTGTTTGGGAGCTTTAATTCAAAACAATATTCTTTCAAACAATCCCTGGCTTCCTTTTTTTTTTGTTTTTCGAAACCATAATAAATGTAATGGCTTATTTTTATAAAGACAGATGTGTGAGAACGGAACTGTGGACGCCGCCTTCATCACTCGGGTCCTTTCTCTCTCCTTTCTCATGTGTCCTTCATGTGGTTGGTTGAGTTTGACTTGAATTGATGTCTACGCAAAAGTGTGTGTGTGTGTGTGTGTGTGTGTGTGTGTGTGTGTGTGCGCGCGCGTGTGTGGGTGTGGGTGGGTTGGCGTGGACTGTTACTGGCTTAACAAACAAATTGTTCTTGATTGTTGATTTACTCCCAAGTGAAGGAAAAATCTCAAAAATACTCCGTTGCTCAAAATATGCATGAGAAACAACATCCTGTCACTGAAATACATCAACCTGTCACCTTAAATTGCTGAAGACATTTTATTTTTGAACAGAAAAAAACAGACATTAATCATCTCTTCCTCCTCAGTGAATCCAAGTTTTCATCCAGTATTAACACTTGGCAACAAAATTCCTTTGACTTGTCTCCCCCCACTGGAGACCCTGCATGGTCTCCTCTGTAATTACGGCTATGGAAGTCTGTGTTTATGTTTTACAGCTGACACTTCAGCTCATCTCAATGCTGATGGCTCTGATTTGGCTACACAAACACACACACCAGCTCTCCCCCACAATTATGAAACTGTGCCATATGACAAAAGGTGCTGCTGGCGTCTAAACAGCAATTAAAGTGAAAATGGCCATGTCAAATCCAGCAACCATGTTTCCGTTTGCCGAGATAATTATAAGCATCTTGGTGGTGGAGGAGACAGTGGGTGGGAGAGAAGAAAGGCAGATGAGGATAACATACAGTGAGGAAGAGAAAGTGTGTCAGATTAGATGGTTTCACCGGCCCCTCAGTGCTCACCAGTGGGAAAACATACCAAAATCTTTCCAGTGCTGATTCATTAAATGTGGCTGAATGGTTTTGAATCATATTGCGACACAGTGGCTCCAGGGATCTGGTGCTGTGCTTTTAATCAGACACTTGGCAGCGGTAATAACTGAAAACAGCTGGTTCTTTGCTGGGGCCTTGAATGCAACAGTGTACTGTTAATCGGGACAACCACTCACTTACCAAAAGGCTTTGCGTACGTCCGGCCTTTTATTCAGTGTCAAAACCTTCCAATATGACGCATCACAATGGTATGTTTTCTTTTTCATCATCTCTTCTCACACTGATTGAGCTCTGTATTCTCTTTCGTTTGTCAGTTCCACATCATGGTTGCTGAGATAGGTAGTTCCAGGACTCTCTAGCTCCCAAATCTAAACTGCATCCTCCATTAACAAGCATATTGGATTTTTTTTTATGTTTAACATGAATACATCTCTGTAATATATAAATCAGATTAACTGATCAGCTGGAAGGGGCTGATTTATGGTTGACAGTAAAATGTGCAAGACTACATTTACTCTCAAATTCACCGCTGAATTGGTTCGGAAGAGTTTGGTCATTTTAAAAATTCAGTCTCTGCTGCTGTATAATATAATGCTGAATAAATGTTGTCAATGTCACGTGTCAGTGTTGTGTGGGAATGCAGGCAGGGTTCATGGAAATGTGAGGCGTAGACAAGGTGGATGAACGATGGTTAACCTAAAGCCAAATGTGTGATTCATAAGATATACAAAGGCCTTCTGAGTAACTAAAAGAAAAATTGGAGCAGATTCCACCAAGTTATGCATGAAAATGTACATAAATAAAGAAAATGCAATATCCAATGTTCTGTCTTGCTATCAGCCTTATGAGGTCATACGCTAAAAATGATTTAATTTGACATAGTGAATGTAGGGTTTTTTTTCCCCAAAAGAAGAAAATCTGACTCTCGTGATCTGTGTTATGTGATAGATGTTGGACTCTTTTCATCTTTCCAGCATCAATATGGCCTTATACAGATTTTCACACTATTTGTTGACTTTCCAGGGATTTCCACAGTGTAGGTTTTGAGAAGATGTAGTTCAGCATCGCTAAGAAGAAAAACAATCTCATGTTCACTGCACAACAGATTTAACAAAAACCCTTTTGTTTTCTTTGAGATTGACGTTCTTGAATGCAGATAATAGTTTTAAAATGGTTATTCTTTTGCAGAAGAATTGGTCAGAGGATTCTTTAATGAGTCGTCAGTTATCGCTCCCTTCTTTAAGTTCTTCTGTGCTTCCGTACACCTTGTTGTGGGTTGGACTATGATAGAAAGCGTCAACATGTAATTTCTCTTTTGAGTGGATGAAAGCATTGTTTTCTCTCTTGCCCAGCAAGCATCAAATGCAATGACTCATAAGCCTCATGTTTGTTCGGGGCTCTCCCCCCTCTCCCCCCCTGCGTCTCTCTATTTAGCTGGCCCATGACAAATTGTGGAATTAACAGAAAAACAATGACCGCTGGAAAACCAAACAAAGCACAATGTAAAGAATCAACATGCCAAATGGAGAGAAAATAGCTCTGGTGCAAACAGAGGAAGTGTCTTTCTTCCTCGCCTGAAGCTATTTTGTTTATTGTTTTACCCAGAAGCCAATGCATGACTTAAATCATACACTTGTTTTGTTAGCAGTGATTTGTCATTGCCTTGCTGTGGGCCCAGAGGTTTCTGCCAGGAACCATATTTTGGCAATCGAATCAGGGCTTTCACAGGACGCTTATAGGCTGGAATGTATGCAAGTGTGAGTTTTGACCACTAGATGGGGCCATTATCAAAGACAAAGAAGATGCTTTGATACTGTCTTGTCAATTATATTATCATGTGCAATGTAATTTTGCTGTTATGTTTAATAACATATTACCTTTTTTAATACAAGAAGCAAGCGATCTTCTTATTTTAAGGATGTGTCACTATTGTCATTATTATTATTATTATTTTGTAAATTGAAACAAGTATTTCCATCAACTTTATCAATGCTGTGTATGTGCAGGTGACGTTTCCCAGCTGACATTGGGTGAGAGGTGGGGTTCACCCTGGACGGATCACCAGTCCATCGCAGGGCCATCAGGAGTAATTAGGGGCTCAGTATCTTGCTCAAGGACACTTCGATATGGTCACGGGGGAAGTGAAGATCGAACCAGCGACACTTCGGTTGCTAGACGGCCACTCAACCTCCACTCCATGCCGCCCCAGAACAAATTATCTGCCCCTTTTAAAAAAATACCCTCACCTTTTTCTCTTATCACATGTTTTATGCCATTTCGTGAGCCATTCAATAAATCTGAAGTAACACGACTGTTTTAGTTAGGTAAGGAGGTAGTAAGGAGTTTACATTTTTGTGTTCAAATGTAAGGAATAAATATGAAAAATTGTCCACAAAATAATCAAATGCAGCACAGATTCTTGAAAAATCTGCTCAAGTATTTGAAATAATTAAATATTTGTACTTTGTTGCCTTCCATCTCTTCATACAATTAGAGTACAGATGCAGTGGGAGCGACGCTTGCTGGTCAAGTTCCTCATCAGAACAGAGTGAAAGAACAGATGAGAGTAGATCAGGGCCTCAGAGAAGAAGAGAGATGATCACATCCCCACTGCACTTATGCTGCTAGTATAAATACTCATGTGTATTGATGTAATGTGTTTAGAGCTGATGAACATCAGTGAGTAAATTCATAAATTTATAATCACACCTGTTTTGAAACACATATTAGCGTCATGAAAAGCATGTGGGCTGCATGGTGGTGCAGTGGCTAACACTGTGGCCTCACAGCAAGAGGGTTCGGGGTTCGAGTCCTGGCTCAGGCACAGGATCTTTCTGTGTGGAGTCTGCATGTTCTCCCTGTGCCTGTGTGGGTTCTCTCTGGTACTCCAGCTTCCTCCCACAGTCCAAAGACATGCAAATGGGGACGAGACTGATTGATACTCTAAATTGACTGTAGGTGTGAATGTGAGTGTGAATGGTTGTCTGTCTATATGTTTTGGCCCTGCGATGGACTGGCGACCTGTCCAGGGTGAACCCAGCCTCTCGCCTGTAGCCGCTAGGATAGGCTCCAGCCCCCCCGCGACCCTTAACAGGAATAAGATGGATGGATGGATGGATGGAAATACATGTGTGGCATAAAAAAACTAAATTTCAGCTGTAGTCCTCCTCCTGGGTCTTAATGCAGATGTAACTGATGACATTCATCAGGGGCCTTCTGCATTTCTCCTACCTCAGTGGAACTGCTACCATGTGTTGAACTCAGTGGGCCCACAATGAATTTGATCAAATACACCTGTGTTTGTAACCTGTTGAAGAGGCAGCTAAGATTAGCCACACCTGGGATTTCCCTTACTTTGACCGGAAAGCATGCCCTCTGTGAAAAACACTAATTTTTTTAATGAAAACTTTCAGTTTGACAGCCTCAAACTGAATGACTATCTAAAATATTATGTCAACAACTGTGAAGCCAATCATGAGTAATGTGGTGTGTTAAACCCAAGATAAATGACACATTTTACTGTGCCCCTGCAGTAATTGGGCATCAAATTTACCTTAAAAGGTACAAATTATTTATAAAAGAGCTTTGTAAGTCACAGGGGAGGTTAAATTCAGAATAATTTTCAATGGATTCCACAAATCTGTAATACTCTTAACACCAGATGGCGCTCTCTACTTCGCTTTCACACTGGAGCCACCCTAAGCTCTTCCCTAGTCCTGAGTCCAAATGCCAATGAGCCTTCGCAGGTAAGAACTCTACTGGAATCAATTTAACAGTGTTACTTCCTGTGTAATTGTGATGTCATAGAAAACAATCCTAATACAGTCCTGTTTGGAAAATGTACCCGATGCAATATTAGATAGGGCAATATAAACTTAATCTCCCAAAGGATATTTGTCTTGTGCACAAGTGTGATACGTGTTTAAAAAAAAAAAAAGTCAAAATATTCATGCATTAAGCGCCACTAAGCTGCACACAATAAAATATATGACATCAACTGCATGATACATTTTTTCTCTGCTTGTTTCTCTTGTAAATAATGTTATTTTATCTACTGATTGAAGTGTCAGTACAGCACTTTTTTCGTGTAAAAAAAGTGCAATGCAAATAAAAGATTTACTTTCCTTTTATCCCCTAAAGCGCTGCACCCAGTTGCAGTCCATTATGTGACCAAAACACATGAAAAATCAATTCAAAAACAATGCAACTACTGCAAAGGTTTCAAATGTTAAACTTAAAAAAATAAAAGCTATACTAAAGGAATAACTCTCTGATGACACTTATCAGAGAGGATTCCTACTATCAACTCACACACATAACAGAAGAGTCAAAGTTTTTGTAGCGTCTTAGATCATAAATACAGTCCATACATGCAGCACGTAGACATTTGAGTGACGTTCTAAAAGTGTGCAGCGTTTTAGTCGTTTTTGTGTGTGTGTGTGTGTGTGTGTGTGTGTGTATGAAATTACAAGAAGACAAATTTAAAACATAATACATAACATAACTAACAGACAGGGCAATATAATTGCATATGTAGCTGCAGTCCATGAGTACAGCCTTGATAACAGAAAGATTTGCCTGCACATCTGTGTGTGTGAGAGAGAGAGAGAGAGAAAGAGAGGTAATAAAACAATGTTGATGATGTCTCTCTCTCTCTCTCTCTCTTTCTCTCTCTCTCTAACACACACACAGACACACAGACACACACACACACACACACACACACACAGGCACGCACATATGCACACGCATGCACACACACCGATAAGACAAAAGGGGCAGGCAGCGTGGAGAGGCTGATGACCTTGATAATAGGGGAGAAACATTTTTTCCTGCATGAAAGCATAATACAAAGACATGCATCTGGCCTGGCATGCTACCCACGACCTTTGACCAGGTCCCTGAAGACCTCCAGCATTATGACATAACTTCAGCCAGGATCAAAGGATGACCCATGATTGTTAGCAATAATAAGCTTACTGATTCTAAATTCTAGCGGCACCTGTGTGATCTCATACTACTAAAACTGAAAGTTCGAAATTCCCCCGTCATCTGCTGTTCTGCTGCTGACTCTTAGGTTGGATTTGTCAGCCTGGTTATTGATGCAAAAACACTGAGCAGGATTTGGACAGCACTGATCTCTGAGCATTACCATGGCTTTACACTTATAGCAGCCCACGGTCAGGTCTGACCACTGAATAAAAACAATTTTATCTCTCCATGCAGACAAGCCCAGAAATGTGTCACTAAAACGCTCCATTCTGCAGACTCAATAATGTTACTGCTTCGTGTATGATGCGGTACGTCTGTTCTGGCCTGCTGACAGCTGATCTGCTTATAGGCTTTACTAGAGGTGCCAGGCTGCCTGGATAAATTTGTGTACTCTGCTACGCTCTCTCCAGCTCCCTCTGACTTGACCCCCGAGGTTAATCTGAACAGGTTTGAAACCAGTTCTGGAGAAGGTAGTTCTGTTGTCCAAACACATGCGGGCCGAAAATCACTGTTGTACTTAATGTAATCATTTATTTCCCACCAATGTCTTTTTTTTTTCTTAACAAATACTCTGATGCTTTCATTATAATTGTTTCATATAAGTATGAATTGTCACAACGTAGCAGTTGATAGAACTGCTGGCAGCATTACATTCTCATCTCAAGGTGCAGAACAACATCAGTTTCTGCATTAGCAACCAGTTTGTGCTGGTAAATAAAAGCGAACCGAAAAAAAAAGTCAGAGCAGAAATAGGAATTTGTGGGCTGAAACAGATATGAGGAAGTAAAAAGAATTCTGAGATGGACACACGTCAGACAGCTCTTATTTAGTAGTTTTTATTCATCTACCACAGAGCCCTCAGAACACATGACAACCTCACACCATCACATTCATGATGGTTTTGATGATGATGATGATGATGATGATGATGATGATGATTATAAAGTCTGCATCAGGCAGGTGGGTACCAACTAACAGACACAAGACTCTGCTACAGGAGATTATCATTAAAGTCATATTGAACCAGTTTATTGTGTCAGATTTCACAATATTAATCTACCCCACAGTGCTTTTCCAAACCTTTACCAAGTGGTTTTTGTTCCTCATTTTCAAAGTCAAATGACGTATTTCTGTGAGATCATGTTGGCGCTACTGAATTTAGAGGTAAAACTTTGCAATGATGGTTAGTTAATGCTTATTACTTATAACAATGCACATAAGTATTAAGCATAATCGGCCATTTATAAAGGCTCTTTGCAACTTCTTCCTCAGTGCATGATGACTTGACGTTAACTAGGCATTGATGAACTATAGTGATTATATAGCGATTATTGTAAAGCATTAGCTGATTACTCAACTAAGCGCATTCAACTGGACAGGCTTTGTGATAACACCTCTGTTCATCAAGCATCTCTTCCTGCAGACCCAGAGAGTTACAACGGCTACACAGAGAGTATAAAAACATTCCAAACAATAAACTGAAAATGATTCTTCATGTTTACATGCGGGCATTGAATGATTGTGTGACAGATATATTTACAGTACACATATGCTCCATAAATAACTTGGAAGAAAAATGTGTTTCATGAAACATGTTGCAGTGCCTTTGCTTGTGCAAATGTTTTACCCTTAGTGGCACTCAAATGTTAGATGGTCTGTTACGTTAGCAACCCTCTCCAACACTAACAACTCTGGTTTTCCACTGTTTATGTTTGATGGGATTGATTCCAACAGTATATAAAAAAAAAAATTAAAAATCCTTTTCTTCCCATGCAGGGCCCATTGTTGACACTGGCCCTGTGTGAAACACACTCTGTTACATGAACTCTTTCATGGGTCAGTGCTTTGTCGGGTAAAATAAGGCAACATTGTAGGGATGTCATTGATAGGAGTAAGGACTTGTCGAATGGAGCGTGATGTCTTTCATGAATCAAACTGGTGGTTCTGAACCTGGGGCCCAAGAAAGATTTTCTGAGGGTTGCTATATGCTTTTTGTGAAAAAACAAGACAACCTTTTAGATTAGTGTTGAAACTCTTTAACATTTTACTGCTTTTAAAAATAACCCTTCCATTTATTTGCAAATTTTAGGCGCACTGTGAAAATGCCACAAAATGGTGTGTTTTCTTCACCTTGTTTGGAGCAAATGAAATAGGCTGTGTAATGTCACCAGAAGATGAGTGCAGGCAACATTGGGCAAGGCTGTGGCTTTGAAAATTGAGGAATAATTTTCCATAAAAGGTAAAAACATCGGAAGCGAGTATAAATTATTTTCGCAAACTTTTCTTCCAAACTTTCTGATGAAATTCTAAGATATGCATATTAAGATCAGTCTGTCGATCAATCAATTAATCGGTCTGTTAATCAGTCAGGCAGTCAGACTTCATTTGTATAGGACCTGTCATACAAATATAATGCAACACAAAATGATCTACACACACAAACAAAAACAGAAACAATAAATAAACAATGCCTCGTTAGCCCCCACCCACCCCACTTCCTGGATTAAATAATGAACACAGTTAAACAGGAACTGAGGAAATGAAGTCTACATCGAGGAATTACTAGAAACAGGAAATAAAGGCAACAATAGTCCTGAATAAATTACTAAAAGACATTTAAATATTTCAGTGCTCATCTGTAAATAAAATGAATATTCAATGAAGAACAGAAGAGGAAAAGCGTAAGATATGGATGATAAATAAAAAGAAATGGTAGAAGATGTATTAACATGATTAAAACCCAAAATAAAAAAGAATTAAAGTTGTGAGGATAAATTCTAAGACTGCAATAAAGCAGGCGGAAAAGTTTAATTCAGTGCATGAGTGAAGAAGTCAAATAAACACAATCAAAGAATTCGCTGGATAGAATTTGCCAAGGCCATGCTGCGACTGCATGATCATGAAATTGAGGTGCAGTTCTGATTATTTCTGACCTCATAAAAGCCTGATCATTCTCAGTCATTCCTTCATCATGTGGTCCCGCTGGTTAGCCAAGGCCTTCATCTTCACTGCTGCACTGAGCCGACATCAGTCGCCAGATTAAGCCCACCATCACCGACTAACAGCTAACGACTGCCCCCTCTCGCTCTAATTATCATGGTGATGTTGATTGCAGGCCCAGATAAATGCGGCCTCTCATCTTGGCAGCATCTGAAGAACAGAATAGAGGAAGGCAAACATACATTTTAGAAAGCTTCACAGAAATGCTTCACAGATCTTTGTGCGCCTGTTATTAATCCTTTTGCCATAATTAAGAGTAAACATGACATTTGGAGTGCATGGAGAGGTCATGAAGGGCTCTATGTCAGTGGTATACTTTGAGAAGGTAATGTGGGTCAGTCTGTGCAGGCCCATTAGCCATAACTCTCCCCCTTTTGGGTAATTGCCATTTAATGTCTGATACCAGACATTCCATGGCACTGCAGGAAGGACTGAAGGGAAAGTAAAGGTGTGGCAGTTCAGGTGTTGGCTGGCAGAGGTATCCTTTTATTTCCACTCACCAAACGATGGTTTTCAGCTGTCTTCTGGTGTAGTGTTGCAAGCCCTCTTTAAACAGTCAATCAAAAATCAAAAGAGAGAGAGAGACACTTATCCTCTCCTCTAATCAAGCTCTGACATATTTATGAGTGCAACATCTGGACAAATGTTGAACTCAAAGAGTTGAGGCTCAGGCCACCGGGAGAGACACTCAGACTGTGAAAGTATCTGCTAAATGAGTTATAAAGCATGCGACTGCACAGCAAGAAACCCAGAGGAAATAGATGGTACGTAATACATTGGTGGTGAACAAAGCACATTGTCTCTGAAAATTATTCACGTGTCTATTATGTCCTATGTACTAATGAACTGAATCCCCACAGCTGCCTAACACATTAGCAGCTATAGGCGTTAACGGAGCCGGGGCCAAAGCGTGACTGCAGCGGACAGACTACATATCCTTTCTCCCTGTGGCGTAATGCCTGACGTTTGCCCACTAAGATATGGATCAGTCTCAGAGCAATTGAGCCTTATCAGTTTCCTTTCTCTTCAGCGAGTTCCTGTTTCAGTTGGCTGATGATCGGCTTGTGTGTACTTAAAAGCAGCTATTTATATGCGCGTTTCATTTTGGAACTGTGGAAATGAACCTGTGTTTGGGAGTGATATCAAACATAAGCCATGCAATTGTTTGTTGTTATATATGTGTGTATATATATATATATATATATGTATAATGTGTGGAAGCCAGACTCAGATATATAAGCAACAACTATATGGCATGTATTGTAATGTTGTACAGATGTTCATGGTACCCAGAGGAGGAATCTGAATGACCTTTGATGCCCTGAATTTTCCTGTCCCCATGAGGTTAATATTTGTGTTGGTCCAGACTAAAATATGCTGGCAAATAATGGATCAATTCCTGAGAAAGTCAGTAGCAATGGTCCACAGAGGATGATCCCTGTTTGCTTCACTCTGAGCCAGATGGAATTATTTTTGTAACTGAATAATAACAACACCATATAATACATATATATACATGGTATAGTATGCTCCTCAGAGGAGCTGATAACCATGCTGACTTTTCCTCTTGAGTTTTAAGTTAATTTCTCAATAATGGATTTTTTTATTATTGTAAAAATAAATTCAAACACCTGTTCTTTTCCCTCTTGCACCACCAGAATTATAATGTGTAATAGTTTATTTATGACAAAATACTTGTTAAACTAATCATCCACTTTCTGTTAATTGCTGGTAAGACTATGTCTTGCTAAATCACTAAGCTAACACATAAACATTGCACTCAATGTACGTCAGCAGAAGATATTTTAGTCTTTACAGTATGCAAAAACTTCTGAGTGCCGAGTGTTTGCTTCCTCATCGTCGTCATGTTTTCCTCCTCTTGTGCATATTTCATTGCATCACGGTTCATTTCCCTTTGAGAGATGGATCTCAAACAGAAATCAGAGACACAGACTTTTCCATCTGCATTCACAAAACAGCCTCTGTCCCTCCTTTCAGCTACATTTCAAGCGGGTACAAAGAAAGCAAAGAAACTCATTGTTGTTCAAGATGCAAAGTGCATTGTGTCTCAGTCTATGGGATGCCAAGCAAAACTTTGGAGGAAAGAATTTGAAATCAAATTCCTGAATGTATCTTGATAATTACACGAAACAGAAAGCCAACCCTTGCTATTCTCACAAAAAAGAAATATCCTTGTTCTCCTCTATCCGTGAGTTCTTGGTCCATTCAGTCACTGAAAAAAGTGTTCCAGGAGCATGCACTCAGTGTCCTCTAACACTATCTGTCTGCCACATTTTACTTTCTGAGTACTTTGATCTGTATTCTGTTGGCAGTGCTGGCCTGCAGTACCTCTGACAGACTCTCGTCAGGTTGTTATCAGGGACAGATTGCTCTTGACCAACAGATACTCTTCCAACATCACGATTATATCACACATTTATTGAACTGGCAGTTGGGTATTTTGGCACCTTTGCATGTGACAATCAGTGTAATTTTCTTCATATAAATGATAACATGACGCTTTAGGGATATAAGATCCTCTCACTGGGGGATATGACTCATCCATGTTACTACTGAGTACGTCAATGAGCTGTACCTTGTACCACGACTAAGTACAATAGAACTCAACTTTAAACGCTGGTATAACAGAGAATCCCATGAAGCTGTTGACCCTAACAAAAGAGTTGCACTTAAAATTCATTCGTATATTGTACTAGTAAATTATATTCTTTGCTGCAAATATACAAATTATATACAAGTAATCTTAGAGGTATACTTCTAAACAATGTTATATACTTCTATCTTACATGTTCTATCAAATTTACTTTTATAACTCTCATTTGTACATCCATTCTTTTAAATCAAGACTCTTCTGTTTGCATCTGCCTTTAATTAAATCAAATAATCATTCATTTTTCACACTGTACTGTACTGTAATTTATATTTTTGCATTTTCATTGTAAAAATTGTTTGAATTTTCACTTTTTTAGTTTTTGCTCTTTTAACACTTAAATGACTGTTTTTTGTATTGTATTAATTTTTTCGTCTTTATCTTGATGTTTTTAATGTCAAACTACTTTGACTTGCCTCGCTGAAATTAAATAAACTCACCTTGACTTATTACAAAGTAAATATAAATGGTACAATGATAATTATTTAATGATATAATCTACAATTTCATGTTTTCATGAAAGCTTCTTTCCTTCTGGCAAAAAAAAACCCCAAAAACCTTAAACCCTAAACCTTAACTGCAACCTATTATTAGTTTCAACAGCGTATTCAGCTGGCAGCCAAATATACACTTTTTGAACAGCGACCATGTTTGCATGCTGACAAAGGTTTTTTTTTTTTCAATCTAATCCAGTCATGATATAAAATTGGCCAATGCCCAAACCCTATAACAAGCAGCCAAATGCATAGATAAAACAAAGATTTGATATATAAATAGGAGCTGAGCTCTGCTATTGTTTCTGGGGCTGCACTTCCTGGTTCTTTGGGCCGTGGATCAGCTGCACCTGCAGGGTAAGAGACAGGAGGAGAGGGTGGAGGTGGGGATGGGGGGCTGGCAGACTGAACAGGACAAAGAGAGAGAGCGGTAGAACAATGGCAAGGCCTTGTGGTGGAACTGGAGCGAGACAGCATGTCTGCTGGGCCGCCGGCCGCCCAACCCCAGAAGGAACCTCCAGCGCCACACAGGAAAAGTACTTCTCCAGAGCTGCCCTAAACACACACACAAACACACACACACACATCATACAAACGCATACTGATACAGACACAAGTGAACAATAGAGGCCCCCATCCTGACCAAGCCCTGACATGCCTCTGCTGTAACTCCAGGGACTCATCTCACACAAACTCAAAGAACAGGCCGTCCCCTAAGTGAGACCGAGTTACAGAGATTACTATAGGTCAGAACATTCAGGGAAGACTCAGCTCTGAAGTGCTGTGTGCTTACGCAGCACTTATTCTCTGAGGTGGTCAGGATTAATACTGGATAGGGCCGGCTTCTGTCATTTATCTCAAGTTCCTAGTACATCAGCAGTGGATACATGAAGCAGCACAGCCAGCGTGACCTCCAGTTGAAATTCCGTTACAAATCAAGCAACACTTGATAGTTTGTATCATATTAAGTAGACGGAAGTTCAAAAGTCATGGTGTCCACTGGTCGGATTAATGCTTGCTGTGTCCTTAAAACATAAATGAATTTAGTGTGACTGCAAATGTAAAAATGCTCTGTATTCAAATTTACACACGGCAGTGTGAGAAGACTGACCCACAGGAAGTCTCAAAATTTGCATACAACTTCATTCACCATGTTCCATTACATAATTTCCTGCAGCTGGTCAGCAATGTCATGTTGATATCCATCATGTTTTCAATCCGCTTCTATTATGTAGCTTTTAGCATGTTTAGCTCATTTTACTAGGAGGAAAAGGACGGAACCTGTGGGTTGAAGTACTGTTGGGCAAACAAGAGTATCTAAAGTGTTGGGTAATGAAGACTGCCGTGTTCTTTTGGTAATAGCACATGTCAACAAACCGAAATGCTGTTTCCAAGATTTGTTTTCCTCAAACACAAACTGGGGGAGGATAAACACTTTCCTGGTGAAACACACTTCATGGAAATTCTTCCTTTTAATCTGGCTACGTCACTTCTACCTTATATGGTCATATTTTTTCATGTTTCCAGTGTGTGTGTGTGTGTGTGTGTGTGTGTGTGTGTGTGTGTGTGTGTGTGTGTGTGTGTGTGTGTGTGTGTGTGTGTGATCGTCATTGGCATCAATCCTTTGTTTGTCAAGTCATCAGAAACCACAGTGACAAGATCGCTCACTGTCACAGTGAACCTAAACAACCATGATGTTTGTTTACTGTTGAGTGTTTTGTTGAGTGGAATGTGGGTGAAGTGTTACTGGTCCCTCTGGGGTTACCAACCAGGTGGCAGGGGTCACCTCACACACAGACCAGTGACGCAACAGAGAGGGCAGAGAAAATTGCACACGCCAGCAAGGACATGCACAATTCACATGCACAATACACTGACGCATCCAAAAGCAACAAAGCTGGCTGTCAGTTCCTCTCCCGAGTGAATGACATCTGCACAAATAACAATCAGAGGCTGCAAGTGTGCCAAGTTCCAGGAATCCTCCATGATGCCGAGGAATGTGCTTCATTTTCTGTCTGTCTTTTGTATTCCCATCAAGAGCTAATCCGGATGATGCCACTACACACACGGGGGCCCCAGTAGGAAAAACTGTGAGTCAGACAGTCCGGCGCTTCAGGAACATTGTCGGACAGACAGTACCCACTCGCTTTTCCCAAATTCATCCTCTAACATTGCATCCATTTCCTGTCGGTTTCTTACATCATCACAAGCCTCTGACCTTTGCTCTTGCTTGACCGACCAGCCACCAGCTGCTTTTGACACGTGGCAGAGAAATAGGGCAGTACTTTGGCTTGAAGAATCAAACACACTCCACTAGAGGCATCAAGTTTGTCAGTCAGAGTTAAGGTTAAGAGTGCTCAAGGAACACAGCGGGCCTGAGTGTGACACGGTCAGTTAGGGCTGACTGTGTTCACCTGCAGTCATCAAGACTGCGACTGATCATTTGGCAGAGATAACGTTTGCTCAGCAAATATAAAGTTCACGGACAGAGTAACCTCAAATGTGATAGACCACTAAATGATAAAAGGTTTCAGTTTAGTGCAGTGCTTTTGCATCTTAATGGAATCTTGAACCAGTAGCCCTCCCATGACTAGATGGCCATCCTACCGCCATAGCAATGCCACGCCATCATGTAAAAGACAATTTAAAATGGACAGTGTCATAAGTTATTCCTGTTATTCCTTTATCTACAGTATAACCACTGACGCATATAAAGCCTCTTTTCCCATGATCAAAAACATCTGGCTTTTGCCTGCAAAAAGAACTGGTTTAATTCTTAACTTCAAACATGACACACCAAGAAAAAGAAGGAGACAGGCAACTGATCCCACAATGGGAATGGGTTCAGTCAGGTTCTTCTCAGCAGGTTTGTCTGCATTTAAATGCATGCTTGCAGGTATGTGGCGGTAGAAAGGGGTGTGAAAAAACAAGTCTGACAGTGTTCTTGAGGGTTCGTAGGAACAGCAATGTGAGAGCTGGATGCTAATGTTCTTGCCTGCACACGAACAGGCTGACTGTAATACAACAATCTTGATGTATGAAAAGTAAAGCGGTTCACTTAAGTAGGGTTTTTATGAAATCTGTCAAGTGAATGTCACAAATGAAGATATGTACACTGGGTGCTTTTGCATCATGGAGAGAATAATATAAGTGTAAAACGTTCCATAACAAACTATAGCAGTGAAAAACGGAGAGAGGAGAGTGATGAATGACCCTCGGATGGACAATTTAGAATTGTTCCAGCCAGTATCGGACATGTTCCTGCTGCCCAGAGACAAAGTTTTGAAAGATGACGTCAGTGGAAACAGCTGGGTTATCATGCCCTGAAGTGAAGATTAATTTGAGGAGGGTTTTCGAACTTTTGCAATTTCCATCAAAATTTTCAGTTGGGATGATTACACAATAACTTCACAATAAATTAATGGACTATAGAAATAACAAAGGAGTACTAAAATATTTGTAAGGAAGTCATAGTGGTTGACCAAGTTATTCTAGTCTCACTGTGATGTATTTCTCACAAAAGCTCCATCTGCCTGACTTCACCTGAAACCAAAAAGTTAAATATAGACTAAAGAGGAGTGTTTCGTTAATGTGAAGCCAAGTATATATCCAAGAAGTAAGCATTTCATCTGACAAGACACTGACTAATGTCGTGGGCTGTTGATTTTACGGCAGGATCCTCCAGCCGACTGCTGACTAATCCTAAGCCTGTGTACAGCACATGCTTAGTTCCTCATCACAGACCTCAGTTTGAACCGGTCTGCGCTGGATTGGAGTCGACTGCCACTCCCCGCGCTCTGATCACCCATCTACCGCCCGTCTGTTCTGCTCCCTTTTTTTTGTTGCCTTCCTCCAACCCTCAGTGACTTTATCAGATGATGTTCAAACTTGCAGGGGGGGAAGGGCTCGTTTGCTGCTCACAAGGACTCCATGTACAATTATTATCATTGATAACAATAGTTATAACAATAGTAAAAGTAACAGTTGTTTCTATTGAAGTTTTTTTTTTATTCTCAATGCTATCATAACCTTTTCAATGCATCAAATAATATCACAAAAGGGTCAAAAAAATATAATTTGTCTTATTTAACAAATACATTTGTCTCACTGTGTTGCTTTGAGTTTTTTCTGCAGTCCTTCATGATTTAAAGACCGAAGTTATGTTTCACACACACCATCTGTGATACAGTCCATTTACATAATGTTACTGTAGACTAGCCCAGCCCTGACTCAACACACACACACATACATGCACGCACACTCACGCACACGCGCGCACACACACACCTCCCCCTTGTATCTTCCTCTCTGCTGTCCTCCAGATTGAAAGGCTGTCTGCCACAGTGTCTGTTGACATCAAAGCTTGTACCGTTTCTAAGGCTGATGAAAGGCAGGAAGAGGGTGGGAGAGCACAGGGCTCGAGTCCAGCGCGGCACACCGCTGCCAATGCAGCCAAGACCGCCAAGACAATTGCCTTGAATATTTAGCTTTCTTTTCCTGAACAATTGGATAAGCCCGGAGGGGAAAAAAGGGAGGCAATAAAAAAAGAGGCCTGGTGTGAGCTACACGAGCCAAACAAAGGAGAGACAACAGGGCAGAAATAGTGAGCCGGGTTAACAAACTGGGCTAAAGTGATGTGTTATAAAGTGGGTGAACTGTGACCTCATCAGCTTAAGACTCACCATTTACCAGAGAATATGAATAATACAGTTTTATGTGTAGGTGTTCTAGGGAAAAAAAAAAAAAGGTTTGGGATTTGTTACTTCAAAGGATAAATTCAACAAATTGGGAAATACTTAATCCCGTCTTTGCTGGGCGTTAGATGAGAAGATCAACACCAGTCGCAGTCGATTAGCTTGAAGACTGAAACAGAAAACAGGAAAACGGGCGGTTCTGTCAGAAAGGGATTTCCTTTTAGAATGAAGGGAGAAATAGGTTATATTGATTCTATCTTATCGTGAACAAAACCAAATCATTTCTTATGAATGTGCACTACAAATATCATTATCAAACGTATTTACAACAAAACCAAATCACGTAAAAAGGGAAAGGCTGAAGTACAAAGATAGTAGTAGTAGTAGTAGTAGTAGTAGTAGTAGTATAAATCTAAGATAACCCAGATATCAGCAACATCAAATAAAGCAAAAATAGACTGTAATTCTTAAAAATGGTTTGTTTGGGGAAAATTTAATGAATTCAAATAAAATGAAATGAAGAAAAAAGGGGGATGTTACATATTTACTCGTTTTAGTTTGATATCAGAATCATTTACTCATGTCCTCAGGACCAAGGCTGGTGGGATTTGCTTTGGAGGGTAAACTCATGTCAGTTTCAGAACAACAAATAAACAGCATCACACGACTCAAAACGGCACCAGACAAAATAGAAACCAATATTTTCAGGGTTAACATCAGATTATTCCAGATAATCCCCGACTATTTTTAAAGCTTTTCTTTGTACCTTTAAACCATCATCCAACCTGATCTCAAAGAAATACACAAAATGACCACAAAACTGACCATAATCTCATATTGAATTCAGAAAATTTTGTTTCAGTGTTATCCATGGTGGAAGCCTCTCGAAATGAAATTGGTGAAAAATAAGGATTTATGACATTTTGAATCGATACGGCTAAAAAAAAATCCTCCCTTTGTTAGTAAAACGGTATCATTTAGGTTTACGTTATCAAACCTAGCAATGTAAACAGGACCTGAGTGGGCCTTGGACATGACCTTTTACCTTTAAAAAGTTGTTTCAACCAAGCCCTGGAGCTACACTAACTAGCTGCTGGTGGTATAGCTTGCCTAATGACATATACACCACTGGTATCAAATATTTCATCTGTATAAATTCATGCGAAAGGAGTGATGCCAGCCGAATTATGGTCGTTATAGTTCAAGCTTATCATAAATTGTAAATTTAGTTTTCAGTTTAAACTAACCTTTCATATTCCTATGAATGAATTAAATGAAAAAAAAACTGATCAGCTTTTCAATGTGACTTTCACTTTTTTGCTTAAATGGGATTTATTATTTCCATATTCATACGTCGCATTTTAAAGACAGCATAAAAGGCTGGATGTTAAGTAACAATGTCGTCGGCACTCCCTTATTCCAGGGTAACTTTTCACCTGAGAGTTCCCCTGAGGTTGAGTGATACTTGAGCGTCTCATATCACATGTAAGAAGAACACCAGTGCCGTCATGCACAACAACCCAGGGAACTGGTTTGAGCCGGTACAGCGACTACCAAAGCAAGCAGATAAGCAGTCATCCACTCAAGCGATCTGTGTGTCTGCTGCTAAGCCTGCTGTACACACCCAAAGCCACCACGAAATTCTATAAAACACAACAAAATGACTCTGAAGTGGGAGGTCGGTGACATTTATGGTAGGTGCGATGAAGGAGTCATAATCATTCTGAGTGAAGACTGAGAGGACCAGGAAGCAAAGCTGTGACAGGTCTAAACCACCGCCTAATGCTACTTATCTAGAGAGCAGGGATGATTAAATAGACGCCAACACAAACACGCTGAGCAGAGAGCGCACCCCCACCCTCCCAACCAAACTGGTTCACTCCGGTCTTGTGTGGCACAAAGCTCTGTGAGGGGAAACCCGTCGAGGGTTAATCACATCCATGAATTCCCTTCAAACGCCATTGCTGAATCAGACCCACCATCACTGATGGAGGAAATGTGTGACTAATAAGACATAAATGATCACTTAATCCTAGATTACATGAGTCAACATGAGCTGCTGCTTTGCTCAGTGGTGTGTCTCCTCCTAATGTCATCAGGTCAAGACACACACCAACACACTAGTTCCACGTTTCTATGGTGATTTGTGTTTTCTGATGCTGAGTTGGGAAGAGGATGGGTTGTGTTTGATTGCTAGTTACAAGAAAACATGTGCAATTTTGTGCCAGATTTCTTTGCCCTTTGTTAGAGCTTCCTCTTGCTTTGACTCCTCACTGATCTTTGAGTGTCAAAGGTCAAGCATCCCTCTGGGCTGCTTTATGATGGATTTACATTAGATTAACTGATAATCTGTCATAATTGAACTTTTTTTTTTAACTCCACGTGACAACAACCTGCATTTATGCTTCACTTTTTAAAGCCATGAAAAATGACAAACAAGAGCTCAACTTTTATATATAATTCAATAATTTATTAAAAATGACAAAAGGAACACATCATCAAATTATTGTGCAAGGACATTTTTGTCAAAAACATTAGTGGCCACTAATGCTGTTCATTCTCAAAGGTGAAGCAGAGACAAGGCATGTGTTCAGGACAGGCATTCACGTAGTTTCTTCGGCACTAAAAGTCTGGTTTTGCAGCGTTGCAGCAACACAGTGGTGCACCTGTACAGGTGCTGCTTCACATTGACGCATCCTCAAGGATGCTGAGATGAATTCAAGTCTCAAGGAAGACGTTAGAAGCCCTTCATATCTCCAGGCAAGTCGTCTGGCTCCATGCGTTCCTGGTAGGACTATCACCGCACAGACAACTGCTGTTTGTCGGCCTCCAAGCGGCCGGTCGGCTGCACATCCATCTCCGCGCCGTTCCATGCGCCAGGCTAGCCGCACCAGCGGGGTAGCCCTGGAGTATCGGGAGTGTTTACATGTTCGGCTCCTACATGGGCCGACACAGATAAAGTCAACGCAGCTTGAGCAGGTGCCGGAGCATACCCGCGATCTGGAGGAACTTGTCCTTCTTCCGCTGCTTCAGAGCCATCAGGGCCCGGGCCGTCTCCTCCGGGTCCTGCGTGTAGGAGAAAATGCTCCTCACTCTCTCCTCCGCCTTCATGTCGCCCGTTTTCTGGAAGAGTCTCATCAGAGCGTCCTGGTTGACGTTCTCGAAGATGTTTGGCACGGCTTTCTTGCGATGCGCCGTGTCGAACTTGTTGCCGTGGACTGAAGGGCTGACCCGGCGGCATTCAGAGGACACGTAGCTGGACATCTTGGCTCTTGTTGGTCCAAGTGGCCCGCACACTCGAAAGATGAGCTGTGAGGAGCGCACTGTATCGCCGGAGCGGCTCGGTGCTTTGTGAGTGAGTAGCGAGTGACTCTCGGAGCTGAGCTGGCGGGTATTTAAGGAACTGCTGTAGGAAGGGAAGGGGGCAGGGGCGGGGAGAGTTGCTCCGTCAGCCTCCAGCGGTGACATCAGCAGTCGTGAAGCAGAGACGCAGCTGCTGCGCCAGCCTGATGAAACCGGTCTGCGAAATATCACTCCATCGCTCCCCCTCTCTCTCGTCAGTATCTGGAGTGAATTAATAAACTACAGAAATGGTTATACATTTAATGTAAGACATGTCAACAGCGTCACTTTAGAGGTATTTCTCTGTCTGAACATCTCACAAGGAAGTGGTTGAACAGGACCACGAGCATCATCAGGACAAAAACAACGTATTTGCCCTTCAAATGAGCTGTGTTCTTTGTTGAGGAGCCGAACCAAACTTGAAGCTGAGTCTCATTCACTTGAGTTTCTCACTCAGTTTATATTTATAACCCAAATCCGATCTGAAAGTCCATTTGGAACCCGATGCTAATTTCCCTGCAACACTCTTGACTGCACGTGTAAATGCTGAATAGCCCCTCCGTCATTACAACCGAATCTTCTCTTCTCTAGCAAGCATGCCATCTTTTTATTGGCACTTTTTAAGCTGAACAGGTAGCGCAAACTCGTCAAAATTTCCGCAACATCTTTTTATTTCATAAATAGTCTGATTCTCTGCCGTGCCGATTTGAGGAAAATACAACATGTATCTATAATGTATGAGAATATTTATAATGAATAATTAGACACGGATATGTCCGCATGACCCAGATGTGACGCGTCCAGACACCACAGATCAGAGTCTGTTTACAACCTTGGAATAAATACAGACCATTGGAAGGTTGCTGTCTGGAAAGATGTGTTTACTGACAAAGATTTTTCCTCTCAGAACAATCAGATTGCACACACTTAACATTATGTTATCATATTATCAGTTTGTGCCCAAAGTGTTAATACACATAGGTCGGAGTACAGGGGACCTTTGTAGATTTATCTCAATCAATTAATCAACCAATCAAACTTTATTCCGGACACAAAGATGGTCCATAGTAGAAAAATACATGCGAAGACATATAGACATATATTAATAAATACGTTAAGTGGCATCGTGTATATTTTGTGCATTATTTATCTATGTAATTTACTGTTAATAGTGGGGTTTTACGGACTCCCAAGAACCTCTTGCTTAAGATTACATCTCTTTTCCAGTCACTAGTGCTAAAAATATTTGGCCCTTATTTTTTCTTTTTCAGGAGGAGGTGAGTGAGTTGTGTTTACAGCTGAAGTGACCTCTGCCTTGAGTAGTCTGCTGAATTGGGCTGATAAGGCTGCAAGGCGTTCCCCCTCCAGACCCAACTTCACTTCTAAACAACAGCCTTGGTGTTTACACCAGGATGCTGGTGTGAAGCTTATGATACCCCCTTTGCCCAAAAATGTCCCCAATAGAATGCATCATTCTGTGCCTTATATGGAAAAAGAAAGTGGCTCAGGAAGTGAAGTCTTTCTTCCCCAGAGTGCAGCGGTGAAGCTCATGCACAGAATGCTCGGCATGTGGCATTGACTGCACTGAACAATAAGCCAGAAGCCTTACCGGGTTTGAGGCGAAACAATGCCCAGATCCTTACTGACAGCTGCAGTTTCCAGGTCTGTCTGAACAATGTGTCGCCACAGGATACCTGACTGTCTCGAGCTGGCATGGACGTTATGACTGGAGACAGAGAATGTCACTACACATGTGCAAAAAAGGGGAAAAAAGGCTTGGCTGTTTGCTATGGCATATTTATGACCCCAAAGTTGTCCCTGAGCGCAAGCAATGCACAATGAGATTTCAGCAACTAGGAGGAAACAGGAGCCTTGAGCTGCTGACCCTATTCTCCTGTCCACACCAAGCATTCATGCGTTATCTTAACAAAAGAGACTCTAAATTTAACATCTGTCACTTCTCTCCCCAAGGGAGGGGTGCTCCTGCAAGACAGTGGGTTCGCTCCCTTGTGTAAAAATAGGACTCCTTCAACAGATGTTTAAATTCCAACTTTGGCTCAAATTGCATAATCACACTCCCAAATGTCCCTAAAATAGAGTCCAGGTTAGAGATAAGGGCACCCTTTGAGAAGTCCTCGTGGTGGAGGAACATGGTCAATGTTTAGACCTTATCTATCTGGAGCAACTTTCAATGTACCTCCTTACCTTTTTTTTTTTTTTCTTTTTTGATTATGGTTGTACTGTACCTCATGTGATAAAATGTGATAGCATTGTCTGAAAACAGCTCCAGAATTATTCTTCGATCAAAGCCTGGAATGGATCACTAACTTGTGTCAGCTCGTGTCGCAAAACTTTTCAAAGGGACGGATTTTAGAATGCTCGAAAATGATTTAATGTGTTTTGGTCCCACAGTTTGAGACACAACATAAGCCTTATGTAACATTTTATGCAGCCTTTTACTGCCTGTGGGGACTGATAAGCACAAAGTCAGTCAGGCAGTATTGTGAGATGGAATTCCTGAGAGACACATAGACAGATAATTTGAAAACACTGGCCTGTTACAACTTCTAGCTCTGATTCTTTATATTACACTTGTTCACCACTTACGTTTCATGCTACTCACTGGTGAGAGTAGTAACTGCAGTGTGTCAACATTTACTGAATGTTTATTACACATTGTTGTTATTTTAATCAGAAATAAAGAGTTACATGTTAAACAGCAATCTGCATTTATCTGTCACGACTCCCATCAGTGGATGCAGGAACATTATTGACTGTAAAACACAGAGGCCACACAGACAAATTAGCCTTCCATCAAGGTAACATGACATCATCAGATCCCGATCGATTCCAAAATCAAATCAAATGTCCTCAACCAAGTTCGATCATCCTACCAAATTTCAAAACTTTTCTAGTTATTCTAGATAGATAGATAGATAGATAGATAGATAGATAGATAGATAGATAGATAGATAGATAGATAGATAGATAGATAGATAGATAGATAGATATTGATGGTGGTCAGGGTTGAAGAATAATTTGGATAATTATTTTGTCCTCTCTGTGTTTACATTTCCTGCAACAACTGAATTCCCTCACAGTCTCCTTGTTCTAATACAATAGATGCAGTACGCTAGTGCAGCACCCCCATGTTTTCCATGGAAAACGTTGGCTCACAAGTGGGGAGGCAATATTGTTATCTGTCTTAGGAATTTCTATGTGGCAGCTTCCATGTTGATTAAATGCCCTGTGTTACCTCAGTGAAGATCCTTGGAAACGTTTCTGTCCCATGTGGGCCTTCGAAGGTTACGTTCTCCTGTGAAAGTCACTGAGAATTTTCCAGAAAATTGATTTGCTAGTGTGGTTTTGAATGTGCTGGAAGTGCTGTGAGAGCTCATCCAGCAAGGCTGTTGAGTTCTAGTCAGGAGCGGCTACGTTTTTGGTAAATCTTCAACAGATGGGCAGTGGGCGCTCAGAAAACAAAGAGCTCTGCCAGTGCTAATATAATGCAATTTTCTTCTCCACAATATTAACAGTTTTCCCACACACCCGCAAACATAGCAGCGTGAATCTTTTGAAATGCTGTCTGATTTGAATGATGCGAAACAACACCTGCTTGATGAAAGTTCTCTCCTGTAAAACCCCCAAAACTTGTAATGTTTACTCTTTGTGTTTTGCAATTGTTTGAAATAGGTGTGTTACTTCTAGCCTCTCAGTACTCCCAAGTACTATTCATGCTTAAAGAAGATATATCCTGTATGTCATTTAAAAAAGTACCAAGGCAGTGTCAATCGTCTCATTTAACTTCCTGCAAGAAATACATAGTATTCACATCATAGTATATTCTCAAAAGACTTAAATCTTCCTCTAAATGCAGCAAATTATATGAAATAAAAATGATTTCATGGGAATTTTCAGAAGATTGGCTTTGACACAACACATGTCATGTGTAACTCGCAAAAACCTTTGGACAACCTGTTATGTATGCTGAAGCCCCGCGTGTGACATAAGAGGACGACACAATGACAACAAATGAATGCATCAAATCCTCTGTGATGCAGAGATGATGGCTGTTGGTTTGTTTTTCTCTAAAATGGACACGCAGAGTCATGGGAATGTCTTCATTTCTGTTTGCTGTCCCTTCTTGTGTAATCTTCACATGTCCCAGATATCCCAGGCGATTTCAATGTTCAACAGATGTGGTAAGCAGAGAGCGTTTTATCAGAAGATGGTTTCTGGTTAGACTTTGACCCTTGAGGTCAGAGTTGACATCATAAGATTTTTGTATTTGAAACACGTGTACAAACAGCACATGAAGTAAAACAAAGACACAATTCAATCAAATCAAGTGTGAGGAAAATGCTTGTTCAGTAAAACATAATTAGTGCAGGAAGTACTTTGTGAAAACACGCTGCTGAAAATGTCGGAAATGCAGCGCTCGGTGATGGTAAACTGAATTAGGTGACTCACAGCATCATAACATGCATTTGGGAATGATTATGGCGAATGAGTCCCCCCAGCCTTTGTGGTTTCACATGCTGGCCTGACTGGAATCTGTCACTGGCAACAATCACACAGCCTGTTTGCAAATACTTGCTTATGTAACTTTAGCCCAGGAAGTAAAGGACATTTGGGAGAGGAACTGAGTCTGGAAGGGGGCTGGTATTTGTGTTTACACACAGCTCATGTTGGTGGTAAAAGGCAGGTTGTGGAAGATTTCCAAACAATAAGGAAACAGGCAAGGTGATCGTGGAGGTGTGCAGAGGGGAGCTCAGGGGAACGTTTCTCAACGTCACCACGAGGGGTCATGTTTACCAGACATACAGCAACACAAGTGAGACTGAAAATGAATAGATTGTGTTGGCAGCTGTGATGGAATGGCAAGGTCAGCAGCAAACCTGTAGCAATACAAATCTTGGAAATAGGAAACATATATAAAACTCTCCAGCCATTAAGGAGACAGCAAATTTCATCACAATCGAACTGTGACAAAAAGTTAAAAATACACTTGTACTGAAACATAACTGATAATGTATTCTTTTGTTTTAATGTCTTGCTTATTTGGTAGCGATGATGCATGAAAGTGAGCACCACCTTAACTTAATCCTTGTGAATCGCACAAAGGCTTCACAGGAACCAGGGTGGAGTGGAACATGTTTCTCAAGCTGCAGGGGTGAAGAGCGGCAAACCCACAATAGACCAGGCAGCAACTTGCACGCAAAACACAGTTCATGTTTCCTCTTTTCTCTGCTCCTCCCTTGCTCATTTATCCAAAACCCCCTGTCGGGGACTAGTCTGTGCATGCAGATTAAATGACTGAGCGCTGAGGCACCCAGGCAATGCAAGGCACCGTTACCGTGAACCGGTTCAATCCGGCTGCCGTTCGGTTCACGGCTGGCTGCACCACTGGGGCCGGAGGCATGAGTGTACATCTGTCCACGCGATGCTCCCCAGTCAGGATCCTGAACTGTGCCAGTTTGCACAGGCCCCGCTGGATCAGGTGGATCATATTAAGGTCACTGGTCTGCAGGGTGGTACAGACTATCATGGCCCTTGCATAACTCCCGGGTAGATGGATGGTTCAAGCTTTCATGATACCCTTCACACACCATTTGATTTTGAGCTGCTGTATGTATGTTGTATTCAAAACACCTTTAAAGAACAAATTCCTTGTACCAGATGAGGGAAAATGAAAAAAAAAAAAGTGGGAACATGCACTCAGATTCAACCATTCGAAACACTTACTGGATTTTGTGCAGCTCCATTTGCTACAAAAGTCTTATTAAGCTGTTTTTGACATATTTAGTCAGTCAGCCAGTCAGCACCAAGAGGCGTTCATGCTCATGCTCTGCTTCCATGGCCTCTCCAGTAAAAATGGAACAACGAAATATAAATTAAATCAGAAATATGTCCTTGCAAACTCAAATATTTAACTGCTGTGGAAGATCTCATGTTCTTTCTTTGGAATTCCATGCGTTCATCTGGTCACCATAATGATGGTGCTGCCTGAACATTTCTTCATTCCTGTTTCTGCTGATTTGACTAGACCTTAAAGAAACCACCATAAATTTTCAACTCATGTAATCACCCTGTGTCTGATTACAAGCGGATACCAGCCCAGATCATCAGATCACAGGGATCAGTTGGGATTACAATCTCAGGAGAGGTGCCAGCAGGGAGGAGACAACAAACAAACAAACAAATGTATGATTTCCTTCCAGCGAGATGAACAAGCTAAGTCTGAGGAGTAACAGCCCCACAGAACTGGTGTGTTCCGATCCATCTTAAGAAACTGTTTCTAAAAGCAATAAAATAAAGCACAAAGTCGGCCAGGCAGTATTGTGAGATGGAAGTCCTGAGAGCCACATAGACTCTGTGTTCATACTGTAAGACTCATGAGTTCTAGTCAGTTCTATGTTTTGGGTGGCAGTGGGCGCTCAGAAAACAAAGAGATAATATAATGCAGTTTTCTTCTGCATAATATTAACAGTTTGCCCACACACCCCCGCAAACGTAGCAGTGTGAATCTTTTGAAATGCTGTCTGTTATAAATGATGTATACATACATATATATATATATATATATATATATATATGTATATGTATGTATATATATGTATATGCAATTTTTATATATACGATTTTGTCCTCTCTGTGCTCTCATTTAGCACAGAGAGGACAAGCAATATTTGCAATAGTCCACCGTTCTAAGACGTGCAGTATGCTGCGCTGCTGGTTGAAGAACAACAGCTGTGCTGTAGCTCTGTCTCCACGTTATAATGTTGACTCAGGGACGCGAAAGCAATATTGATATCTTTGTTTGGAATTTCCATGTGGCAGCTTCCATGTGGATTCAATTTTCTATGTTACCTCGGTGAAGATCCTGGGAAATCTTTTAAAGAAACTGTTTTCAAAAGAAATAAAATAAAGTAGATGCAGATGTAAAGCAGAAATACGGTCTTGTGGTCATTTTGTGGTTGTTTTTTATATATTTATGAGACCCTACTTACTTACTATTGATGTTACCAGTGGTAATGTTATCCACGTGCTCGGCATTCCACCATATGGCTCTTTAGGTCAGTGAGCCATTTGTTAGTGTCGTTGCCATGGTAATAAATGTCAGTGACTTTGAAGGGCGGGGCTACTGAACAGGCTGACTAAGTCCACCTATCCGTCTCTGCCTCACCGTATTCCACTCCAGGCCTGGGCCTCATTGTAAGGCAGGTTTTTTTTTTGTTGTTGTTGTTGTTGCCTTTGATGCCATGGTCTAGTTTATCTCATGGAGAAATCTTTCCAGACTCACTCAATTTGTTAAGTGTTATTTCATAACTTTTATTGTGATTTGAAATTAAACAAATCAAATTGAATTAACATCTGTATAAGAAATAGTTAGCAGGTGCAAAAAAAATTTAAAAAGCTGCTCAGCTTTATGAGATCAGCATGTTTTTGCTTCTAAAAGTTGCTCCTTTCTTTTGTTTTAATTTTGAGTCCCTTAACATAGTGGAAGTACTAAAGACACTCATGAGTAGATACACACCAAACACATGTTGGTTATGGAAGCATGATGGAATAACCTCATATCAGTGGAGGTCAAAGCTCAAAAGTCAACATGGAGACCAAAACAGCAACAACAACAACAAAAAACCACACACACACACATCCACATACTGCTACAGTCTCCGTTTATCATTAGTGGAGCTTGAAGAGCAGCAGAGTAAAGCGGCCTTCAACCCTGGGTGAGGTAACCCAGGATGCACTGCTGCTGACAGCTTGGCAGGAGCTCTGATGCCTTATTGTCTCTATGGTGATAGAGTTGAGGCCAACAGAGGAATCAGGAGGGTGGAGGTGGGAAGGATATTGCAGGGGTTTGCCTGGGTCACCATAACACCGCGCCAGCAAACAACGAGTGACTCAGTGTCTTTATAACATCCTGACATACTGTTCATGGAGACAGCGGTGAGTGAGTTGACTAGAAACAGCAGTCATTTTGTGTCCCATATTCCTGATGTAAGTACTGACTGGAATAGCTCAATCGGTTTGCGTCCTGTATTAACTATAAGTATATTAATTCAAAAGCTGGACAAAACTCATTAAACAAACGGGCTAACACAATAGGCAAATCACAATACACTGTGCTTAACTGGAAAAGGCCAATTATTCACATCCTGTTTTTATGAAGTGGGTAAAATGAGAGCCATCACCCACAGATTGCTTTGAAAAGCTGTAAAACTGTCAGTTCACATCTCCCTCAATCCCCAATTTTTGTAATTAATTTATTTACTGTCAATCCCAGTAAAACAGGTTGCTTTCTCAAGTGTTACTCAGCAGGTTTCTCTCGCCCTTGCACTGCTGCTGCATACATGGATGGATGTGAGATGGTCAGATAAGCTGACCCCGTATTAAGTTTACATACAGCAGAGCAGGACATAATTGATGGGGCTTGGGCCAGCGCCAGGTAAAGGAAAGTGCTGGAGCCGGTTGTCGGCAGACCCATTGTTCGTCATGGCAGGAGGGCAAGGTCATGGCAAAGGGACCGGTGGGAGGAACACGCAAGTCTGAATTAATAAACAAGTCATCTGTGGCAGGAGATCTCTCTCATACATGTTCTATACGAACAGGAACGGTAAAGCTGCAGCCAGCTGCTTGATCAGTTAGCTTATTAGCATAAAGACTGAAAGTAGGGAAGTACCCTGACTGTCCAAAGGTGACACAAGCTTTAGAAGTACTTGAAGGCTGAGTTTGTTATGTTGTCTGGACAGGACAAAGCCAGCTGCTTCCAGTCTGTGTGCTAAGCTAAGCTAAGCAGATGCTGGCTCCAGCCTCTTATTGAACTGATAAATATTAGAGTTGCATTAATCTTCTCAAAGAAGAACATATATGGGACTATTATTGTAACTAAATGTGCAATAACAATAATAATAATATCATTTATTATACATTCTGAGGATTTGATCCCTGGGAAGTTAAAAAAAAAATGGAGGCATGAAATCCCTCGTTCCACAGTTTAACATTGTGGATGATGGTTAATGTTTTCTTGTTGTTTGGAAAACTTAATTTTGTCATTAAAGACAAACAACAGCCTCTTGAATACTGGAAAATAACATTTTATGTTGTGAAAATACAGGAGAAACAAACAATACAAAAAAATTGTTGACCGTGAAACAAAATAATCTGAACTTGAAACAGAATTCTGTCAATCAAAGTATCCCTCTGTCAAGCATTTGACCTCCCAGAAGTCTCAAAATTAATCGACGGAAGCTTTTCTGTGCATCTGTAACTGCAACTCATACGGGAACCACAAACATGACTCACATACGTCAAGTTGCGGGCGTTAGTCTTTCAGTAACTCAAACTGAAGAGCCCAGACGGAGGAAAACACCACTTAGTACAAGCACCTCTTGTTTATTGTCATAATCAGACTGCAGTTAGACCCACAGTGAGGTTGACAATAAGACCCTTCCTGTTAAATCGTCCAGCATCTGGGATGCAAACCATTGAGCAGTGTTACTTGAAATATATCAGTCCCTCTATTTATGTAACACCTTTCATACAAAATAAATTCTAATTTTTCTTTGCATGTCAAAGTTCTTCAGAAATGACTGACCCAAATGTGCACACGCCAAAAAAAAGACGCCTACTGAATAAAACAAAACTATTGAAGGTATTAATTAGACAGGAAAAGATGCATAAATAAAGACAATACAGAAACTATTAAAATGATAAATGTACTATGAAATACTATAAAATAAATATGTTATAGTCAAACAATAACAAGTCAACAGAATAAATTAAAATGATTGACAGCAAGATAGTAAGGGTTAAGGTTAAGGGTCGCGGGGGGGGGGGGGGGGCTGGAGCCTATCCCAGCAGCCTTCGGGTGAGAGGCGGGGTTCACCCTGGACAGGTCACCAGTCAATTTAGAGTATCAATCAGCCTCGTCCCCTCTTGATGTCTTTGGACTGTGGGAGGAAGCTGGAGTACCAGAGAGAACCCACGCAGGAACAGGGAGAACATGGAGACTCCACACAGAAAGATCCCGTGCTGGAGCCAAGGCTCAAACCCGGGACCTTCTTGCTGTGAGGTGACTCATCATTGCACCACCGTGCCGTCCTAAAAATTCAATGGATGTATTTTTCATAAAACATTGCATTTAAAAACATTTTCAGCCTCTCTTAGAACATCTGTGAGGCTTTTCCATCTTCTTGGGGTATTATGGGTAAAAGCAGTATCAGCAAATGTTTTTGTCCTTAGTAGAATAACTAAGAGGGAGGAACTGGAGGGTGTGAGGGGCATTCCTGTTCATAAACCACAAGCATCCGTGTGGCATAATCTGATGCAAGACCATGAGCTGCCTTATAGCGCAATAAAAGAATTCAAATCAACATGAAAACTCACCACATCTACTACAAATACAGCGGAATAAAGAATGTAAGATGAATTCGTGTTGAATAATTGATGGAGATAGATTAAGGGAAAAGTCGACCAGCTGGTCTTTCAAATTCTATGAGCTCAGGAAGGTTTAACAGTGCTTAGTGTGGTGGTGTGGAGGTGGAACTGAAAGCCACGTCTAGTTTCAGCTTCAGGCTGGTTGAAACCGGTCTACCAGTGAGAGAAATGAATCCTGTGGATGACTGAACTCACCACTCTGTCTTTGTAGGTTCCACTCTGGGTAAACCAGAAAGAAAATATCAGGAGATAAAGGAAAGCTCTTGCTCTCACATGAAAAGAATCATAAATTATATGAAAACAGCAATAAAAGGAGAAATACAGGGTGGGTGAAACATAAAGAGGGAAAAAGTGAAATTAGGTCAACAGTCACTCCATTGCCACAGTATTAGGAGGGCTCTCAGTATACACAGTGTGATACTTATGGAGTCATGTGGTTCAGAATTGAGCAGCAAATGAAAAGACGGCTGGTTGTAAACCAGAGATGATCGGGTAGGAATCATCCGCGTGCTCCACTTTAGAGCAGCAGCACGTGGCATCAAAAAACACAACAGCTGCGTGTGCTAATGCAGCTTCATCTGTGAGTTAGTAACACTCTGCAGCCACAAGCAATAAATATGGAGGCACCACTGCATGTATTTGTGTATTTCTATATGTCATAAATATACAGCCTGTCAAACATGTGAGGAGGAGGTTTATTGCAAAGATGAAAACATTTTTACAAGGGTGTGACAGAACAAAGGAAGAGCAGGAATGATGGCTCCATTTGCACCCGGCATGATTACAGTCTCACATGGCAACAACACCTGACAGTATTATGTTGATACTCTATTTGGAGTTCACACAGTCCAGATGCCATCAATTTTCTTTTTGTGTTTCAAGTGTTTATTATGACAGCTCTGTTATGCCGTGCAAGCTGAACGTGGGATGACAAGTTCTTATATTACTCATTACTTCACTGAGGCTTAAGCTAGAAGATAAACGTTGCTGCTTTTCATGTTATTTGCTGCTAAAGCTTCCTGAGCAGCTTTCGTCAGTGGAGCATCGGATAATATTATTATTATTGTTGTTGTTGTTGTTGTTGTTGTTGTTATGGTATTGTTATTATCATAATCAACTAACGTTATTTTCTTATTCGTATGGAGCGTAAGGGCTTGGCCTAAATTAAGTCTAAAGAGTTGAAATCTTGAGAATTGAATCAAAATGTAGAGAACTCAAAATTTCGAAAAAATGAAGTTGAAATATTGAGAATTATTATAGAATATAGATTAAATGGATAATAACTGGGTATGAAATTGGAAATACCAATTCAGGAATAAGTCAATACAACCGGTCTACTAGAACAAGCGACCACTAGGGGGCGCAGCTAGCCACTACGCTGAAAGAGTGCGTGACTTGAATCTTGAGTCCTTCCTCCACTTCCAGGGGTTAACATACCTTCAATTGATGAAGGGGTAGAATCTGTTTTCACTTCCTATACTTTGTTCTTTTTAATCTTTTTTGTTTTTTTTGGTCTTAATTCACATGTAACAATGTCAAAAAAAACATCCCATATCGACTCGTGCTGTTTTGTTCAGTAACGTGCTGTGACATCGGCTTCACGTCAGACTCCTCTGTTTACATATTTGGCAGAATCTGATAGTCATCTCTTCATCTGCAGAAGAAAAGCAGAGCAACATATGACAGATGACAAATTTCATGAAGGGGTTTTGCCAACATTTCAGTCCCTTTAACATTCACATCTTCTTCCTGCAGGATTAGAAAGAATCATTCATGAATCTGACTTGAGGCTTTTTCATTGAGGGTACATCTTGTTCTTCTTGATGTGTCATTAATTAAAACCCTAGCTGCTCCAGTCTCGGCTGTTTAAGTGTGGCGGTATTAGTTATGTAGTATTATAGTTTTAAATGTTAGTAGAAAAAGGTGAGATCCTCTGCAAGGTTTTTTGCTTTTTAGAAGAAACTTGAATACATCTGCATTCATGTATTTGTCAGTGATTCTGAACCTGCTCCACTGATGCGATATGGATCTTGGCCTGCAGGGGCCTTTTGGAAAATCCTTCAACCAGATTCAAGGTCAGAGCAGCAAACTGCTGTGTCCCTGGCGTGACTCCATTAGCAACATATTTTCTGTGTTTGCAATCAATAAAGTCACATTTTTCCACAGAGGTCTGGTCACTCAGGCCAGATGTCCTCCTGCTGTATGAGCAACCAACAGGGGGATCAAGCGGAGCAGGCTCACAGCACTCATCCATAATTCATTTAGCTGCACACAGCCCCAGGGTCAGTGCAGGATATTAACAAGAAGACACTGCCCTCTAGTGGTGATATTCCTAAATGCAACCTAATGGGATTCCCCCCCCCCATGTACAGTAGAGGTCAGATGATTTGTTTCTGGCTGAGGAGCAATGTCATCACGGTTAACAATTGATTTTAATGCTGTACACTACTCATAATGCACAATAATGACTCAGATCATTCAACCTTTACTGGAAGACCCATTGCTGATTGAATGAGTTTACTTACCTGAGTTTTTCAATCCCTCTCGTCTCCAATGCAATTACAATTATGATATTCCAAAGGTCTGTGTTCTAGAGTAGGTTTGACTTACATTGTGTAACTCTTGTAACACCCAACACATGTTTGAAGCAGGTAGTTCCAACAGCCATGATGTTTTGTCTCCCACCTGTAAGACTAAATTGAGGGCCAAATAATTCCTGTTTATGTGCAAGAGCATTTCATGAATGAATCTTCAATGTATGCTAGTTAGGTGATGTGGCTGCCGTCACATGACTGTTCGATTTGTATCAAGGTCACAGGTCAACAGGTCTCCTTCCCTGAAAACAGCCGAATGCCTGCCATTTGGGACCCACCTGAGTCAGCTGCCGACTTCATTGGCTGTCGCTGTGAGCTCCAGTTGAAGAGGATGACAGAGGGAGAAAATCGCTCTGCATTCTGTTGTTCCACTGTCCTATCGTCCTAACATGCTCACCGTGTCTTCCACCAGGTCCATAGCTGAGGTCCATAGCTGAGGTCCATAATGAAGAGTTTCACAAGCGAGTTGAATATTATCACATTTTAAGCTGATACGTCACCCTCTGGTTTCCTTCCTATCATTTTTTTGGTTAATACAGTGGTAAATATCTTTTTGTACCTGCTCGTAATAGCGCCAGAATTGTACCTGCACTCTTGGACCCTCCTTGCCTGGTGGTGTTCTTCATATGCAGATTGTGATGATAACCTATGAAGACACTATGAAATGAAAATTACCATGATTTTGATATAAAGTCATGTTTCCCAGCCCTGCTACACACATAAAATGTCCAAGCTCTTACAAGGGTGTCATTTAGAGGTGTAACATAATACAAAGAAGCTGGACTAATCACTCAAGTGTTTTTGTTGTTGTTGTTGTTTCAGTTTTCCAGACCCTGCCATCCGCAAAGATAGCTGCTCAGTCTTTGCTCGAAACCTTCAACCACAGCCATTGGAACCTTGTAGATGAGCAGAGGCCAGAGGATCCTTGGAAGGATTCCATGCTGGCATATCCAGGCCTTGAATTTTCCGAGGAGTCCAGACTTGTTCACTGGTCTCAGCGAGCCCTCTTGGTCAGCACTGGTTGCCTTGATGTAGTCTGTGTCATTCAGGCTGCAGTTAAAGACCTTCCCAAGGCTCTTCATGGGCTTCTCAGTGACTGACGGGATCAGGCGTTCCCCCAGCCTGAAGCGGAATTTGTCTGCGACCTTCCCCTTCTTTAGAACCAAGGACCTGGACTTTGCAGGCTTGAAGCTCATGCGTGCCCATGCCATGATCCTCTCCAACCCCTGGAGAATTCACCTGGCTCCTGGTACAGGTGTTGTTGTCACCTTGAGGTCGTCCATGAAGGCTGTGTTGGGCAGTTGCCTTATGGCAGACTTGCTGAGTTGATCTCTGCATTCTGTTTTAGTCCCCTTGGCCAGCGTGTTCATTGCCAGTGCAAAGAGGGTCACTGATATAGTGAAACCAGTGATGAAGCCAGCCAGATGTCAACTGGCCAGGTAAGACTCTCAAGCTGAACTTCCTGTAATAGTCCAGGATGAGGTATTTCACCTTCTGGACATTCATGCATTTTTTCAAAGAAGCTGCACTTTTGCTGCATAAATGTGCCAATTTCCACACGAAATGCATGAAATATGCAGGGCTTGAAAGATTTCATATTCCCTGCATTTTTGTTGCAAAAAAGTCACATATCTTCACAGAAAGTTGAAAAATGATGGGTGAACCACACAAGAGCAGTCACTTTCCTCCTGTTGCCTTTGGAACGTTGTGAAGTAACGTCATAGGAAAGATGCAAACCCCGCAAAGAAGACATGAAGTCCACAAATCAGTCTCGTTTGCCACAAAAATAAGCTTGGAACTTGTTTCACTCATCAACATTTTGTAAGTTTGAACCAGAAAACGTGCCACATAATCAAGGATTTTTGCCCACTAAAATCATTACAAAACTCTGCATTTTTCTGGAAATACTGAAGTAAAAAAAAAAAAAATACAATCATGATGAAACATATAGATATCATAACTTCTTAAGTTGTGCATATTCCAGAAGTATAAAACAAAATAGAGGAAATATAAAAGAACTACAGTTTTCAAAAAAGGCAGGAAATCCTAAAACAAGTCAATAAGAAATAACAAGCATAGCATGAGATAAAAATGAGTGCAGGGCATACTGATAGGGGACAGAATTGAGTCTGCTTCTTAAAACTGTCAACAGATGACTCTTATTTGATTTGGCAATCTGTCCAGGCCCTTGTTGCCCAAAAACAGAACCCAGCTTCACCATTTTCTTTTATTTCATGTGGAGAATTCTATTCAGGAAACAGATCCTTTTGCTTATGTCCTCAAGACTGATCCTCAAGAACAGTAAACTCAACTGAACCCAACCGGATGGCTACTTTGTTTTGCTGTAAGAAACACTAGCATACTGTCTCCGAAGTCATCAAGTACATCTGAATCCGACCAGTCAGGGCAAAATATTCACTGCGAAAAACTGCTGATAATTACAAGATGTCATTTTAGAGTCTGATACATTGCCTCAAAAGCTGCATTGTAGCTTTGTTTGACAAAACAAAGTTAAGTCAAGTCAAGTCAATTCCATTTGTATAGCCCAAATCATAACAAAAGTTACCTCATGACACTTTACAGGCAGAGCAGGTCGAGTACCACATTCCTTCAGTGAATTTATACCCAACAATTCTCCATGAGCAAGAACATCCTGCAACAGCGGCGACGAAAACCTTCCTTTTAACAGGCAGGAATGTCAAGCAGATCCAGGCTCAATGGGAATGGCCTTCTGCTTTGACCGTTTTGAAGTACTGAAAGTGTTTTCTGATGGCTACAATAGCAACTGCTGCCCCTAATCATAGCCAACTTCGTGAGAGAGGATGAAGAGGCGCCCCAGCGCTAAGCTGTTAGCCCTATGGCACTACACACTACTACTTGCATCTACTTGTCTGACACCAAAAATGACAGACATTAAGCATATTTCCCAATAAGTTCCTTTAGTTATATAGACTTTGTTTTTGACTGTATAATTTATGAAATTATAATGTGTAAATGTGAGTTAAAGTTATTTTTCAAGATTTCCATATCTAGTAGAATGATCGAATTGTGTATATATAGGTCTTTTCTTTCGCTTCTAAAAGATCTTAACCACAGTGTACTCACAAAACAACAAATTCCTCAAATTCTGCGAAACACCCCAGATTGGGGGATTTTCTTATGGTGTCTCTAGTGTCAGTAAAGTTCATTATCATCATTATCACAAAGGTAAACAAGCAAAAACCTCCCACAGAAGTTTCAGTCTCTTGTACAGTGTGAAATGAGAGGGGATGACAGATTCACCCAAAAAAGGTTTTCTGTATTTTGTTGCAGTTTCTGGTGACCACAAGGGCAACTAAGGTCCTGGACTCAGCTCTGACAGAGATTTGCAGTCTTTTGTTGCAGTTCCTAGTGACCACAAGGGCAATTAAGGTCCTGGACTCAGTCCAGAGTGAGGTTGGCAATCTGAGACTGCACTTGTTTGATTGTTTCTTTGTTTGTTAGTTATGGATGGATTTTCTCATGAATGTTACCACGGGCATGTTTTGGCCGAGAAAAACCCGATTGTTTTTTTTTTAGGGAGACCAAATTCCAAGAAGGTTTGAAAGATCTCTTTATGAAAGATCTCTTTACCATAGTGAGCTCAATATAATTTGACATTCTAATATTCATTAATGTCTCATGATTGTGTAAAAAAAAAATCTGGCAAAGGTCTCAAGATTTTTTAGATCTTTCCAGTCATAGATGATGTGTGCAATTTTATTCTTTAATTTTAAAAATAGGTTAGATTTTGATGATTTGGGGTGATTTACCCATCAAATATTGGATGAGCATTTATGCAACAACTCAGTCCGGTTTCCAATACTTACCTTGGAAATACACACACACACACACAGATCATTTCAGTTGCCCACTACTTGAAGGGTGAGCTGTTGGCCTTGGTGGAGTTATGCAGTTTCTGAGTGCACTTGCTGTTGTCACAGCACTACTAGATTATAAATCTTACGAACAGTACAAAGGAGATGAAGAAACAGTAATAAATAGATTTTTTTTTTTTTATTTCTCCTGCTGCAACCCTAAAGAAAAAAAAAAGGACAAATAATGCAGTCAGATATACTGTGTACACCTTTACTCACACACTTGCAACATCTTGGCACCGTGTGTCACAATTTTCAAGTGGTGCATCTGTACTGGACACAAACATCATCCATCCTGTGTGTGTAGCAACATTCCCAATTGTTGAAAACCGAAATGAGCTGGTGGTAGGTTAAACCAGCGATGTGTTCAACCAAAGAATGAAGGAAATAGATTCGCATGAAAGTATCACAGTGTCAGTAAAACTCTGGCAGGCACCATGCTCCTCTGCCTGAGCCACTGAGACACAAACTCGGTGTCCTGATGTGACCTGGCCCACTGCTGAGGCAGCATACACATTGGCCTTATTGTCTTCTGACACTTGTCTCTGCCATGAGACCAAGCATGAGTCCAGTGGGTGAGCTGCTGCGGATGGAGCTCTCTCTTAGTGACTTTATTTGGAAAAATTTAAGAAACTTATGACGTGGTGTCGGAAGAGCAATGAGTTATGCGAATGGAAATTACTCTATGACGTCATTATTGTGAATGAGTCATTCAGCCACAGTACTGAATGTAAAAAACTGCTGATTTTTGGATTTCATGCAACAAAGAAGAAGAAGCGGCTCAAATTTCAACCAGCAAACAGGTAAGAGAATGCAAAGTATATGATTTCTGTCCCCTCAAGTACTGCTGTTGTGACTACACTTACAGCTGTACTCTTCCTGCATTCCTGGCCGGTAGCGGGGGCGTGCTCAGGCCAGTCATGAGTGTAAATTTGTTGTCAATGAGGAAGTAACTGTGACAGGCAAAGAAACTTGGTGAAGGTGTGGCCTCCAGGGCAGCATGCAGGTAGAGTGCTTAAAGCCTGATAAGAGCTCCCATCTGCTCTGTTACAGGGACTGTCTACACTTGGACAATGAGCAGTTCACTTCTACTGTGGGTCCTCATCCTAAATGCCTCACTCAAGCCCTCAGGTAAGTCACTGGATACTGTTACCTCCACTGTGCTCCAGGTGATTAATAACTAAAGCCGAGGTTTGTCCTTTCACTTTATTGAAAGCATTTGTGTGTACACAAGACTGTGTTCAACTTTATTTTGGATATTTGACTAATGTTAGGCTCAACCTGGAGCTGCGTTTACAGTACCTTGGTGATCATGTTGGACTAAAATAGACACTTGACCCACTGCACTTGCTTAAGCAAGAAAAGGTGCTCCGAGTGTCTTTATCTTATTTACTGCCATTCTGCTAAAAAGGGACACACAATGCAGCTTTTATATTAATCCTAGAGTCATTACCATCTAATAAGGCTTCTTACACCTGGAGAAGGAAGTGGGCGTTACTTTAATGATGACCTATTGTGCTTTCTCCTCTGTCTTAGAGGCTCTACGGGTCAAAAGGTTGCCTAAATCTATGTATTGGCATGTCTCCTGTGTCTTTGAGGCCCAGACAAACTTCTTTATAGAGAATTTATTGCTATAAAAAGAATGCCTGACTTTGTTGCTGCCATATGCTCACACAAACCTGCAGCTCCAAGTCTTCTCTTCATAGATGAAAGTGATACCTGCTGACATGAATGCTCATAAGCTTTAAGCAGTTGACCTGTCAACCACGAAGCTGTGGACTCAGAAATGTGGGATCCTCTTCTAGCAGTAAGAGTCCTTCTGCTGTTTCCTCCTGTGTGCAAGAGGTTTTTGATGCTGAAAGAAATGGTCATCAGCAACACATTGCCCTAGTTTCCCAGTTCATGTCTCATCTTGACTGAATGAACTTCAGCTGCTCCATTGAGCTAATTAGAAATTCTTTATTGGGAATAACCCCTTGAGATGGTGATGATGATGATAATAACTGAAGATGGTGAATATTCAAAATCATACATGAGTGAGGTTTAGGTATCTTATATAAAACTAATCTGCTGTAAACATGCAGTAATTAGTCCTAAAACCAAATGACAAGTTCACATTGCTGAACATCTGGTTGCCTTGCCCAGATGTCAATGAGTTTTTGGTTAAATGCCTGAAATAAGATTTGCTGTTCACACTTATTTAAGATATTTCAATGTTTTGCTCTTTGCTATTTATAAATATCCCACATTTGGATTTTTAAGCATTTATATGTCATAAAAGGGCGGTTGCTAACAACTAACTCAACTAGCGTGGTGGTGACGCTGAAGCTAGACATACGAAGTGTCGTTCATTCATATCGTTAAGTTTGCTTGTACTTCTACCAATTGCATTTGCCCCAATGTAAACATCCTATTGGGTTTCTGTTAAGGGAACGAATGGTGATGCTAACTTTTAGGTTGGCCTATGAAAATAGGCCAAATAATCATCCCAGCATCACTCCTTGGTATACAGCTTAGCTGATATTTATCTGATGTGTCTCCATTTTTCCTTCATTTATGTTAGGGTCAGGGATGCTGGCCAATCAGAGGAAAGTGGACTTTTGTATAGACGCCTTAAAGGTGCACTAACCATTGTTGCATGGTTTCAGCACAATTTCATTTTAGTCTCAAATTGTGGGCTTCTTCCCTTGATCCACTAGCTGCCTGCCCCCTGGATACACTATGAAAAATTCCAGTGTCTAGAGACAAAACAGGGCACACAAACGGCAAACAAACACTGAGTGCACAGGATGTGCAGATAAACACAACAAATCACACACCAGCCAATCACCAACAAGATGGTTGGGGATGGGGGGGTTATTAGTGCGCGTGCATAAAGGGAATGGGAATAAGCAGAGTCAATTGAGGAGCGTAGTAGGAAGCTGCCAGATAGCAGGACGGCGTCTAACAACTCTTTGTTACACTTTGGGAAATGGCTGAGGCACGACCAAAGAAAAGATGCTCAGATGAATATTTGGTGAGAGGATGAGAGATCAAGAAGGAACAAACGAAGACTTACATTGGGGAATCGTTACAGAGGTGGCGAGAACTCCGCCGACAGAAGGGCTTCTTATCCGATGCAGAGTTGGCTCGATTCTTACTTGACAGGTATGTAAAAGTGAAGATTGATTGTTGGATATGCATGGCTGCTCACTTGAGCCCTTGCACCGATAAAATGTAACTAATTTTCAAATCTATATATCAGCTGCAACTCATAACCTGATATCATAAAGATATTGTACAAAGACTTCGAATATAAATTTACTCATCGAACAGTTGGAGTTCGCTCACTCATTTTAGCGACGTTAGTGTAGCACAGGTCCTTTTTCCATGTCGATGCACAATCATGACATTTACAGAAACGTGGGGGGATGGGCGAGCTCGCTCTGTTTTTATTTGGTATTTACAACGAGCGCCAACAGAAGTGATGTCAGGCAACAATGCTTAGTGCACCTTTAAAGGGACAAGAGGGACAACTGAGGCCAGTGAAAGATGCATTTCTCATGTTGAGTCTCAGAATAGCCCCCCCACCCCCCTTCACGTGATGTCGATGTGGTGACACTGTTAATCCTGGAGTTGGGAACACAAACAAAGGTACCACCCTGTCTGGTGCTACTGCGTACCTGGTCAGCCAGTCACATGAATACGAGTGACTCATTTCCTTTCAGGTAGGTTTCATTGGCCAAGAAGTACAACCATTGCTTCAAAAAAAAAATCTTTTGGTTGGAAAGCATAAAAAAAAAAAGAATGAATAAGAACATGATAAAAAATAGGTGCAGTTGAAGATGTCACACTGATCCTGTGGTCAGTCTAGTTATTGACGCACTTTCCCAAAGAATACCGGGAACTAATTACAACAATCGAGAAACTGAACATTGAAATCGGATACAAGTTGCTGTGTTTTTGTGAGAAAAGAACAGTTTCACCCAGCTGGTTTCTCAAGATGGGAAGTTAAAGCATAAGCTGAGACAGAGAAGTAAAACAGTTGCATCACACTCACCACTTTCATCAGATCAGCAGAGTTAACCGATCCTCAATATGAAGAAGTAGAATGTCAGCCTGCCCTTATACAGCTAAATTATGTGTTATGAACTCTTAAAGAATGTTGTGTACCTGCTGTTAAAGATATCAAAGGATCCCTTCAGTCACAACTCGACTCGATGGCAGACCTTCAGCTGCTCTGTTGATACTGTACACACTCATTTTAATTTGCCCTGGCCTGAGATGGTAAACAGAAACAGTAGAAACTCTCATCATTACTTTGGAGGTTGGTTGCTCAAGTGTTACCGTGAGTCACCGGACAGGAGATCATTTAACAATAACTTCAAACTAATCTGACCTGAGCTTAGCTCTTATCTGCTGTGAAGTATCTGTGTGTCAGTTCTTCTGCAGCTAACTTTGAAGCGCAAGTTCAAGTAAATCTGAAATTTGATCATCAACCCTTAACACAAGTACATTAATTCTGGTACGTTAATGCTTAGTTATATTAGAGTGTTGAATTAAACTTTATGTAAGCATAATCAGCCTTGTGTTTGCTCTTGTTGACCCTTACTGTAAAACATGTACCTCTAACCCCCAAACATCACCTGACCTCCTTGAGATTGTTCATCTTTCTTAGCTGTAACCCCTCTAGTTAACTTGAACATTTGTAAATTATTACTACACACGTTAGCTAACTAGCATTTGTATTCACTAATGTCTCCTTATTATAAATGCAACCATACGTTTGTATGCACATGCATGTATACGCATGTGAAGTGTATGGGGTGCCATGTCAGGCAGGGTGGTGGCCATCCAGTGATCGAAGGTTAACTGGTTCAATCCTTGGCTCCTCTACTGTCTGAACACCAAGTTGTTCCTGATGCCTTCGCTATCAGTGTGTATACGGTTGGAATGTATAGCCCCCACAGCAAACGATGAATAAATGCGTGTGGATAAATGATGAACCTCGCCTCTCGCCCGTAGCCGCTGGGCTCCAGCCCCCCCACGACCCTTAACAGCAATAAGTGGAAGACAATGGATGGATAGATGGTGTGCGTTATTGTAAAGTGGTGCCCCTTTGGCTTTTGTTGGATTGTTTGTTTTTCAATATGTTTATGTTGAACCTGGTCCGGTTAGTTTACACCCGTAGTGGATGCATCAACTACAGTATATCTGCATATGGTTAGGGGCTCGAGAAGGGTCATGGGGCTTGATGTGAAGGCCCCGTGGAGTTCGTATGGATGTTAATAGCCTGATGTGTCTTGACTTCCAACTGTACATCACAAGGATGCAGACTACAGCCACTGTGACTGGTCCGTGACGCAGCCGCACGCCTCCTTACACTCCATCCACTACATCATCTCATCTGCTCTGAGCTTTCAGCAAAATGCTGATTGAAGAAGCTTTTTCATTTGCTAGAACAGGTCAAATGTTGGCTCAACCAGTAAGCAAATTTCAGACCAGTTTTTTTTTTTTTTTGAAGCCAACCGGAAACCAGCTGGATTGCTGTTTGTAATATGTCTTTTATCTCCCAGAGAGCCATGGCCCTGAATTCAGTCAGGTGACAGACTATGAGGTGGTTCGACCCATCAGACTTCACACAGTCAGGAAAAGACACACAGAGGTACCGCTTCATTTTTCTTTAAACAAATAGAAATTGAAATGGAACATAGAGTTGAGTTGAAAGATGCCGCATACAGTAGAGAAATGTAAAAGAAAACTGGTTTTGTGTTTTTTCTACCCCAGCACGTCAGGCCAGAGACAATTAAGTATGCAATGACGGTTGAAGGAAACGATATTGAGATGCAACTAGAAAAAAATAAGTAAGTCTTTACTTTCCCCAAGGTATACTTCTGAAAAATATCGGGGGGGGGGGTAAAAATTGGAAGGTCTAATAGCAACTCACAAGGTATCGAAGACTGGTTGAGCTTGAACAATGGTTTATGACATCACTAGAGTTTAAATACATCAGCTGTTGCTGGTTCAATCAAGACACATCATAAAAGGTCAGACTGAGCCCATGATTGAACAGACATCTTAAAGCACTTCCTGGTTTACAAAATGACTGTGCAATGAGACATTTTACAGTCTTAGAACAGGTTTCCCCAATTACTCAATTAACATTCTGGAATTCTGGCTGCTGTTTATCAATTGCCTTAAAAAACAGCGAACTACTGAGCAAAGACTACACTGAGACGTACTACAAAGAGGATGGAACTCCAGTCACTGCCACTCCAGATGACATCGTAAGTCCATTTTGATTTGGAGAAACGGGTGCATTCCCCAGACGCCATGTGTCAAACTTCTAAAGACAAAGATTTGTATTTTCTTGTTGAAACATCTTTTAACAGTTTTTGTGCCACCACACTTGCAAAAGCCATGGGAATCGTGTTGTTGGATGTTGAGCCATATGTTCGTAGAATAATTTCTGCAATATTTCTGGAACACCTTGCGGAAATGTCTTTAAATTTGACTCCAATGCCCATTGAGCTATAAGGATGATCTGAAAATGCTTAAAGGTCAAAAGGTCAAGTCCATTGTTACAGGCACACATTGTAGGGCCGTGCAACCATGCTGCTGCTGAATTTCTAGTTCAATTGATTTGAGAGCTTGTCTCTGTTTCAGAATGACACAAGAGTGAACATGATTGTTTCTTATTTGATTCCAGGATGACTGCTACTATCACGGCAGGATTGTGAATGACAGTGAATCATCAGTTAGCATAAGCACCTGTGATGGACTAAGGTAAGCCCTCAAACCATCCCGTCCTAAACTTATTTTTTCAGTTACAGCAACATGTCCAAATACACACAATCTACCTCTAGAGATCTTTTACCGGAGTATCAAGTTAAACCTGTGCGTCCTTGTAGCTGAATTGTGTATTAACTAAATATTTTTAGGCTTTTTCAGGCAGCAGAACCATGTTCAGTGTCTGTAAACTAACTTCCAGCATCTTGATGTAGGGGTTACTTCAGGACATCTGCTCAGAGGTACCTGATTGAGCCGCTCTCGGCTGACGATGAGGGGGATCATGCAGTGATGAAGTTCAGTGACCAGAACTCCACACCTGCAGTGTGTGGCGTCACCAACACCACCTGGAGCACCGACTATGAGCCCCCGACCAGTCGCAGCCGCTCCCGATCAGCAGTAACTACATTACTCCTACAATATGAGAAAATAACACAGTGACAGTAACAGCAGTGGTCAGTGTGGTGTTTACATGGTGGTCTGAAACAGCAACCTTTATCGGGTTTTTTTCTGTCTGTCTTCCAGGTGAGATCGATCCTCTACCAACAGAAATACATTGAGCTTTTCCTCGTTGCTGACCGCCGTGAGGTGAGATAAAGGGATTACGAGAAAGTTCCTTCCTCCTTTCTTCTTGTAGAGAAATGGAAAGATTTACCACTTTTTGGGGGGAGTTTTTTAGATACAGCTGACACGATTAGACTAGTTCACCTCATGTGTTTCAAGTTCTAATAAATTTGGTTACATTGTTTTTGCTTAATCCTGCTTACACACAGACAAACATCAGAGAGTACTAAGTGCATACATCCTCCTATGCAAACTCAGGCAGACCAAATGTTTAAAAAAACCTGCAGTTTTAATGGATCTGCCCCAAATTTGACTGTTCTTCCTTGACCCTCCACCAAGTTTGGTCACAGTTTTTGCGTAATCCTCCTAACGCTCAGATAGACTAACAAAAAGTGATTCAAACATGATGAGGTCTGAATTTGTCCATTTATAATCACACATTTTATGTGTCATTGTGTCATCACTCGTCATGTGGCTCACTGATGATGAACCCTGGGAAACAGGTTGTGGTCCTAAACTGACATGACTAATACCCTGTTGCAGTTCGTCAAGATGAACCAGGACTTGACAAAGCTGAGAAGAAGGGTTTTTGAAGTTGTCAACTTTGTGAACATGGTGAGTCGGTGTTGTTGCAAAATCTGGACACAAATGGCACAACTTCCTGCAGTATGAGTCGTTGTTGTGATGGCATTCAATTAAGCCATTTCTCATTTCATCAAAAAGTGTTGAGCAATCCTAAAAAATTTTAATTTACGGAAACTGTAGATGTAACTTTCCTGATAAACTCTGGGTTTGTTTACAGGTGTACAAGCCCTTGAGGACCTTCATCGCTCTGGTGGGGCTGGAGGTCTGGTCCAATGGTGACTTGATCTCCGTGACCCCCCCAGCAGGAGCAAACCTCAATGCTTTTATGACGTGGAGGAACACTGTGCTGGTCAAGAAGAAAAAGCATGACAATGCTCATCTCATCAGGTGTGAGACGTTCTGGTAGTAGAACCAAGTTGTCTCGGGGTGTCATGTGTTAAATATGTTGCTGCAGGAACCAGATCATGTGAAGAGTTCAGCTCCTCGCTGTTGTCGCTCTTGGGCTGATCGCTGCTGTGGTGTTGGGATTGATTATTAACTTGTCAGCCAGGAAGTAAAATCTAAACAGGAAGATGAAGAAGGAAGCTTGAGGCCTTGAGCTTTGATCGCTTCATCTCTGATATTGCCAACTTGCAGTTTAAGCTTTACATGTCGACATGATTTGTTTAACCACTGGATTTGAAGATTGCATCTGGACATCAGCTCTAGTCTACCAATGCAATGTTCAACATGGAGAATAATGTGTACTCAGTGGTTTCTCTGATCATAATTCAGTCTTTGCATCAGTGTGTAAACTTCTTCTAATCTGTTTTAGTACAACTCACATTAGCGTAGCTGGTTGCTATTTCACAAATAACAAAGAACTCCACAGTGCTCATGAGGATGTTGCTGGTCACCCCAGACCTGTTAATATGAGCTCCATGGATGGATGAGGGAGTATGGTTTTGTCATACCTCATGATCAGGGTATTTCTTGTGATTTTGGGTGTTGCAGTGGTATTGACTTCGAGGGAGCCACAGTGGGACTGGCGTACATCGGGACTCTGTGCTCAGGTCACTCTGTGGGAGTCGTGCAGGTACGCTGATCCACCATTTGTTCCATCTGCCATTTTTGTACTGTGAATATTGCACGCTATATTCTTGTGGCATGGCTGTACTCTTCATCTCGAGCCACCATTCTCAGAGCTGGATTGTGTTTCAGGCTAGAGACTCTGAGAGTGTTCTTCTTTGTGGTGACATGCATGTCTCGACTAACGAACAGCACAAGTCCATGATACAGAATTTTTTGTTGTAAGATTCCTTAAAATCTAAGTATGACCTTGACCAGGATACTGAGGAAGAGACCTTTGAGCAAACCGATATTTTTATCGCGAGATAATGACGAAGCTGTGGTATTTAGTTTGAAATAAAGTACGTCAGTACTTCTTATCTTCTCAGGATCACAATGACCAGGCCATTGCAGTGGGAGCAACACTGGCCCATGAGATGGGCCATAACCTGGGCATGGACCATGATGACTCCAGTGCCTGTGCTTGTTCGGGGGATAGCTGCATCATGGCTGCAGCCCTCAGGTAAGACGAGTCAAAACACGACTGTTATCAGCTTTTCTGACACCATGCAGAGTTCAGAGTTATCCCAACAGAGAATTACCACCCAACACTGCAGCTCCTCTCCACTTCATAAAAGTTTGATAGCAGGTCTCAGGCATAAATCATAAATTGTTTTCACTTTTAGATCAGTTAAAAGACAATGATAATAAACATCTTCCTTACACCTTAACAATGTATTATCACAAAAACAAAAACGGAGTAATGCACTGGGGCTCTGATGTTGTTGTCCTTCAGGGCTATATTCGGAAGTATGACCCAAAAAAAATGTATGTCACAATGTTTACCACAAGTCTCCTGCTCAGGCTACCACCACAGGGTCACAGCATCGGTCTGTTGGTGCTTCACATGTGACACTGTTATTGTTTTCATAGTCAGATTCAAGTCAAGTCATGTTTGCATGAATTTTCCCAGAAATCTGGTACAATCTCAGCCTTGCTTGTATTGCAACTGTCAGGTATTGGAAATCATAGCAGAGGCTAGAAGACTAAAGGGGTATGGAGAATGTTAAGCCTTACTTAATTTTTGCATCTGTATTGTATTTACTACTGCTGTGAGTTCAGATAAGCTCAACCAACAGCATGGAGGACATCGCAGTAAAGCCGAAGTCATCACATCCCGTTAAAAGATGTTTCCCTTCCTCTTTATCACAGTCTTGGTTTCCCTCCAAATCATATTTTGGTAGAGTAGCACTCTCCCCAGCCCCCTATCAACAGGATGGAAAGTTCCGCCATCCTGTATTTATTTTACCTTTCAACTGAGGCCGCCACCACTCAGCAAAAATACATAACGCTGTTTTAAATGGGTTTTTTTTTTCAACCGTTCAGTTAGTGTTGTTTTTGAGCTCCAGCAGGCAGCTGACATCAGAATAGAAGCTCTGAAATCCCACTCAAAGCTACAACTATAGCCGCTAAATATAGGGGAGCATTTGGTAGCTGAGGAGTCTGATATTTCTCGGAGGAGTTGGAAGACAGCAAACACAGAGCCAAAAGAAAGTGAACGGCGTACAGACACACAACCTCATACTAACGCTAATGTTGCTCGAATAAAGGCTGGATGTGGAAGTAAGCATCATTCAAAAGTTAATCATTCTTTGTCAAACAAGGTTAGGTCAGTGTTAACTGTGATAGTTCAGTTGGAGCAAAGCTCAAACACGTGATTGTTTTGGGGGATTTTCAGAGGCCAAAGAGCACAAGTACACAAACATTTGTGTGGGTTCTCTTCCCTTTACGTGATTTCTAGACAATGTTCTCGTCTAACCCAATTAAGGACAGACAAGGCATCCCAGTATCCTGAATTCATTGTTCAAAGCTGACAAAGAATTTTGTTTTGTTTTGTTTTTTCCAAGCTGGAACATCCCTCGCTCTTTCAGTAGCTGCAGCAATAACAACTACGAGCGATACTTGACAAGCCGCAGCCCCGGCTGCCTGCTGGATAAGCCCAACTACAGGAGCGTGGTGGCACCCCCGGTCTGTGGCAACGGTTTTGTGGAGGAGGGAGAGCAGTGCGACTGTGGCACTGTGGAGGTACACAAACACACAAACAATCATTGATTTTAAAGAGTATTGAGTTCCCTCTCTATGCTGAGGGAACAGATTCACCGAACATCCCTAAAGAGGAAAAGTGGCCAACACTTTATCTGGTTAAGTGAACACCAATTTCACTGTACTAGTGAAGTCACTTGTGACCTACTTGTCTACTTCTTCAGATTAAATTCATTAAAGACCTCTCAAGTTTACTGTAAGTTCAAAGGAAGTTAACACAATTCACAGCTGTCTTATTTCGTAAGATTTATTACCTGAGCTCAGGAGGTCATGTGACCACCAGTGTTGGTTAGCAGGATAACTTTAGATATTGCAGATAGATTTCGATGAACTTTGGTAAATGAGGAACAGCCAATAGAGTTCTGGAATTGATTCAGATCTCATGAATCTGCTGTAATAGTTTAGCGGTTAGATACCTCCAGTCCACTTTTACATTTTTGAATTAACTGCTGATGTGACTTGTGACTTGCAAATGTAGTGTTTTAAATTGTTATTTTATGACGAAAGTACACATTTTTACAGTAAAAAAAAAAACACAAAAAAAACAGCAAATGACAAAATTATCATGGTACAGTTTTAATGTATTTGCCCACCTCTAATGAAGGGTCCGAGGGGAGTGTGGTGGACAGGACAGGAGCTGGTGTTGTGAAGTGTCTTTGAATGCTGGCTTGAAATAGATGTTTAGCAAAGACAATTCATTGAAAGGTTTTTCATTTTTGACCAGTACTTCTACTATATTCACTTTTTTTTTTTTTAGCAAACACCATTGTATTTTTCTACTTTGATGATACTGAGCTTTTCGGTGACTATCCAAAAGCCTCAGCACTACCATGCCCAACTACAGGCTGTTCAAACTACCAGAGGTGTAGCAAGATGAAAACATCTGAGAGCTTCACTGTGAATCTCTGCCTCTTGGTTGTTTTTGTTAGGTTTGGGTTTTTTTTGCCCTGAGGCGTCACAAAGCTGAGGTTGTCTGGCATGAACCAACACATTCCCATCTGTCCTTTGCTCAAAGCACAGGATCAAGAAACATGAAATTTTTCTTTACGGAGTCGATCACAAGTTCACAAACTTTCATTTTGGCTCAGCATTCAATATTTAAGTGCGTAGAGATTTGATGCTTTGAATGCATTCCATTCATATCTCATTTATGATCAATAGATACTAAAACATCTTACTGTATACATGCCAGTAAGAAGCACATTCCTGTGTGTGTGTGTGTTTGTGTGTGTGTGTGTGTGTGTGTGTGTGTGTGTGTGTGTGTGTGTGTGTGTGTGTGTGTGTGTGTGTGTGTGTGTGTGTGTGTGGATGTGATCAGACTTGTCAGTTATTCTTCAGTCTCCTTCAGTAGGAGATGAAGCTCTGGAGCCAGACACCAGCACAGGTTCTACAGTACATACATACGATGTCAATCATATAAAATAGAAAATGATATTACAGAGCAGTGTAGAAATAACAACTTAATGCTTTATAATGCAGCAGCAAACATAATACATTTAATGGTATTGTGGGTTTTGGCAGACCTGCAAGGTTGGGAGTTTGTTCAAGATATTTGGCGCATAGAAAATAATCGCAACCTCTGCGTCTGTGAGGTCGGTGAGGTCTGGCTAGTTTATAGTTTAGTAGAAGGTCAGAAATGTATTTTGGCCCAAACAATTTTGTGCTAAATAAACTAAAAGGAGTATTGTAAAATCTTTTCGGTGATGAACAGGAAGTCAGTGGGAAGACCTGAGAACTGGAGTAATGTGGTCCACTTTCTTAGTGTTAGTGAGGTAAGCAAGCAATTTCCTGAAAAAGTTAGCATTTGCCTTTCATGAAAGTATCAGGATCTGCTCATTGTAGGAATTCTGCCAAAACTGGCCTGGTAGTTATTGTGTTATCCTGCACCTATAAAAGCAAATGCCAGTAAAAACATTAGTAATAATGAGCAGGGCTAATAGTGGCTCTGTCTTGTCTCAACAGGAGTGCAACAACCCTTGCTGCAATGCTACCACCTGCACCCTGGTGCTGGGTGCACAGTGTGCTGCAGGCGAATGCTGTAACAACTGTAAGGTGAGTGAATTGATGCTGCTTTAACCTGCTGGCATAATTTTGATTACCTGTTTTAACCTGTTCTCCCCTCACTGCGTCTTACTGTTTGATGTGACATGTGCCCTCTAGTGAGCATTCAAAGTATAATAATGAACTGAACTCAAAATTCTGCAGGAAAAAGACCATGCTGTATTTACACATATTACTATCCATCCATCCATCCATCCATCCATCCATCCATCCTCTACCTCTTATCCTGTTAAAGGTGGCAGACTGGATCCTATCCCAGCAGCCTTCGGGCAAGAGGCGGGGTTCACCCTGGATGGGTCAACAAATTACTATTGTTAACAATAATCATAATTATTATAATGATAATAACAATAATAATTTTACCAGTTGACCATTTGTTACACTGCTGGATGCTTAATAAAGAGCAATACCTGTGGCCGGGGGGATTCTACATCGAACCTTAAAACTGCCTCCCCCTTACTGTTCAACACAGAATCAGCAAAAACATGATTTTCCACTTCAAAAGTTCAGCTCAGTTCAGAGCTTTTATTGCCTCTAAAGGGGGAGTGTGATATGCAGTGGGCCAATAAAATGTATAAATCTTGTTTTTGAATGTCTCACTTGTTTGTTTCGTAATCACTATGCTGTCACCGGATGGGCCACAGGTTTAGAGACAGCTCTACGAAACACATGCCCTCTGCCATAGTTCGACACAAAGCTGGCATTATCACAGGCTGGTTCCGCAGACAGAACTACGGTTCCGAAAATATCTAACAGCACAACTTTAAGATCGTGTACCACTTTGGTGAGACAAAGGCATTAGTCTGCTTTTCTCTTTACACTTCCTGGACCATGAATGACTCAAAAGTTGTTTAGATAGTGTAAATAATATTTGTAGGTATATGTCTTATACTCAAATCTAAGGTGAGTGCAGCAACCCTTTGGAATCGTTAAAAAAAGAAAAAAATGCAATAACATGTAATAAAATGTGTCTAGATTTGATAAACCTGTACAAAAACATGGTATTTGACAAAATCAAAAGTGCAACTTGTATAATGTGTTCGACCAGATCCTACCTCGATCTCAGGAGTGTCGGAGGAAGGAGGATGAGTGTGATCTAGCAGAGTACTGTGATGGGAAGAGCCCCAGCTGCCCTGACAATGTCTTCAATGTCAACGGCATCCCGTGTGATGGAGGCTTAGGGTATTGCTACAATGGTCAATGTCCACAAAAATCGAACCAGTGCATCAAGATGTATGGGTCAGGTTTGTGTCCAGGGCATCACAATCTCACAGTGTGATTAAAGGAGCACACTAATTGTTTCAGAAAATACACTAATTGTTCATCCTCTACAAAGGCAGACTAGAATAGATACACTTCCCTGCTCTGTGTTTGCTCTAAGAGGCTGAGACCCCCAGAGCCTGGCTAACCACTAGCTGGCTTAGTCCACAGGGTAGGATAGCATTCCACCATCTTGTCTGCTCAGCTTCCGAATTCTACAGTTCCTCCTCTGTGTATTCTTGTTCAAATAGATCAGGTTCTGGGTCTTGGTTCATCCAGAAGTACTCCTCCTTCTCCCCATGGTACATAGTAGCAGTCCTCTAGTAGTCAACAAATGATCTACTTTATTGGCTGAAGCTGCAATGAGGCTTAGTCAAGAAAGTAGTTCCACATGTGTGACTCTAAAATAAAAATATCTTCTAATTTTACCTGTTCTTTCAAAACCCTGGCTGTGTTAATGCAGGCCAAGATAGTTTTTGAGGAAATCCGACAGTATTTGACTACATTTGATGGAGATACACTAACTTGCCCCCCCCCCCCCCCCCCATACCATTCATTTTGCTAAGCTAACTGGCAGTTTGCTGGTGTCTGTTGGTCTCAGCTCCCTAATACACACAGAGAGGAGAGGAGTGTCTCTCTTATTGTCTGGATCTGGGGAGGATGGACAATAAGCACTCTGCCCCAAAGAGTTGGCATTTTCTTTTGATTACACTATATATGTATACAAGAAAAACAATCACACTGAAAATCAAAATGTCTGTCTTGTCCATACTAACACTTTGTGTTTTGAATGCCACCAGGTGCTATAGAGGCTCGTTCTTCCTGCTATAACCAGAACACCAGAGGAGTCTACTATGGCTTCTGCAAACGCCCCTCCAAAGACCAGTATATCCCCTGCCAGCGGGAGTGAGTCAGCACTACACATCACATCAGGATAGCTACTCTGCTCGGTTAACTCCATCATTTCTGCATTGAGATACATCAAGGTCATGTTTTGCTCAGTAGGTGTAAATATTAAGTGTTTGTGAACACTTTTGCAGTGATGTGCTTTGTGGGAAGCTCTTCTGCCATTATGGAACTGACAGCCCCAACTACGGTCGCATGGTGAGGGTCGGAGATTGCAAGGCAGCTTTCTTTGAAGATTACACCAAAGACTACGGCCAGGTGGACACTGGCACCAAATGTGGAGATGGAAAGGTGGAGTAGCTTTCCCTCCTCCCAGTGCTTAAGGTAGTATGTCAACGGCTATAACTGTCACTGCATTTTTTTTTTTTTTAAAGGTGTGTAGCCAGAATGAGTGTGTGGACCTTCGGACGGCTTACAGAAATGTGAATTGTTCAGCGAAATGTCGAGGCCACGCTGTGAGTACACACTCTTCAATCTTTTATCCTCAGTAATTTAAAAACAACTGTGAGCTCAACACAGCGAGGACTACAAGAACGTGAGCATCTTGCGTTTACACAACTACATTTCTACAAAAGCCCTGTGTCTGATGTGTTCCTCAGGTGTGCAATCACAGAGATGAGTGTCAGTGTGAGCCTGGCTGGATGCCTCCCTACTGCGACTCTAAGAACGGATCGCTCAGCTCTCTCTCTGACGGTACCTGCTGCTATCACTTTAAAAGCACTTAACACAAAAGCACTTGGAATATAACTCCTGCAATGAAGTGCTAAGATTAAAAAAAAAACAAAAAACAAAACTTGCATATGTATACACATGTCTATATCTACACATGTAAATGCAAGTTGTTGTTTTTTTAATCTTCTCACTTCATTGCAGGTGCTTTATCATAAGTTGGTGGTGTCGTCATTTATGTCGCTCATCCTGTCACATCTATGAATTTTTTGTTATGTAGCATCTTCAGAAACAAGAGAAAAAAGAATATGAGCAAAAGAATATGAAAATTAAAAAGCATAGCCCTTGAATTCTTATGTTCAGTTGCCCATAAAAAATCATTTTGCTTCCATCTCTGCAGGAGCAGCTGCCGCCATCTCAGTCACAGTTATCCTACTGGTACTGGGGGTCATTGCTGGTATTGTAGGGTTCATCTGGAAAAAACGCCAGTCTCCTCTGTTGCCAATGTAAGTAATCATCACCCCTCTTACAGGTTTGGCTTTGTTATTGTACACCCAGGTCTTAGAGGTGCAATGGACAACATTACCACCTCCTGGTCAATAGGTGTCTCCCTCACTCTTGCTGTACTGATATATTCTACTGCTATACATTTGGTGATGTTGCTTCACAATAACAATACCAAAATGAACCCGTCAGAGGCTAAAGTTGCTAACTTTTGCTATTACGATTGTAAGTTAGGGCCACCTCAGCATGGCTCTCCAGCCCCTTTTGGTCTTTCAGATTAGAACCATAGAAATGCTGAACTAATATTGAAGCTCGTCTTGCTCCTTCGATGGTCAGCCATTTCTCTGGTAACACCCGGCAACTCCTGAGCTCCTGCGGTCAGTGACAACATCTTGATAACACATGAGAATAACATGTTCAGGTTATTGATGCTTTGTCATCCAAATCTTTTAAAATAATTATCTCATCACTATGATCATTTTTTGGGGGAAGTTTAGACTTTAATTCTGTACCTTGATAAAAGCTTCATCCATCCATCCTCTACCGCTTATCCTGTTCAGGGTCACGGTTGGGCTGGAGCCTATCCCAGCAGCTTTCAGGCAAGAGGTGGGGTTCACCCTGGATGGGTTGCCAGTCCATCGCAGGGCCAACACATATAGACAGACAACCATTCACACTCACATTCACACCTACGGTCAATTTAGAGTATCAATCAGCCTCGTCCCCTCTTGATGTCTTTGGACTGTGGGAGGAAGCCAAAGTACCTGAGAGAACCCACACAGGCACAGGGAGAACATGGAGACTCCACACAGAAAGATCCCGTGCTCGAGCCGGGGCTCAAACCCGGAACCTTCTTGCTGTGAGGCGACAGTGCTGACCACTGCACCACCGTGCCCTTTTAGTTCTATGGATATATTTTTCATGAAATTCTATTCAGCTAAAAGAATAGGCAGAATAAATGTCTCTTATTCACACCAGGGCACACACACCGAGGAAGCAGCCAGCAGCAACCAGTTCTGCTTACCGACTCAACAAAGCTCCAGTACCCAGTCAGCCCATGCAGGCACCACAGGTAAAACTGGAATATAAAGTATTAGCATTTGAGATGTTTCTTATAATATTTAAATGCATTGTCACTCATAACTATATCCATAATCATTTTAGACTAACTTGATAAAACCCAAAGGAGCTCCTCCTCCACCGCCTCCAGCAGGGAACAGAGCAAAACCTCCAAGTCAGAGTTACATCGCTGCTCGCCAGGTAACACATTGATTCATTATATTAATTTCTATTACAATATTTGATGGTACAAATACATTGATGGTTGGCATGACAGCTTGCCTGAAGTGAAACTAAAATAGCCTGGTTGCCCTCTGGTGGCTGGCTGCAGTAGAGCTCATGAATCCTTCCCTTCATGTCAGCCAGGCTAAAACTTCAACCAGCCAAAAACTTCAACCAGCCAGTACACACCACATCCATAAGTACTACATTTTCATTTTTGGTATTTCTGTCACCCTGATATTTCCTCAGTTTTTCTCACATAGAGCTGAATTAGTTATTTGATGCTATAAAATGTACATGTAGGTCCCAACCACTCAGCAAAATGGGGTCCAATTAACATCAAACTTGGCACAAATATTAAGCTCATTAAGCCCCTTGAATCACTGTACTAGATGTGTTGCCTGCTGGTCTTTAGGTGGCACTGTGGCTGCAAATTGCATTTAATCAAAAACATCCTTTTTTTAACTGCTGCTGGGCTATTTGTCTGTGTTTTTTTTGTTTTTGGGGGGGGGGGGCGGGGGGGGGGGGTTTACACATATTCTTTATATAAACTATACATGAAAGTTATACAAAGAATTTTGAACACCCCAAAGATGTAAAAGTTATTTCAAGAAAGAATTTTAAATTCAAACAGGAAGTGCTGTGTATCGCGAGAGAAGTTGATCAGATTAAAATGACACGTGGCTCAAACTTTAGGTAAGTTTTCCCTGGACCACTGTGAGATGTATTGGATCCAACTTTTGATACTTGATTGAAACTATTGTTTTAGTAGGAGTAGTAGTGGTATTTGTAGTAGTAGTAGTAGTAGTAGCAATAGTAGTAGTAGAAGTAGAAGGCTAAAAATGTGACTTTGTTTTTGCTTTATTTATTTTAATTGAAATAATCTTAGTTTCTGCTGCTTTTCAAAAAGACCTGGTAGAAAATCATAAATACTCTCTGTAAGGTGGAACATTTAGGTGTGTAGAGGAAATGCTCTGGTTGCTAAGCTACGTCTACATGTATGTACATCACGTAAAGGTCAGCTTACTGGATACAGAATATGTGGATCGCACTGAGCGATTTGCTCGTGAGTTCATAAACATTTTTCTGTTGATGCATTACATTTGATAGATTGATCACTGACTAACTGAATGAATGTAAAACTGTAGGTTGTTTTTTTTTTAGAACATCTGAGTATGTGAAATTAGACCACTTTTTTAAGTTAATCCTGAAGTATGTTTGCGGTAAATTTGGAGACATTCAAACTTGACATTCCAAAGAAATAGGAATGGAGAGACAACCCCAAACCTGATGTCTCTGACCCGCGTGTGGCGTTACAGAGACATAGAGAGTAAGAATGACCTGCGATTCTTCATCTTTCTCCCCCTGCAGTTAGCTGATATTATTAAGTGATTTGGGGTCTGAAGTTTAGAAGAAATCATCCATCCATCCATCCATCCATCCATCCATTTTCTATACCGCTTATCCATTAAGAGTCTTGGGGGGCTGGAGCATATCTCAGCTGACATTGGGCGAGACCCTGAACGGGTCGCCACTCCGTTGCGTTGCAGGCCCATCAGCAATCAGGGGCTCAGTATCTTGTTTACGGATACTTCAAGTATGGGGTCTTTCTGTGTGGAGTCTGCATGTTCTCCCTGTTCCTGTGTGGGTTCTCTCTGGTACTCCGGCTTCCTCTCACAGTCCAAAGACATCAAGAGGGGACGAGGCTGATTGATACTCTAAATTGACCGTAGGTGTGACTGTGAGTGTGAATGGTTGTCTGTCTCTATGTGTTGGCCCTGTGATGGACTGGTGACCCGTCCAGGGTGAACCCCGCCTCTCGCCAAAGGCTGCTGGGATAGGCTCCAGCCCCCCCGCCCCCCCCCCAACCCTTGACAGGATAAGTGGTAGAAAATGAATGGAAGGATGGAATTAAAATAAACAAAAATAAACAGATTCAAGCAACTAATGAAGCATTCAAAGCAATGGAAAGCAGAGCTTTCAAAAGAAATACCACCAATTTATATTTGATGTTAATGGTATATTTTAAAGAAAAGATCTATTTAGGTTGTTATAATCGCTATGTTGAGGTACAAGTGTACAGACAAGTGAGTATTCGGCCCATCAAATCTGAATATAAAAGGAAAACATTTTATTTGGCCTTCTGTCAGCTCTGTGGTAATAGCCTACTTCTCACCACAAGATGGCACCATTTTCATACATCCGTAAATACAAGCCATGCAGTTGCTTAGGCAACGGCTCACTCATGCAACCTGAAGAGTTTTTAGGTATGCTTGGATACAGTATTAAAGTGTCGCTGTCTTTCTTGGTTTTAGATCTGATTCAGATCATTACCTCAATATCCTGCACGATCAGGGTCTTCTCTGTCTTGTTCTCTGTTATTTGAAGAGTTGGACTGGGTTTCTTTTAAATGACAAATGCTGACTGCTGCCACTCGCTGGTCTCTACTGGCGTCATGGCGCTAGTTGGCTGTCTGCTGTTGTCTTTGTGGTATGTTCAGGCATTGCTTTTAGGTTGAGACACAGATGACCAATACACACTTAACAGCCGGCTTTTGTAATGATGTGTTCATGCAAACTGAAGTCTGAACATATTTTATTGATTTCTTATAATGAGCTGCAATGGCAGATGATATTAGTCAGATTAATGCGTTTAATAAAGGCTCCATACCTCGTGAGTGTGATAGTTGACCCACAGGTACGAGGGCATTCTCCTCACTCTGTGACCAACATCCTCACCTTTGCTCAAGCTTATACTTCATAGGGGCGATGATGTCATGTCACATCTGTCCAATGAGAGCTGAGTAATTAAGCCGCACACACACTTTTTCTCTCGATTAAAATTCTTTCCCTGAAGCAAAAGCTGAAGGAAAATATTGAGTTATATCTCTTTACTCCTGAATTACAAACAGAACAAACAGAAACTTCCTGAGCAGAAATCTGTCAAGCATAATTACCAGCCTGCTGTTGATAGACACACACACACACACACACACGCACACATACACACACACACACAGCAAGAGAGCTGCAGTCTCTCTTCATGCTTGTTAGCAAATTGGACTCCGTTTTTTTCGCAACAAATCTACAGTTGGGAGACTCAGCTTGTTGAATATAAGGTGGAACATTACGATAAAACACAGGCAAGATTTTCTAATGAAACTCAAGCACAAGGTGTAAGTTCTTGATTTATGTCTTCTGGAGTGGATGAAGGGGGGGGAGTGCTGAACTGTTCGTTATTGTCTGGAATGAGACTGTGATCCCTCATCTTCATGTTTGTTGTTAAACGTGGGCATCCGTCAAGTCACAAGTCACATGATTATTGAGCTGCATTTGAGGTCACCTGGGGTCAATTGTTCCTCTACTGGTGCATCCAGAGCAGAAAAAGCACAGACATTGATTTGATGCTAACGGTGTCACTGTAAGTAAGTCAGTGCAAAACAGAAAGCAGAAATTGTCTGTAGTTGGCTGGTAGTTGATGCAGCATTCGTGGTTGAGTCACCATCAGTTCTCCTGTGTTTTAGCGTGTTTTTGATTCATTTCTGTCTTCGCTGTCTGTTTGACTTCTCCTCACTGAATCTTTACTTTCATGCTGTGGATCCCACCCTCTCATCCACCGGCCTCAGACCAAACAACGAATAGAGAGAGAAGATGTTGCTGTTCCTCAGTCACCTCTGAACACACACATCCAGCTGATCTTCCTTATAGTAGCTGGTGCTTTTAGAAGCATTCTGAGGTTTTATTGCGTGTGCTTAGAAGCATTAAAATCCATGACATGTTTAATCAATCAGACAAATTTTCTTGATAAAGCCTGAGCTGAAGACAGAAAGTGTCTTACATTGTACGAGGGGCATTGTACCTTCTTTGGTAGACATGAAGGAGGGAGAGCAGCTCCTCTCTGAAGAAGGAGAGTCGACGAGAGGACAAGAAGGATGAGGAGAGGATGGAGGCCCTCCCTGATAGGACGACACGATGTCACTCACCAGCTGGGAAGGTCCATCCTCAGACTAAATCACTGTCAGAATATCATCTTGAAACATACTGCAGGATTATGGATGAAGTGGACTCACTCTGTACAACACAGACCCCTGCAGATGGCTCACACTCTTCAGCCGATTGAGACAGACGAGACGATTTGGGATATTTTACTTCCTGGTTGGTGGTTGATGAGGAGCCGAGGGGAGAGTTTGAGTCAACATGGCTGACGGGGAAATATTGGCTTTGTGAGATGTCAGGTCCAAGACCAGAGCCTTACAACTTTTTAAATAATATACATATATAAATTCACTAAGCAGAAGCTGAACTTCAGCCATCGTAACATACATGTTGTCATGCCTAATAAGTAATTTGGACAGTTATTATTTTTCCATCATGAAATCGATACTGCATCCTAATCTGGATAAACTATGGAAGAGATTCTTGACCAATGAACAGACCTCAGATGCAGGAAATGATGTATGTCCATCACAAGGTGGCGCTATACATAAGGTCAAAATTTGTAGTCATGTTTGACAGTACATGCAATCAAACTGAGACTATGCAGGGAGAATCGAGGGATGCTCACGACAAAAAGTTATCCCAACAATTTTGATATGTTGAATATCTTGGTAACAGAAAGTCCTGTCGTCACCAAATTTGAGATTCTTAATTCTCATGTCCCACTGAACCTTTGTGCTAAATTTGCCAGTATTTGACCACTAGATGGCGCCAAAGCTTAAAATAAGTGATAGCATAGTCACAATTATTCCTATCAATTTCAAATTTGGTATGGTTGGTCATCTCCCTACACTGAGTGTAGAATATAAAAATAAAAATATATATATGTCTCGAGTTGGTGTTCCAAAACAAAGTGTACTCAAAGGAAGCGAAACTTGCTGAAGGGTTTAACCACCACCCCAAAACTCAAAAATGACACCCTTTGACAACTGGGTGCTGCTACAATTGAGAAAAATGTAATTTTGCCAACCTACTCACACGGAACAGCATACAATCCACAACCTTCCTGGGTGCCCTGTTTTGAGCTGAATCTGGTGGTATCTCCCATATCTGCTCATGTTTTTTTTTCACAAAATTGCAACAAAAACAAAAAAAAAACTTTTCCAAACTCCTCCTTGTTTCTTGACGTGCGTGAAATTTTGCACATTGGATCCACTGAAAACAACTTTCACACTGCATGTGGTGTTTTGAACTAATCAGCTTCAAAATACTGACGTATGCGGCTGAATGTATCTTTCTTTGTCGTCCAGGCTCTGAGGCCAGTACCGCCACCTAAGGTCTGACGTCCAACACGGTGCCAGAACAGTTCAGTGGGGGACACCCATATCTGTCCACAGATCATCAAGAGGCTGCTGACTAACCACGGCAGAAGACCTTTTTTGGGGGTCCTGTCGTGAGTGTTTCCTGCCGTGCAGTGTGAAGCACCAAGCGGGTGTGTTCAGTGGAGCGCAAAACCTCTGACAGGCTTGTAAATTGTTATATACAAGTAATGCGCTGAGAACTTACTCTGTTATTACTGCAGGGACTGATTTTTTAAGGGAATTTTTGATACTTTTAAGTGTTAGGGTGGGTAGCGGAAAACAGCAGTGGCCCTAAACACACTGTTTTGCGTACTTGTACATTTATTTTGTCCCAAAAATAGCACATGCAGTAACACGGCAGGATTTATATGTGAAACTGTTCTGAGTGATTTAAATAGTATTTAAATATTATGTGGATATTTGTATCCGACATTCCTTTTATGCACTTCAATGTTCGTGCCTGACATTTCTATTTCTGTAAAAAATTATATTTATGTTAACCATTCCATATTGAAAAAATGCAAACTAGTACATCCACTGATTGTAACAACTTTACTACAACTACTTTTTTCATTCCATACATTTGAGTTTACCTCCACCACTTCCTCAATAATTTTTCTCCCTGTAAAATTAAAATACAACATGAAAATTAAAGAGGGTTTGCGCCAGAACCACTAGAAGGTCTAAATTTCTTTTCTTTTCTTTCCTTTTTTTTTTGGCGGTGATAGACCAAGCAGATTGATAGTGAAACTTCTCCAAAACTTCCAAACAGTCTGATGTATTGTAGTGACTTTTGCGACTGCCTGGTGTTTCACGTTCACCAACATCCGCTGGGGTTAAACAACCGGTGTTCCCATCAGCCTCCTCTGTGTGTTTTGTTTACTGGTAATGAACAAAAGCTAAACTAGTGTGTATGCCAATATGTTAGCAAGCTGCTATTAGCTGTTAATCAAAATCTGGTGATTCACTAAGGTGCTGTTGTGACTGCAGACAACATCGGTTTGGAAAAGTAAAAAAAAAAAAAAATTATAAGACAGAAGAGGTTTTTGGGGTTGTTGTTTTTTAAGTCACATTTTCTCTCTAGTGTCAATGTACAATCATTGCACGACCTCAAATGGCACCAATTAAAACGGTTTTTGCTGCTAATTGTGTTTCGTAAGAAGCTTCATCTGCGTATTCGCATCGAAAACGACAAAACAAAACAAAAAAATTCACATGCAAGGTTTTGGTCCAAGCGAAAGTACCGAGCCGCAGAATTTCATGTTTAATGTTAAAATAATGTTGGAAAATAAAGCAGTGTGCTTCGTGTAAATACAAAGCTGTTTTGTTTCTGTCCACTTGGTAATGTTGTGTCAGATATGTTCTCCTTTTAGCTCAGTTTACGATCTGTACTCACTTCATCTAAATGTTTCACTGCTAGTTGACCATCGGTCTCTGTTTCCTTCTGGGGTTGAGAGGTTTTATTTGAGGACATCTGTCTGCACTGTGGGGGCTAAATAATACCCCCAACAGCATGAGTAAAAAAAAAATCATACGGGAGATGTCGAGTTTTTATCAAATAACTTAATGTTCTATGAATATATTTAAAAATATTAAACCCCGCCCTGTTTACGAACAGATACGGACACAGTCATCATTTGTGTGCCTGCACAGACACACTTACGAGTATATTCACAAATTCTTAGCAATAATTCAAGATCCAATGTTAAAGTGCCATCGGTTAACTACGGAGATGCGAACTTCCAGATTGGCCCACAACACTCCCTCTTTCCTACTTGTCTTTGCTAAAGGATCATTTATCAATCCAAAAAGTGTTTCCGATTCACGATGGAGGGACGCGGGTGACCATGATGTGTTGCGAGAACTCTTGAGAGGCCAAATTTTGACGAGTGCTGGTTCACACATGATCCCACAGGGTAACGTAAGCGTTTCACTTTGGGAAGTGAGGGTTTGCAATCTGCAAAGATACCACTAGATGTCCCCACATCCCACACACGGGTCCCTATACCAAAAAAAAAAAAAAAAAATCCCAACAACTCCTAGTTATACTTTTCAACATTGTCCCACATTTCAAACAAAATAAGCAACAACCAACACCAATCAAATAAAACACTGTATTTGAATTTTATTCCTTTCTTTCAAGTGATACATCTACGTAAGAGTTCATGGCCTCGCATGACGAGTACGGTACAGTTCCTCACCCCTTTTTACAGCTATTATAAGATTCTTGAACAATAGTTTAGGTAAATTCTGTGAGATATGTAAAGGACCTAACAGGAGGTCATTATACTTTATGGCTCACCCAAAAAAGCCTTTCCTTTCAGCTAAAAATTGAAACCATAGTCATCTTTTTAAATTTAGAAAGCTTGAAAATGACAGCAAACAATACTCTAGAATTTTTATCTTTTTTTTTTTTTTTTTTTTTAAAGGATTTCAAGATAAATGAACTTTACTCATTTATAACTGAATGTCCCCTAGCTTGACTCTGGTCACTGTCCAAACACACACATGCCCACACACACTTTCTAATACACACTCTCTCTCTCTCTCTCTCTCTCTCTCACACACACACACACACACACACACACACACACACACACACACACACACACACACACACACACACACACACACACACACACACAGATCTTCATGTGTGGCCAAGGTGGTATGGCACATGAGTGCAAATGTATCCTTTAATTTAAAAAAAAAGGGTAAATTCACAATATAATAGCAAATCTTAAAGCTTATATCCCCCCGTTTTTTAGGTTTTTTTTCCATGAGTGACAAAAAGACAGCAACATTACAGTCAGGTGTGTCGAAGCACCAGTTGTTCTAGAAAAAGCAGGTTTTAAAGGGTCGGGAGTGCCTGTGAGGAGGAGGAACGATTCGCTGAATACCTCAGAGCAGAGAGAGAAAAAAAAAAAAAAAACATACACAGCAAAAAATCCCAGCAAGCATTAATGTTTCTATCGGTGCAAAAATCCTATACTGGATGTATGAGTCAGCCACGGTTGAGATGATTACAGTACTGTATGGTCTTAAAAAGACAGGTGTTACAGTGGCGACGGTGCCTTTTATAGTGAGCTTCCCTTCCCGCTGAGGGAAATGACTCAGTCCATTGTGTGTGGGAACAGCAGCGTCAAAGCGCTGTCACTCGGTTAAATGTTTCCCTTATTTGAAATGCACAGTTATCACAATTCAAAAAACAAAAACATCTGCATACAGTAGAATCAAAAGTAGATGGAGACACTGATACAGCTTCAGAAAAGGAACAGAGGGAAGCACAGTTCGTGTTAAAGAAAACAGCAAATGAAACTGCAATTACTCTCTTTAAATACACCGACATGTCATAAGCATTAATGAACGGCAGTCAGTTTCAAAAGTGGCGGCAGTTTCCTCTGTTCCACGAGCAAACGTGTCTTCTTTTGTTCTAACTGGACAGAAAGTCTTTTGTGGTTTTGTTTGCGTTTTTCTTGACGTAATCGTCCTGCTTCACCCCGGAGACCTCAGCTTAACTTTAGTGCTCGAGGAGAAGACGTGCTTCCAAGCGGGACGTGGGAGTATCGATGGGTTCTGGCTGTGGGGAGGGAAGAAGACGTGCTGTGCTGTACTGTATATCCCCTATTTTGGTGATGGGGTGTGTGTGTGTGTGTGGGGGGGGGGGGGGGGGGGCATCCTAGCTGCCATCAAAGTGAACACAAGTCATACCAGCACAGGACAGGCAGCAACTATCATTGCACACAAAGCTTAAAACCTTCACTTTAACGGCGTCATCATTCACAAGTGATAATACAGAGACACACTGTTACTGGGAACTAAATACTGAACAGATATCCAACCAGCATCTTTGGGCTTCCTCAAAAATGATGTGGAAAATTTATAAATAAGACTTTCCATTAACTGCTTTAAGTATAAAATATCAATTAATTCACTGTTCAGATATGCTTCATTTCCCTTATTATTTCAATACATATAATTATCTTTCAAGTGACACACATGTAAGCAAACACGGCACTGTATGGACAACCTCGTGTGCCTGGATGTCTGGTCAAGATCCAAATGTGGCTGTTGAGGCTACAGTATTTATACTTCAAATATTCCCTTAGCAAACACAAGGAGATTTTTTAAAAAAAGAAAAGAAAAAAAAACAAAAACAGAAATTGTCTAAAACATTTTCTAATGTACCAACTCAAATTTATAAAAGTCTCTCTTCCTTAATATATATGTGTATATTTATATAACTTTTGACATGTATAAGTTAGGGCCTCAGTATACATTTAACCTCCTGGAAAATGTCTTTATTCAATCATCTGTTGCTATTATGCATTATCTAATATAATTCCTCTAATAAATAAGATTCTTCCCAAGATAACAACATCAAGTTTGTCTTTTTACCGTTGCCTCCTTTTGTTTTTATCTACCGATGCGTCCGCTTCCGTTCCCCGCCCCAATGTGGGCGAGCAGAAGATGGACAGGCAGCTTCAGATGGGAGTGACGGAGAGACAGATAGACAGAGAGCGAGAGGAGAGAGGAGGGGAGGGGAGGCAGGTTGAGGGTATGAGTCAGGGGGTGTGGGTTGTGTGAAGATGGAGAGGTAGTGCTTCTGCTGCTTATCCATCAGTGCCGTTCTTGTTGGGGGTGTTGGTGTTGATCGTTGTGCCATCTGGCTGCTGGCCATCTTTGCGGGGCGGCATCCTTTCGTTTATCCTGTCCAGACCGCGCGCCTCCTCAAAATTACGAATCTTCCTCGTGGGAGAGAAGCCTTGAATGGCTGAAGGATAGAAGAGTGATAGAAGGGAAAATCAGTTGAAGATTTAAAAAAAAAACAACACCTCATTAATATTCCCTCTAGTGTCGCTGCAAATATGTGCTGCTGTAAACGTTGTTTCTAAGCCTCAATCACACTGGAGTCCTAGTGGAATATGAGGGACAGTGAACACAGCATTAGCCTAGCACAGTACAGATGACCAGCGAGTACAACACATGCACAGGTGGACAATGGTCCTAGTGTTCAAACAGCAGTGGGACAAGCTACCACAATCAAACACCTCACACTTAGTTGACTTACGGTAGCGTCCCGAAACAGCCACAGCAACCAGAGAGAAACGTGTGCAGATAAAAAGCAAACTTGTGAGGGACCGTTCACACATTTTCTTGTATCATTTCAGTTATCAAGTTCATTAGGAAGGGAGGGAAGGAACACTCTGAGGTGAAGGCTTTACCGCAACACAGACTCAGGGGTACTCTTGCACAACCAGATACTTGAGACTATTACATGTTATCAAAGATGTCAAATTGGTGTGCTAATGAAACTGAATTCATTCACTGTCACGATAATCGTTAGACCGCTTGTTACTGTATCACAACAAACACACACTTCCATTGAGAACAACTACCTAGAGGCTGATAGTCTTTGCTCAAAGAAACGTGCATGTGCTTTAAATGGTCAAACAAAAAATAAATGCAACTTCTAAAAGTTCAAAGTCAGCTGAAAGTAATAAAAAAACCTTTCAAACTTGTGTTTAATTTGATGCAATCATTAATTAATATGACCTAAATAATTAGCTAATAGTAAATGTTAAATATTTGGCATAATTAGTGATGGCTAACTTCTCCAAAGTGATGGTTTAACAGAACAGTTAGCCAAAAGCAGTCTCTTATAATGGACTTGACAGCTTAGAATAATGGACCAGCAGAGGTAAAAATGTAGATAATTGTAAAATAATTAGCTCTAGAGCAATTGCTTTTTTTTGTTTTTTTGGAAACAACTGCAAAAACTAACTGATAAGAAAATAAGAACTCCATATTAATCAACTTTGGACGGCCAAAATTCTAACTTCATGTGTCGCGGGTCAAACGCAAACAAAGGCACACATCCATGTACTCGAGTTTTCACACCTGGGTAAACCAATGACAGCCGACTGATCCTGTTCACATTGCAGGGGCAGGGGGAGTTTTCCTATCTGTTTTTGTTTTGACAAACTCGGCACCAACTGAACCATGATCGAGCGTTGCTGCTTGAACACAGACGCGTTGATTTGTTCCTGAGATGAAATGAGGTCACGGAAGTTACCGTCGAAAGCCAGAAGCTTTCACTCCCCGTGTGTTTTGTTGATGGCGGCTTTTGTCTGTGTCTACATGATAACTATCATGACTTATTTTTACATCTGACATTTTGACAGGCCAGAGTGAACCTTACAGCAGCCCTATATGTCCCCCTGGGCCCTATTTTAGGTAGCCCTGCTTTAAGTGATGGCTAAATAGCTGGAAAAATAAGCTAAAAAGGAAAGGCTACATAGTTGAGCTAGATGGGTATAACTAGCCTGGGGTCTGTTGATCCACACAATGCCACCATCGACTGGGAGGGGCAGACAGTGTAGCAACAGCCAAATAGTGTAACAGGATTAGCTTCTGAAAATATCCCGAGGAGGGATGTCCCCGGTCTTATCTTAGCCAGGTCTTAGCAGGCTTTTCTCTGCATGGGGAGCCACGCTTGGCAAGAAAAGCCCATGTGACCACAGCCAGCTTGTCAACATGACAAGCTGAGTCCTAGACCTGATAAAAATGAGATCATAACTGGCCCCTTTGACTGGCTTCTGCACAATTTACCAATTTACAGTTGATATTAGGAACTAGCCTTATTCTAAGCAGCCACCTTTTCAGTCCATGTCATGTTTCTTTTATGACCAGCTGTTCTTACAGGGGAAGAACAACAGATACTGATAATGCAAGAGAAACCAGCAATTAATCAATCAACACAGGGT